>NC_133285.1:1093398-1693398 GCF_005239225.2 Populus alba | reverse complement strand
TTTCCTCCCTTTTCAAACCTCAACCTGAATTTCTTCTTCTAAAACACTCACAACACTAAAATCACTCCTCTAAATTTGTTCAACTAAGTTAATTACTCTAATTATACAATTTTATTGATAAAATCAACAAGAATTCAAGTTGAAAAATCACACAAATCCTCCCCCTTTCTTTGTTTCAAACCGTCACAACAACATTAATTTTTTGAATAAAAAAATAATTTTTTAACTTAAAAATACCAAAATGTCCTTCATGAACTTGAAAATCACAATGAAAAACCATCATGAAAGTACACAAATACCCTAAATGCATGCCTTAATTTTTGTCTTTTATAAAGGTATAATCATATTTCTATTGTATTATAAAATGTGAAAAAAAAAACCCATGATCAACAATTCTAGTTTTTTTTTTTTTTTTACCTCAAGGGTAAATAAAATTTTTAATTATTTCAAAGTTTTTTTAATAAACTAAATTACAAATTGTTAACTCGGGTAAAATCATATTCCATTTCAAAGTTTATAAAAGGACTAAATCATATTTCGTCAATAATATGTCTCCAAACAATCTTTATTAGTCATGACTAAATAATCATCATCGCAAAGACACATTTTTTCTCCGCTCAGGGGCAAAATAATAATTTCATTATAACAATCCACAATAAAATATGTTTTGTGTTACAGTGAAAATTTCTACTTAATTATGCAATAATTATTATAAAAAATGATATACCCGGGCGAGGCTAAACTCATGCTGGTAAACCTGGGGAAACGACCACATTTCTGCTTTCTGCCCCATCCAATTCCCTTTCATTTTATTCATTTCATTTAACATGAAACACAAACTCAAAATCCATGCATGTGGGGGGGGGGGGGGCGCAAAAAAAAGGGCATGGCATATACTGATGGTACAGTGGCTCTTACTAATAAACCAATACAAATGTACAGTTGGCTCCATTGCACAGACATAACTTAACCGAAAGATATTTTCACCTCAGCAGCAACCAAAGATTTGCAGCTAAATAAAGACGTAAAACAAAAGATTGAGTGTAGGTTACAACATCAAGGAATGGACTCTACTTGCATCCTCTGAGCAGGCCAAACTAGACAATACTTTTTATCTTGCATGTAGCCTATATAAAGGCGAAAAACCTTTAGTTCAATCATATCAACCATTTTATCTTTCCACGAGTAAAACAAAACCAAAAGGAAATACGACCTGCAAATCATGCAGTCCTCTGATCTTTGTGGTCTATACTCCTTTAAGCTTGTACATATTCAGCATTTCTTCTTCTATTGGATGAGTAGTGCCTGCTATTACAAGGCAGTGCAGGGGCGCCCCAAAATCAACTGCCAGAAGTTGCCTCATTGTGCCAGCAACTATCTTCTGATCTTCGCTTCCAAGCCGAGCAAGCCCAACACAATTGGTGTCTTCATTGTATGCTGCAATTCATGAATGACAAAAGTGTAATTCTTAGTACAAAATGATTCAGATTCTTCTCCACAAGCCTAAAAATGTTGAGAAACAGGATTTCACAAAAGCTTGAAGATCAAGATGCAACAAGAAAAGAAAAATGATATCCATGGGATAACGTGTTAGGCTGGAGGAAAATGACAGGTCATGCTTGCATTATACGCCAGGCACAGTCCAGAATCCGAGATCTATGGTGATATATGCGTGTAAAACACTCTCCTAAGCTATTTACTGTTAGAGAGGATAAAAGTTAGCACAATATGAAGTCAATAAACAAAGAATATGATTTTGCAAATCCCTCAATCCTGAAAAATAGTTAATAATTGTGAGCCTCACCAGATTCTCCACGGTCTCCACAGTTTTGCTCAATCTCCAAGAGTTGCTCAATCGCAGTATTTATGGTCATGAATCTTGGTGGTTCATATAGCTTCTTTCCTCTGAGCCATTGGTGAAAAGTGATTGTCAGTCTAGAAATAACACAAACGTAGAGGATAAACTAGCCATTAGCCTGCACAGACCTGCACAAGGATTCCCATGTAGGTTCCTTCACTTTTATATCTGCAAAGCAGACAAATACGCATAGATCAAATTTTTCTAGTTTGACAGCATATAAAATAGGAAGCTTTTGCAAGGTTACAGGATAAACAACCAGAATTTTCAACAACTAGCGCTCTTTTTATTTATTTTTTTGACAAGTAAAAGGTGGAATTTCTGGTCATAAAATAACAAAAAAGAAATGGTCCTTATGGATATTGGAACAATTATGTATGAAAATTGGAATATTATGTCAATAGATGATAGCTCAACAAAAGTGACTCCTATACATAACTGAGGGGGCAGGGAGGCTCAGCCCCTGATTACATAGAATAGATGATCCTTTAAATTCGCATTCCAAGATACGCAATTCTTATTAGTGCTGCAAAGCCAATTGACAAAAAAAAAGATAAAGTGAACCAAGACTTGCAATTTATCACCGAGGTTGGGAAACAAAACGTCAGACCAAGTTAAAGTCTGCATAATGCAGAGGTCACGAACCCTATTGTTGAATAACTAGAGTTACGCCTGTATAGTATAGAATTCCATTGTATGCATTTGCAACAACTCAGAATTTACCAGGTTGCATTTATCAGTTCTGCTGCCTAAAAAATTGGTGTGTGAGAAAAGAAATTCTCACCTAATAGACAAAGAGTATGCAACCCAAGCTCACGATTTCTTTGTATCTTCTCATAAAAGCTATCAGGTTTCCATGTATCTGTAAAAAACGGAATTGAAATTGTCTCTCCATATCGATACAATTGCAACCCACAAATCCCAACAGCATTCATCACCGATGCATTATGTATCACTTTGACCTCAACCCCTAATTCCTTAGCTCGAACAACAAGATCAGTGTGAGTTGTAGCCCTGCGTTTCCAAATAAATAAATAAATAATTGAGCCAAAATACACGCTTTGCAATCATAGAAAACGAAATTGAAACGAAAAACCAACAGGGACTTACCCAAAAGGATCTCCAACAACAAGAAAAGCCACGTCAAATGAAGTAGCTTCAGACAACACACTGTCTACTTTCTCTTCTACCATCTCTCTATCTGCAACGGTAATGAGTTTCCCATACAACTTTTCCTGCAAATCCAATTCGTCCCAGATGCATATTTTATAGATTATTAACTAAAACAGTATTAATTCAGAGTTTAAATGAAAAAAAAGAGTAATTACCAGAGTGGAGAGTCCATCAGTCGAGAGACCAAAGGAAAGAAGAGAAGTGTACGCTTCCATGTAAACTTTCTCACACTTCTTCACTGCTTCTAGTCCTCTCAACGTGATGTCCTTCTCGTCACCTAAACCCAGACCTATCAAGTACAGCATCTCTCCCTCTCTGTATCGCTCTTGCTTAAACCCTAGTTCCTTCGTTTCTGCTAAGTAGGTGCCAGCAGTTTAGGAAAATAAAAGAGAGAAGTGAGTTAGGGATACTGTAAACCCTAGAAATCTAACAATCACCGCAAGCCAGGAGAGAAAAAAAGAGAGGGGAAGCAGTGAAGGGAAGGGCTTGAGATTAATGAAAGAGAAGGGGGTGGGAAAACAGGTGCCAGGGCTAAAACCCAGAATGAGAAACGCACAAAACCCAAAACACCCTCTCAAAATAGCTACGCTTTTTGACTGAACCAAGGGCACAACAATAATCATACTATTTAAATCCACAATGTATACCGCCCCTTGAAAAGAAAAGAAAAAATAAACCCAGCCCAGGCCCTCCGGCCTGATATGAGGGTCCACGATTTTAGACTTTTCTTAGACCAGGATTGATGGGCTACCCAGGGCAGGCCCGCCTGCATGAACCCTTTTTGTTTTTTTGTTTTTATTCTTTTCCTTCCATTTCCATTATTCTTGGGTTTTTTATGGAATTTTTTATTGAATTTGTTTTTAATTTCACATATTTTTATGATTTTTTTAATATAATATGATTAAATTTTTACTTAGGTTATGGGTAAGATTTTAACTTTTTTTTAATATTAGAAGTATTCTTTTTGTATAGCTCTATTTAAATTTTTTTATTTTATTCATTAGTTTTTCTCATGTTTTATTTTATTATCATTTTATTAAATAAAAAATTTTGTAACACTAAACAAAGTTATAAAATACAATCTAGTTTATGGCTCATGTTTTGGGATCATATATATATATAGCCACATGTATCTCTCAATTTTTGAATTTAGTATTTAGTTAAATATCATTTAGTTTTTACTTGGTTTTTATATAAAATGATAACACATTTTTTTCTAATATGTATAATTTTCATTAAATTTTTTTATTTAATTTAATTTTTTTTTGTGTGTAGCTATTTTTATTATTGTTTAATTAAATAAAATTCTAATTCTAATAAACAAAGTTATTAAATATAAATAAAAAAATGATCCAGATTAAATATTCTAATTTATATCTATTTTTTAATTTTTTTTAATTTAGTGTTTAGATGATTCTCGATTAAATACATGGATAAACTTTTCTATTTAATATTAAGATTTTTTTGGGTCAAGAAACACGTTGGAAGAGGCTGCTTTTTTTTTTTGGAAAAAAAAATTATCCGACTGCTTGTGACCTCTCCTCGCGTTCTTCTGTACTGTTCTATTGCTTACAAATATCATAACAAGAACACCCCTGCTTCTCAATTTTTTTTTTCCAGTATTCATAATACCGCCTGAATTTCCACATGCTGAGCTTGTTTACATTGGATCAAGGATGGAGAAAGAAAGGATGGAATCTGAAGGTGTTAATACAAAAAAGAGTGTTGATGATCGTGTCTTTCTTATTACAAGTTGATCGGATCGACTTCAAAACCATGCCTTCTTCAAAGTTTCAATCATCATCCTTGAATTCTCTGTTCAAAGGAAAACACACAATTTTGTTAGTGACATAGTTAAGACTTTCAACATCCCTTCTTCCCTGAAGTTGCATCTGATGAATGCAGATAAAATCCTTTCCCAAAATTAAGACCCGCATTACTGACTTATATAGCATCACCTAGCTAGAAGACCTGTGCGGCCTCCATTGACCAATGCTTTCCCCAGGCCAAGCTTGTTTTTTAAGAAAAGTCGAAGCTTGAGTTGATACACTGACTCGTGGATCAACCCGCCTGACCCGATTCCTAGACCATTCTAGTATTGGACCGATTCGATTGTCGGAGCAGGTCTTATGACTATGGTTTAGACACAATTTTATTGTCATTTCCATCCAACATAGAATTTAATAAAAGCAATCCACCATGTTTGATTTTTCCTTGCTGATGAGGATGGGATTAATTAGTGTAATCTAAGTATACAATGCATGAGCCGTTAGTTATTTTTTGTGCTTATCAAGACCTGATTATAGAATCGTACCTGCGATCTAGATACCGGGGTTGAATGCCACTGCCTTGACATGTTGTGCAAGTCAAAGAACCAAGACCGTCGCAATTGATGCATCTAGAGACTTCTTTTTCATCCCCACCTAGCTCCACTGTCACTGAGCCAGTTCCCAAGCAAAATCTACATTTTTCTGCAGAAAGCAATCCAATTACGAAGAGCAGCCATCAGAATTTCAACATGGCAATATCATCTCATATCATCATCCAAATTCAGTTATGCCTCCAGTCTCGTCTCATTTCGTTTTTCTTGCTGAGAAATGACGTTCCTACAACATATACTCTTTAAAATCCAGCAACTCTCCTTCCCTTCTCTTGTAAACTAGATCATGAATTTGCGTGTTAAGATCTATGCCTACATATTTCAAAAGGAAATCTAGTACATTAGTTAAATAATGTGTGGAAAACTACTGGGAAGGAGAGGATGCTGAAACCAAGATCACTGATGGATTGGATTAAATCATTTTAGAAGCCAATCTTGTGACCACTAAGTTCACCAGCTAGCAGTTGCCACCATTAATGATGCTCTAAATCGTGATACTAAAAATGGTATAAATGTGTGCAGTTTGCAGGGGATACAGTTCAGGAAATCCAAATCTTCGTCCTAAAACATGCCGGTGCCCCTCACAGATTGCTACTAATGGGGTTATGCAGGGAGTGGAAATAGAAGAGGACATGTACAAAAAACAACCAAAGTGCACACATTTGCGATATGAATCTATAGCACCAACGTGGTAAAACCACCGATCCCATATGAAATAAATAAACAATATTTAATACATTGAGTTGAGATTAGATGGAATCGAAACTAAATTATCAAATTTAGTATAATAACGGAGCCATTAAGACCAGTGAAGATCTTGGAACCCAATACATTTGATAGATTGCAGGTAAGGGGAGCGTAAGAACCACCAATACCACATGCCTTGAATCTTTTGTTGGGACCCCAACTAAACTATCGAAGTCTATACAATCGACATTCAAGGCATGCTTATAACAATGTAGAACCTTAAATTCACAGTCCATCATTGAATTCATATATATAATATCGTTATTTAAGTCTGATACTCCAGCAGTGGTTACCTCCTGATGATTTACAGTAATTACAAACACGCACTAGCTCACAGAATAATGAATAGCTCAGTTTTAGTTCAGTGTTACTTACGAGCACCGCTGCCATTGCAAGGGAAACACGGCTGGGTATTATCTCGCTTTGCCTGCAACATGAACAAAACAATCACAGCTTAACGTCTGAAAAATAGTATAATGCTGAACTCCCGACACTAAAAAGACTAACTTACAGCATTATCAATCTGGGATTCGTAGAAAACAGGAATTCCTATCCCAACAGCAATGCTCACGACCCCGACCGAAATTGCAACTATCTGGTTTTGTTCTTTAAGAATTAACACTCTTCACAACAACATTACATGCAGAAACACTAAGAGCAAGTAAAGATAGAGAAAGAACCGTGTTCTGATCGAGATCAATAGCTCTGATGCATGGATAAGACACTGGTGACCGTTGATGATGATGTCTCGCGGACTTGAAGGATGACAGTGAAGAAGAAATATTGTTAAGAGGGCAGCATAGAAATGGTGAGTGAAGACGAGGGATGGAAGGCGCTACTGGCATTTCTTATTTTCTGCTCTCTCCAAATTTCAAGGGACTGCCTCTGTTGATGCTAGAGTTTCAACAATTGAAGCCTGACGGGCGCTTCTGGGGAAATTTTTGGATATGTGGGGACTGCTTCAAGCATCATCAGCCAGACAGTTGTGAGTGGGTGTTTCGTTGAGTTTTTTCCTATCAAGAACAATGCGTCCACGTGGCGTTCATTCTATGGATGATGAATCTTGTTTTTGTTTTCTTTATTATGGATTGTCATGGACTGTCTCTCGGAGCCCATATGCTTATCAGTTATGCTCAAGCTCAAGTCGTTGCAAGGGCGCAACGGCCCAAACCCTCTGTGATTCAAATAAATGTATTTCAAATCCAAAGTTTAGGCAATTAGTCATGGCAATCTTGCAATATTAAATCCGGATCGATGTGGAAAGTTAACTTAGGATTTAATAGACTTTATAGCTGAATCAGTTTAAATTTGTTAAAAAATCAGTCGGTGCACCAACCTGGCTAAATCTAGTTAATCTGGTGGGTCAACTCATGACCAGGGATAATCCTAGGACTGATCCAGTGTTGTTTTTTTTTTTCAAATATGATTTTTCTTCTATTCCCTTTTTTATATATATTTTTTAGTTGGTTATTAATACACATTTAAAGCTTATTATATAAATATTAGAAATAGTGTTTTACTTTTTTAATATGGGATTTGAAATCCTTCAGTATATGTATTTTATGTTTTTAGAAAAAAAAAAAGTTATGTTTTTTTAATATGAAATTTGAAACCTTTTAGTATATATACTCTATGTTTTAAAAAAAAAAATATTTTTTCAATGCGAGAAGCCCTTTAGTATATTTTCAATACTTCAACTAAAAAGTTATGGTTTAAATACTTCAACTTAAAAGTATAACATAATATATTTTTAATATAGAATAAAAAACTTTATTAAAAATATTCTTTTAAATTTCATTGTTTACAACATGTATAAGCCTATATTTATATGAATTTTTACTTAATTTTTTCATATGAAATATTGAAACTTTAAATATATTTTTTTTAAAAAAATTTTTAGGTTGATCCATAAAACCCGGGATCCGGCGTCTTAGCCGGGTCAACCCACAAGCCGGGTTTGATAACTATGCTTGCAACTCGATTGGATGACGAAGGTTCTTTTATTTTTTTAATTGCTTGGGGATGCAACAAGGCATTTATTATCTTTGGAACAACGGTGTAAACTGGTTCCTTTAAATTTTGAATTTTTTTTTATTTAAAATATATTTTTTTATGTTTTTAAATTGTTTGAATGTGCTAATATAAAAAAAAAAAAAAATTATTTTAATAAATTTTTAAGTGAAAAATAATTTGAACTGCCACCGCTACCACAATTTTAAATATTACATCAATGATGTTAAACCCAGACTCAAACAATGAATTAATCTAAGAAATTTGATATACAAGGTTTATCCAAACCATATAAAAAAAATTTTTTTTAAAAAAAATTGATTCAATAATCTGTAAATTAATTTAATAACCCATGAGTTAATAATGTAATCCAATAACCCATATTTTTTTCCTTTTGGGTTAGTTCTTGAATGCCTGAATCGGTTCTAACAACTATACTTATATAAATATAATATAAAAGGCTATCCTTCACTCTCAAATCCCATCTCAACAATTTTTTTTGTTTGCATATGAAATTATCAAATAAAAAATCTAAATATTGACTACTCTTATCTTCTCGGATAGCGACGGATCAATGGGAAAAAAATATTATATGGATTGGATTCATGTTGCATAAGCCTGTATCATCGGTGTAGTGAATTCTAGTTTTATTACTAGTTGCTCAAGCGAATTCTTGTATTGTAATTGATTGATTTAATTTAAATGTAGTAATTTCTCACAATTTTTCACTTGCACTTGAGTATGGTTTCTTTAACATAGCCTTGCGTGCTTGACCGGAGTAGTTGTCAAGCACTTTACGGGGAGATAGGTGGCGATCCCTTGGCCAATGCCCAGAGATTAGAGACAAGGGGTCGGCTTATTTTGACCTTGATTGGCATGGAGTTGAGGTAACCAAGAATAATCATGGCTAAGTATTGCTACGTGCTCACAATCTAGTGGGTGATGAATCTACTAAATTCATTTCTTCCTTATTTCAACACTTGCTAGACATGCTAAGCAGACACAAAGCATTCATTATATTAATTTAAAAACAATTTAAAAAATAGGAGTTAGATACAGCCAAACGGATATAATTAGACGCGCATGAGAGTGGCCATGATGTTGAATAAGGTTCTATGGCATCGTACCCTTTGGAATCCAAGGCTGTGGAAGTTTCCCTACGCACATGCTTCCTTTTTCCCCTTGGTTTCCCTTTCCTCTAGGTCCCATTTGGCTTTTCATCCGCCCCTCTACTCAATAATGGCTTCTTTTTTGAGTTGCTGCTTTTGATTTGCTTGTAGTCGACACAGTACAATCCATGTCTTGAGGATGGAAGCACTGTCAAAGATGAGGACCAATTTCAAAAGCTTTACATGTTTCCTTTACAGTACTGTTTTAGGCAAGAATTCATTTGGTGTCAACTGTATTGATCAATGAACATTACAGCAGAGGCTTCCCACTCAGTTTCTGGCTAAAGGAGCATGGTACCTCGAGTCCGACTGGACCATGCGGCCACGATAGGTGACTAGCATGCTCAGTTCCTGGCTAAAGGAGCATGGCACCTCAAGTCCGACTGGACCATGTGGCCTTGATAGGTGATTAACATGCTCAGTTCCTGGCTAAAGGAGCATAGTACCTCAGGTCCAACTGGACCATGTGGCCTTGATAGGTGATTAACATGAACGGGCACTGGCTAGCCTACCCACCTGGGCATGTAAATGATCGATATCTGCTCCGTGACCGGTAAACGGTAAGCACGTTTCAGTACAGTGACGGCTTGAAGCTGAAAAGATAGGAACCAGCTAGAGACGAATACAGGGATCGTGATCATGATTTCCATGTAAAAGTAACAGAGGAAAAGCCATATGCCGGGAGCCTTAGAGGATATAGGTCAAATATTGAAGAAAACTGATCCGGGCTATCTTTAATTAGATGACGGTGCTTTTTAATTAGCTCATTAATGAATGTCAAGTCAAGATTCACAGCATCATACTGTCATTAAAACCTCTGGTTATTGGTGGATGACACATTTATTTTACCATGAGATGTAACAATTCATTGCTAATGTTTTTTTATTGTTTTAGTCTTTTACAATATATAAGTCTTTATATTTTATATTAACATCAAATTGAAATATATCTTTTTTCTATCCAGGACATCTTGTAAGAGAATTGTTGTTATATTGTTTTGTAAATAAAAAGGTTTTAAATCATAAATAAAATTAATGAAAAAACAGGTTGCATTTCAAGTTTTCGTTAAGAAAGTTTTTGTTACTATATAATTGTTAAATAATATTTTTTTAATCAATAAAAAAATGTAATTATCAAACTTTTAGTTAAAGGATATACAAAAAACCAACAAGTGAGTGGATAAAAAGGGAAAAAGATCACATAAAAGTTATTTAATTAAAAAAGGGAAAAGAAGGATAAAAAGGGCTGTCCTCTGTGAAAAAATCACAAGCAGCTGCTAGAAAATTTTCTTTACAGAGAATCTTGAAAAGAAATTCGATGCTAATAAAGTTTCATGGTAGATACAACGCATTAATTGTCACTCAACAATCATACTGGAAAAAAAAGAAAAAAAAAAAAGAGTAGACAAGTCAAACTTGTGACCAAGATGCAGCAGCGGCAGTTTTGAAATTATATTTAGATATAAAAAAATATGTTTAATTTGAAAAAAAATATTAAATTAATATTATTTTAGTTTTTTTTTTATTTTATTTGTTGATATTAAAAAAATAAAAAAATAAAAATATTAATATATTTTTAAATAAATAAATATTTTTAAAAAACAAACAATAATACTCATGAATGGGCCATAGAAAAAAATCTAAAGTTGGCCTGAAAAAATAAATGGCGACAAATGGCCTAGGGACTTTCATGACACGTATTCCAAACTTGACAGGTTAACCCGTCAATTTTTTTTTCTATTTAGCATAATGTGAATCTAAGGTTTGACGGGTTATCCTGGTTTGAAAGGTTGTTAATTCAGGCTTTTATAATATGACCTTGCAACCAGTCAAGGCTCTTGAGTCTGGTGTTACAATCAGACTCACTTAAACCAGTTTAATTATTATAAATATTACTCCAAGCGTTGTAGTTAAACCAAAGGCTCTTGGCTATATCTGCAGAAAGACATAACACTCTTAGATCCAAGAAAAAAAAAATAACTCGCGGCGTATGCCTTTGTTTTGACTGTGGACTGCACAATGCCATCCACAGTGAAAAAGCTGATGCCTTATCTTTTCGTAATTATTCAGTTTTTTAAATAATTTTTTTGTGTTTAATTATTAGACTTTCATGACACGGATCCCAGGTTTAACGGGTTAACCCAGTTGATTCAGATCTCATTAGTTTTGTTCTTTCGTAGTTCACGGTGAAAAGGCATGCCTTTAATTATTATTTTTTGTTTTTTTTTTATGCCTTTTACTATGAACTGCACAGTACAGTCTACGGTGAAAATGTTGATGCCTTCTATCGGACTTTCATGACATGAATCTCAAGTTTGATAACCCAGTTAATTCAGATTTTTTTTTCAGTTTTTTTTCTTTGTTTTTTTTTTAATTAATCTATTTAAGGACACAACTTTGCAGCTAGACTCATATCCAAGACTAATCACAGTCAGACCCACTTAAACTTGAGTCTTTCTAAATATTACGTTTGGGTTAGGCGTTGCAGTCAAATCTAAGTGTGCATTTAGATTTTAGTTTTTTTTAATATTTTTTATGTAAAAAATTGACCCGCGGCATCATGTAACTAGTCCCTTGTAAAAATCGATGATCTACAGGTAAATTAAAGTGGCGAAATTGCTCTATTAGCAAGAAATTCTAACATAAACCCATGAGATGGTGTAATTTTGTGATATTTCTATCAGCGATCAATAAAGAATAGAAAAGGTAGGATTGTGCTGTACATGTTCAGCTTTAAAGCTGACGTGGCATATCTTATTAAAATACACCAAGATTCTTCAGAGGATGTAATCCACTTTAGCATTTTTGGTGGGTGAGAGTAATGGGAAAGCAAAGAGTGAGATGGATAGGACTGAATTGAACATTCGTCTCCAAAAAAGGAGGGCACAGTAGCATTTTTAAAATATCAGGGGAGCCTAACGTTATTCCCATAGAGCCCCCTCTGTAATTTCAATATCTTTCTGCAATGGTTATAAAATCCGGGCTGAGAGGGTGATAGTAGATCGATACAATTTTATTTGAAATAAAAAAATAATATATTTTTGATATTTTTTTTAAAAAAATCGACGAGTTTTACCTTTAATCACTTGTTTTGTGAGTTCATCAGCGTATTTGATTGAATCAAGCCGGGCTAATTTTTTATTATTAATTATTTTTAATCCAAAGTGGTTAATATATTATTTGTTATTATGGTTTAATATTGATTTTTAATCTCTTCTTTAAAAAGCTTCAAATTATTTCTTTCTTTCTATGCTACCATTCAAAACACTGCTAAGACCTATTTTTTTTTTATATTTTAAAAAAGATTTTGAAATTTTTTTTTCATTTCAAATTAATAAATTTTTAGTGTTTTTAAATTATTTTGATGTACCGATATCAAAAATAATTTTTTTTAAAAATATTTTTTTAATATATTTTTAAATAAAAATATTTTAAAAAACAACTGTTACCATGCTTTTAAACACATTTTAAATCTTTGATAACCCATCAACTAGTAAAGTTTTTATAACCAAGCTTTCTCACAAAGTAAAAACTTATTTATTTTTGTGTTTTAAAAATATTTATTTTAAAAAGATATTTTTTTTTTTTTTTTTTTTTTTAAATTTTTTTATATCATTTTAATAGGTTAGCATCAAAAAAATAATTTTTTTAAAAAATATATTTTTTTAATATATTTCTTAAAAAAAAACTTTAAAAATCAATAATTACAAAACGCTCAGCATTTATTTATTTATCTTTTTGCAGCTTATCCGTAGAGGCTTTGTCGATTAGATACTTCACTGGTTATTCGGCAATTTTATTCTCTTTCACACCTTTATCCACGGCGATGATAACATCACTCGCTAATGACTCTCTTAGGTCACGTGATTCCTGATTAGACAGAATGGTACATATCCAGAAGCAGATGCCTCGTGGCTAAAGACTCCTGAATCAAGGGCTCGATGGTAAAATCATGGTACGCATATTTAGCAATGGGTAGACTATATTTCAGTCCCTGTAAGTTCATACATATTCCATTTCGGTTTCATAAATAAAAATCCTTAGTGCCAATACTGTAATTTTCCATAAGCTTTGGGTTTGTACCTTGCCGCTAAATAAATAAATGATAGAAACTTGAAGGATGCCAATTTTTATAGTTAAAACCTCATGTTTTCATATAAGATAGCCTTACACAAAATCACTTCTCATTATTTCTAAAACATTTCTTACCTTTTCCACCCAGTCAATATACAATGAGAGATTTAAAATTACAATATATAGGTCATATACATATACTTATATCAAACCTAATTTTTAATATTTTACAAATTATAAACTTGAATTATTTTTTTACTCGAGTAGAATAAATATACTAAACTGAATGATATTTTTTATACACTATAAATATTCGTGATTTAGGCATATGATAGATAATTTAAAATTAATTTATCAACTATATCAACCAATTAAAATACAAGAATCAATTACCAAAATAAATAAAACATAAAACATGAAAAAAATAATTAAAGAAGCACACGAATTGAGTTATGTTAACGATGTTTTAAAAGTTTTAATTCATCACTCAATATGTAATATGTATTTTTTAATTTTTTTAACCCATTGTTATATATAATATATATTATATGACCTTGGATATATAACAAAGTCAGATTAAATAAAACAAATATTACTGATAACTTATTTTTTTAACAACTTTATCTGTATGGCAACTCCATCCACACCCCTTGGCTTCACTCGTATCCATACACGTGACGATGTCCTGCAAAACTCTTAAGATACTAGACCACTATATAGAATACGAGGCCCTTTTCAAATCATAGGGATCATATCAGAAAATTTACATTAAAGAGGTCAAAGTGAAATATTGATGAAAGTTTACCGCACGTCTTGCTAGAACACCCGCAGGTGACAGTCTTGCCGTTCTAACAAAAAAAATTTACACGTCAGTTTCAGATTTAAATGGGAAGCGATAACATACAGCAGCAACACTTTACACTTGTTAAAACCTCACAAATTCTACAGCGCGTAACCCGTCGTTAACATTTTAACGGTGACTAATCCCTAGCAGTCACATCATCCTCGTGCTCTCGCACACAGGAAAACATCTCTCTTTAAATTGCGGAGCTCAAAAGCCAAAATTAAAAGGAACAGAAATTTTAAAGAAACGACACATAAGAGAGCCTCAGCTGCTCTATCTCTCTCTAGCTTCCCTTTTAATTTTTCATCTGTCTTTACCCCGACTCCGACCTCTAACGGTTCTCTGTTGCAAACCGGCGGCGCCGATATTTCTGTACGGAATAGTCTCAACGTCCTTTTCCATTTTTCGATCTCTCCACTCGTTTCCGTTCTCGTTATCAACTCTCATTTGCTGTTAATAAATCTCTTTTTCTAGTGTGCCAACAAAAAATCGCGATAATAAAAATCGTTGTAAAAAGGTATTGAATATTCAATTTTCTTATATTTGTCTTGTAAAATTATCTGAATTTCTTCGTATTTTTACTACAGATATGTTGTTGCGGTTTTTAGCTTTGTTTCGGTCCGATTACTGGCACTGCGGTTTCTTTTAGCCTAATTTTTGTTTAGTATTTTAACTCTAATTTTTGCAGTTTGTTTAGTATTTTAACTCTAATTTTTGCCTTTTGCTATAGATTTTGATGGCAACTAGGTGGAGTTTTAGATAATAGAATTTTTCGCGGGATGATTCACTTTTTATTTGTTGATTTTTGTTTTTTTAGTGGTTTGTTGAGCAATTGTTTGCTCTAGTTTTAGTGACGAACATGTCTTAAACGGCTTGTTTGGTTGTCATGTGATTTTTTTTTTTTTTGATTTTTTTTTAAATAAATTTTGAATGATTAAATATTTTCTGCATTGGATTTAAACTAGTTTTTTTTTTTTTCTTGATAGGTATACAAAATGATTGGATCATTTCTAACACGAGGGCTTGTGTATGTTTCCCGGCGACCTGATTAATTAATTCTGTTTTTTACTTGAATTTAAAGGGGTTTTTTTTTATTGTCGAAATTAGAATTGGTATAATGTATTGGCAGGATGGTTTTTGGCTATGCTTATCCAGCGTATGAGTGCTACAAAACGGTCGAATTGAATAAGCCAGAGATCGAGCAACTCCGATTTTGGTGCCAGTATTGGTATTCTACTGTGATTTGATGTTTGTGAATTGGTGGAATGTATTTTTTAGGGTTATAAGTGGTTTCATTTTCTCTTTGTTTGCAGGATTTTGGTGGCTGTTTTGACAGTTTGTGAGAGAATTGGAGATACTTTTATTTCATGGTATTGATTCTTTGCTTAAACCCAGCTTTTGTGTTCAAAATGGCGATTGGCATGTTCATTTTGTTTTCCTGTCTCGGTTTCTTGAAGGGTCCCAATGTACAGTGAGGCTAAGTTGGCATTTTACATATACTTATGGTACCCTAAAACTAAGGTTTGTATTATGAATTGCTGATAAGAATGTTTTTCTTATGTTCTTAGATCTTTACCTTCATATTAATTTCTCCTCCTTTCCTTGTTTCAGGGAACCTCCTATGTGTACGATTCCTTCTTCAAACCATATGTTGCGAAACATGAGAATGAAATAGATCGCAGCTTGTTGGAGCTGAGGACTAGGGCTGGAGATATGGTTTTTGTATATTGGCAAAGAGCAGCAAGTTATGGTCAGACAAGAGTTTTTGAGATTTTGCAGTACATTGCTGCACAGTCAACAACAAGGCCTCGCCCTGCTCAGGTAGTGTAATTAGGAGTATATACTCTTATGTTCCTGCTCATTATCTTCTAATACACAGTTTGATGGTTCTTTTAAATGGACCAAAATGCTGTCTTGTTTATTTGATGCAATCATCCAGTTGTTTTCTTCAAGGTTTGACAATGATCTATCAGCGTCAATTGATGAATTGTTGTGTATTTAGTTTGCAGCTAGTCAGTAATGTGGAATTAAATTTTTACTTCTGTCCTTTAAGAACCTTGCATATAAGTGATATGGGAAACTGTATTTTAAGAGCGGTGATTGAAAACAATCTATGCTGTCTTTTTGAGTTATACATTATGTCACAGTTTTCATGCCAATTTTACTTTCGATATTACAGCCACAGCAGCAAGGTGCTAGGGCTCGCCAACCTTCTGCTCCCAGCCGTCAACCTTCATCAAACCGTCAACCAGCTACGACACAAGCAGAGCCTGAAGAATCTCTATCTCCTACTTCTAGCACATCTTCAAGTCAGCACCAAATGGAAGTAGCGGAAGAGGCAGGTCCTTCTAAAGTGCCTGAAGCAGCAGTTCCTGCAACAGCTTCAAATGCCCAAACAGCATCTGAAGTTTCCAGCCAACCTAAACCAACCGAGGAAGAAGCAATGGAGACTGAAGACGTGCCATCATCTTCAGAAAACAAAAACGAAAACCCTACACCAAAAGAAACTTTGATGGAGCAAACAACCCGGGATACACGGGTCAAATTGAGGAAAACGCTTTCTGGAACAAACCGTTGAAGACCGGTGTCAATTTTTTCCCAATTTTAGACCCCAGCACAAGTATTTAATCAGTAGGTGGACGGTGATGGGTATCTTTTTTATTTTTTTCCTTTTTTTTTTTCTGTGACGGTGGTGTAAATTTGTAATCTTCTGTTTCCCAATTCCATTTGTTGCTTAATTGTTTTAACTCAAGTTGGCAAATAAAGGGTCTTGGGTTCCTCATACAATCTGACTCGCCAAACTTGCACTCTATAATATAATTGGATAGGGTTACAAATTTTAGAGTTGGCTTGTATAGTGCTTACCAGTTATTGAAAATCAAAGTGTAAATTGACACGGCATGATGGGATTTTTTTTTATCTAATGGTGGAGCATCCGCTGCAGAAATTTGGTGGATGGCACAGTGCCACAAAGCCTAGACCTAAAGTAAAGGCATCAAGAATATTGAAAGATTGCAGTTCTGATGTGTTTTTTTTTTAGGTTTGTCTAAAGTATTTGATGACTTGTCTGTTATTTGATGATGCTGTCAGCTCAAGCAATTTAATACCAAAAGAGAGAAAAATAACAAGCTAGGTAAAGGTCTGTTCCTCGAAAGTTTAGGGGGATCTTTCATTTTTAAAGGGTAAAGGAAAGAACTGGCATAAATTTAACTTTCCCTGCCAAAACAGGAAAGCAAAATTTTAACTTGCCACTGACTCGTACTCCGAAGCTTATTGAAAATAATTGTACCCGTACACCTAAACTGATTAGGAATACTTGATGTGAGCCTGTTGCCCTATTATCCCCTTAAAACGGAGGTTTGTTTTGAGAAAGTGGGTCGTTAACCTCCCTCGTGGCAATCGTGCAAGGTGAAAAACTTTTCAACATTGGTGTAATTACCTGCAGATAGTACGATTTGTAATTGTTTGGGTATGTGATTACACCAATTAATGTAGCATTAACATGGACTTGATTACGTGCTTTAATGATTTTTATTCAACGAGCTTTTGATAGTTCCTTGTTAGGTAATGCCTGCAGTTATTTGGTTTGTTAGTTGTCAACGTCTGGGATAAAACTTCCTTGCCATATACAACGAGGGACAGTTTTCACAGTGAAGTTTCCTCTTATGGAAGATACGGATGCTGGAAGCCATTTGGAGCAATGGTGTTTTGCAGTGTTTAGCCAGAAATACCGAGCAGACTTGGTATGACATCACTTTCAGAGACGAGGACAGCTTCTGCTTGCTGCACTTATGTAATGTCGACTTCAATCTTGATCATAGTTATTGATCACAGCTCACCTCCATAGGTCAATCTGGTGACTACAATTCAAATCTTAATACAGTTCATATTTTATTTTGAACATTCAAAGGTCAACTTAAAAAAAAATGAATTGATGATTAGACGATCATGCCTCTGACTGCTGCAAAAGCTCAGGGAGCACACCCTCAACTATAAATTGTGATTCATCAGCACCAAAACAGTCTACAAAATGGGCCCCCTTTTATTTTATTAAGGATTGTTTGTGTTGCTGATCAACACAGGCAGCCAGATGGTCATAAGCACACTGGCTCTTGACTCTCCAAGCCCACTATAGACACCAAGGCCGAGAGACGGTCTTTCGCTCTGCCGAGCAGTAGGCACATTTGCAGAAACTACAGCCCCAACTACCCTTACAAGAGATGGGATTAGGATAATTAATAATCTTTAAAATAATAACCATCATTACCATTAAAGAAAAGAAAACATCTAGCTATAAAATTTACACTTACAAAAGTGGAGGGGATATAAAATTACCCTTCCAGTCTGCTTGAACGACCTCCTGCCTAATTTTCATTTACATCACGAACTACTACTCTTGATGACAGTCATGGCAGAAGCGATGAGAGGTCATCCAAGAGAAAAAACTCTCTACGTCAGTTGCATAGCATGTGATAAACATATCAAGGTCAAGTGGTGAGTTAGCCTCCAGACTCCTCCAATAGCAAGGCAGTTCCATATATTTCAAAAATCAGAACTTAGTGAATCAAAACAGAATGTTAAGAGATACGATCAACCCACAATTTTGAAATGCTGACTGAATCATCTGTTGTGAACCAGTAATCATCAATAATCTGCAACAGGATGGGTCACAAGCAAACAGGTTAGTCAATTCCTGCAGACCAAACACCAAAGAAGGTATATAAAAGTGCATTTGTGCGCGTGTGCAGGATCGGAACTATCAACTAGGAAACTGTTATGAAACCAATTTGAAGCTTCCAATACTTACATTGCAGTCTGCAGGAATTAACTTACAAATCCCAGATGCTTCTAGAGTTAGTGAGCTGAGTGGTTCACAACAACTGTTTTGATTACCCTGACACTCTGAAGGCAACCCTGCATCTTGGTCTCTGCATTGGCTACTGTTCCAAGCACTTGTATCCATTGGTTCAACATGCTCCACGGTTATGTCCTCACCTTGTTTGCATTTGCTACAAGCATCATCAAAATGGCATTATGAAATTGTAGCAGATTTTGAACACAATCATGCATGAAAACTAAGTGCACACTGCATGTCAGTGGTGCATGTTACCTCAAGAGATACACATCAATGGGTCCATTGGTGCTTCTAACTGTCATTTTGTATAGTGGAGAACCAATATCCTGCTCTTGCAAATAAGCATTACATCAGGTAGAAATACATTTCAACAATTTTTAAAGTTCCACGTATCCACACTCAGTACCTCATCAGGATCAGGAACTTCCAGATAACTAGCTTCAGGAGTTTTTATTGCAAAAAGTGTTCGATTCTGCAGTGGTAGTATCACAAGTAATAAGCATCACCAAATTTGGGAGATGATAGCAAAGAGATTTCAAAGCAATTCCCAGGAATTGCATACCTGGAAGCATGAAAGGCTGGTAATATCTTCCTCTGTTAGAAAGAGATGCCTAACAAAACCAAGTAGGCAAATAAATAAAAACAAGTCATATTGAAACCATAAAATCTGAGGGAGAAAATAGCATACTTTTGACAAACCACATCTTCCTTCAAGCCTCTCAGAAGTTCTTGTCTATCCCTGGAAAAAGAACATGATAAGAGTTAAGCTAACCACAGACAAAAAATATAAATAAAAAGATTGACTCAACCAACCTTATAGATTCCTCAAGCCTGAACTCTTCAGTATATAAACTTTCCACTTCAGCCTGTAATGAAATCAAAAGATAAACAAGTAGTAAGACCAGTGACTTTAATATTTCATAGTGTTACCTCTTAGAAGTGTAGAAAGCTGAAAGGTCAACTGACAGTCCCTTTGTTACAGGGTATCAGTTACCATCAATTTCTAACAAAATCAACTTTATCTTATATGTCCAAATCACCACATGCTGACTGAATCTTCCACACACTGATAATTCATTATCAATCCACAACATGAGATGGTTGCTTCAGAAATTACTGATTAGTGAGTGATAAACAGGTCATTTAATGTTAGCTCATTATTCCCTGAAATATGTTAAGTACATAAATAATAGAGCACAATCACAACCTTCTCCCATAAAGGCCAACAGGTTTTCACTTTCTAAAAATATGACCCATAACTTTCACCAGTAACTTTTGAGTTGCAAAAACCTGGTTTTACATTCAAATCTAACATCGACAACCTAAACCTATGAAAGCTGAGGCAAGACCTATTTCCTAGGCACCTAAAACAAATTGAGTTTGAATCTTGAATTTTTTGAAATTCAAACAAATGCTCATCATCATTACGTGACAATGCTACCGATCCATTGTGTGTGAGTCATCATTGCAGAAAGAATGAAGCCATCATAAGGCATCTGACTCCTGAAAAGGATATGATGACTACAGAAATACCTTTATTCTAGCATGATTATCCAACATCTTTTGCTCACTGTCATCAAATTCCCTGTTTAGAAGGTCCAATGGTCAATTACCAACCACGCAAAGCAAACAACAAAGGAAGTGCACAAGAAAAGATCGGTGTTATTACTTCTTCCAGCGTATATGATTTTTTGAAGTTTTCTCTATCAATCCTATTCCTTCCAAAACATTTGTAATATCATATATCCTCCTTTTCTGGACCTGTCAAAATCAATATCATGTCAAAAAAGTTCAGTTTATAGCAAAGATATTCACGCTACACATACCCCTATTAAAAGCATTACATATGATTTCACAATATAACTAGTTGTGATGAGAAAGGAGAGATACTGCACTGGAATGAAAACCTTATTTAAACCCTCCAGTGTGAGCAATTCAATTTTCTTATTAGCAGCAGATGTGCGTAGCCCGTAACATTGTCCATACCTCTAACACTTCTGCTGTTTTGTTCAGATCAAGGGTCCCGTCCTTAGCCTCCTGGATCAACTTGACAAATTTCTTGGTTAACAAGCCTGTCCAAAAGAAATTTGACCATTTGTAAATTGTAAATAATCATCACAGCAACATTAAATTTAAATCCACCCAAATTAACCGTGAGTAGATACATAAGAATGCCTACTATATGTGCAAATAGAATAAACCATGCAATATTCTAGACTACAAGAATGCTAACCCTAATTAATCAAAACTTACCTAAAGAACTGTCATATCGACAACCACTAGCCAAATTCAGTCCATTAAGAGACTCTGCAATTGAACATCAATTTAACCAGAATTTCTACATCAACATCCCATCAACAGGCTCAATAATACAACATGGAGTAATTTACCATTCGATAATGCAAAAGTACATTACCAGCATTCATTCTTTGAGTCACTGATTTGGCATGTTTCGGAACCCTTGACTTATTTTTATGCTTACCCCCAGAAGATGACCGAGGAGCAAGAGTTAGATCAGTAACTATATCACTTTGCGCAGGGAAAGCGGCATCATTATTAGTCCAAACCTCATGATCATCACTTTCACTTTTCATTCCCAGCTGTAATAAATATCATACAATTTGTAATTAAATTGCAACTTAATTTAATCTCTAGACAACATATTATAGTGCAACCTTAATTAAAATACGACACTTGTCTCAAATACACGGAACCGCCTAGCGCATTAGGTAGTCATAGTTACGTTGTTTTTGCAGTTTTCTGTGCTTCTTATTAAAGCTAGAGAGTTTTCATATCTACAATAACTAAATATTTTCTTCAGGGAAGAAAATTATTATTTTAATTACGAGCTCAATTTGTTTTTTTTTTTTTTTTTTTTAAAAAAAAAAGCTTCGATCGAGTATATATAAAAAAAGAAATTAAACAATCAAAATAATTACAATGAATATCAATCAATAATTATACGAATTTAAGCAGAAAAATAATTAAGGAAAGAAAGGACGAGGAGAGTAAAACAAACTAACCGCAACGTCACGAAATGCAGAATGCGTGTTGGAACTATGGAATTGAAAGCCGATAGGATTTCTGTTGTTATCAGGAGGAGGAGGAGCCGGGTGGTGAGGTTTTCGGAAAGAGGAAGGGAACAGTCGATTTGAAGGAGTTGAACTATTTGAAGAAGAAAATAAATTTTGATTTTGAAAATGAGAATGAGAGTGAAGTAAATGAAAGTGAAATTGCGATGGATTGATTGTCCGGTTCGGATCTTCGCTGGCGTTCGCCATGAAGAGAGGGAGAGAGGGAGGGAAAGAGGGGTTCTTGAGAGAGTGTTTGGAGGGAAAGGAAGGGGAGGAATTTGAGTGTAAAAAAGGCGGTGATTAGAGAAAGAGAAGGAGGTAATTAAAGGGAGGAGGAGGAGGGAGAAACCGACATAGGCACGGAAGGATTGGAGAGGATGGGAAGAACACTGCAGTTGCCGGGAGAGAGGGATTTGAGAATCGTAGGGGAGAAGCGGTGAGGAAGTGAGTTTCGAATGCGGACGCCCGCCTTTTGTTGGCAGTTGGATTGGATGCCCCTCTTCTATAAATGTTTTCGGCTTGGATTGGGCTGGGCTTTTCTATTGGATAAACCCTAATTTTGAAATATTGATATTAAATAAGACAAACCCATAAAACACCAGCTCAGCTGTGTAGGTAGGCCTAACTCTGTCAATTTTATTTTATTTAAAAACTATAATTAACGACTTTCATATATTTTTAAGACTTTTCATTAATGTTTCATTAATATTATATTTTTTTTATTAAAAATGAAATCAATTTATAAAAAATATTAACACTTCCCATCGAGTGATTGTAACAGAAGTTCTTATTAAAAAATCAAAATAATATAATATGATAATAAAACTAATATAAAAAGCAATTTGGGTGCAAAATTAAGACTCTGGTGATAGTTTAGGGATATATTCGACATTTGTCCTATTAAATGACATCACTTTTTTTATATATTAATTGTGTGCTGTTAAATTTGCTGGGGAAGGATCTTAAATTATTAAAGTACTAATTTGGTAATTTTTATAAATAAAATGCTATTTTGAAAACATAGAATTTATTTTTTTTCATGTCTATAATACAAAAGTTTTCAGAGAGAGAAATAAAAAGAGATAACGTTTCTACTTCTAGGAAATCGAATTTCACATGTTGATGTATAATCATTTTATTTTCGTGTGAAGTTTCTAAATTAGAATTGTCAGGAAACTCGTGACGATCAAGGGCCACACGTGGATCTTTCCTTTTAAAATATTTTTTGGAACCCATTAAGGAAACTGAAACATTTTTCCCTTTTGGTTCTTTTAGAGTTTTGCTTTGAAGTTATATTAGAAAAAAAAAAAAAAAACATATTTGATTAGAATTATAAAAATTAGTTGTTTAATTTTTCTTAAAGTGAAAGATAATTCTTATAAAATCAGTTTAAAGGTATATTAGCTTATAATTTAAAAGTATGAAAAGTGATGTTTTTTTAATTTTTACTTAAAAAATAATCATAAATATTTTAAAATTAATTAGTTTAAATAACTTTTGTTTTATATATAGTAATTAACTTCAATTATTTTATTTCAAGTATATTAGATTTTTAATTAAATTCATTTAATAGTTATGTACTTTTTTAAAAAAAAAAGCTATGTAACAATTTGATTATGGCTTCCTCTTATTTGTGTTTTTTATATATAATATTTGTGTTTCATAAAGAAAGAATTCATTTTTTAAGAAAGTATTTAATTTCTTTTTAAAAATTATTTAATTTTAAATATATCCTTAATATTAATTTTAATTTAAATAACTTACTAACAACATATTAAATAGTTTGATATATTTAATTTCGAAACTCATCACAACAAACATAAAAACAGGACCAAACAGGGCTATTCGTAAGGCGGGATGAATCATGACCCTAAACAATTCCAGAAATTATATTTAACACCGAAGTACACAGGTGGGTTGCCTAAAAATCTGATTTGTTCCGTCTTGAAATCACAAAATATATATTGCATGAAACAGCAAGTTGCCACGTATTGCAAGTGCAAAATCGGGCAGGAGAAAAAATCAAGCTACAGAAACCATATTGCAATCCTGTTTAAAAAAACTCAATATGCAGAGCTGCAGGTTTCCATTTCGCGGGCAGGTATTTTGCTTGCCAACAAGCAGCTAACATGCACGAAGGAGCTAGGTTTGATGTACTATTCTCTGGGAGTCCAGATTAGCCACTGCTACATATCTTGGTCCCACTGAGAATGTAACCCCCAAAGGCACTCATCTGCATCAATGGATGAGTTCTTGATGGAAGAACCTGCATTTGCATCAGAAAACACCAGGGAATATTGAATCACTGCATCTTCACCCCCTAGAAGAATTATACTCCTCGAGAATTGATATCAAGGGGAAGAAGCATATAATATGATTCTGTTTGAAAAATCCCATTTCTATTTCCCCCACAAATTCCAAACTTCAAACTAAAACATCAACAGCCATGCAAAAAGTAGACAGAAAAGTTTTCCAAAATTATCACAAATGTAACCAACAAACCTGATATTCACGCAGCCAAGGTTCTGAAATTTGCAAACCAATTGCCATTTTCCCCTGCTGTAAATTGTGCATGCATGTTGCAAGTGGCTGCATTCGAACAAGAATAGCAATTAAGTAAATATTCTACCATGAGTGAAAGCCTACCCAGTAAAACTACAAAAAATTATCCAGTAACAATACTGCATTAATTATTAATAAACTGCAATCTAATATAGAAAATAATGCATTGGCAAGTCTTAAGTTGAACAAATCTCAAGAATTTGAATCAAATGACCTGAAGATACTGGTGGTAGATAGCAAATGGTGCTGAATATGATAGAAGTGGCAGTAGATCCTTGGCTAAGCTCCAAGCATCTGCATCTGGAGCAGCAATTATTAGACTGCACACAGAGTGAACTAGAATTATTGACCACGCTTGAAAACTAAAAAAATGTTGAAATAGAAAATATCCATTTATAAATTCTATTGACTAATAAACAAATTATTCACATCTAGCTACCTAGAGAACCCATTTTCCTTCCATGACTTAATGGCTTCTTCTGATGCCTTTTCGCCAGCTTTAGGGGGTTTGCCCATTTTAATTTGTGGAGAGACAATAGTCTCTGAATCCGCAGCCTCGTGGTTGGATGGAAGAGACATTTCTTCCATTTTGATGGGGGAGGTTTGGCCCTACAAGAATTGATTCTCCGAAACAGTTACTGGAGTGCAAGATAAAAAATACTCTGGCAATGAGCAAAACAATGCTAACATTTAATTCTGCATTGCTGGCATCGATTATCTCGGATGTTCCAGTTTGGTCTAAACAGAGGTCACGCAGAGGAGCCCGCACAATCCTGGAAAGAAAATATCAATTCCTTTAAATGAAATTCCTGTGTTTAAATAGAAAACATAATCAAAGAGAATATGCAAGAAACAAAAGATGAAAGCAACATTGAATCTGGAGGATCTCTTATATGGAAGAGGCTAAGCAAGAGTCATGCTGATCCTATGCATATTAAAATCTCCTGTCGCTGACCAAGAAGGGCTATCATATCAAATAATTCTACATAGAAGTCCCAACTGCTTCATATTAAACAATAACTAGGATGTTTTTGGTATGCTAGACTGGACCAGTCACTAGACAATACAAGTGGAAATGGACTGAACTGGGTAGTAGATGAAACTAGATGGGACTACACTAGACTGGACAATACATATTCCTGTATTGTGTTTGGTGCACATTGGTTAAGGCAAGATAATTTTTTTTGCAAAAGTTCATTCTGGTCTTTGAGTTTTCCAACAATTTATTTTAGTCCCTATATTTTATTTTTATGACATTTTAGTCCTTGTAATTTTCTTGATCCTCTAATTTTAGGATAAGTACAACTTAGTCTCTAAATCAAAAGGTTTTTGCAATTAAGCCTCTATATGTAAACTGACCCACTTTCATTGCATTCGTGTCGAAAGATTTTAGTCTACCAAATTAAAAAAATAAATGGGTGATAAAAAAGTGGATAATATGAAAAAATAAGAAATGATATGTTTTCTGTGATATTAGACAAGCTTGTTCCACCCCTTATGGTGGGACGAGAATTTTGCCCTGGGACAACTCAAGACATGACAAGGTTTCAAAATGTGCATTAAATACTTCACAACTTGTCCGGTCATGTCCAAAGTATGCACCAAACATACTAGAACTTGTTTTGTCTTGTCCGGTTCAACATGCCAAAAAGAACCCTATGCTTTCTCAACTATTTTTGAAAGACGAGGTAACACAGATCAATTTTTCCCATAAGCGAGTCATGTTTCTCCACTTTCTGAAACTATGATGAAACTAACAACACAAATTACCTTTTGCAGATTTCATTATCAAAGTTGAATGTTCTGACTATCTCCACAGGATACGGAGTACTTCCAAGATATGTATTGCAAACGTAACCTGTACCTGCTAAACAAATAACATCATTCCATTCACAACCAGAAATTACATCTGACAAACTACAGTGGTTTAAGCCAAGAAAACACATGTAAGAAGATACATTTATGATTGTGGCATGGGTATAATAACAATTTCGTTTTCTTTCTTTTTTATTTATTTGTTGGTTTGAGAATTGAAAAGTTATCATATATTGAATCCTGTCAAAAGGATAGTTGAGGAATAACAGAAACATAATTAAAGCAAACAGCTTCGTTTTCCCTTTAATGGTGGTATTTCTCTTTTACTACATAAAGCAAACATCTTTATAAAGCTATAGAATTGAAAGGGCTTTTCAGATGAAATCAGAGATCAAACCTCCTAAACGCTCTGCCACAGCACCAGTAAGAAGACCACCAACCATATCCACTAACAGGATGTCAGAGTTTGCTGTAACATTAGCAAGTGAAAGCAACAGGGATAATGCATCTACTCGCAGGAATCTGTATTGAAGGCAGAGAATTCAGATACCAACGAAAGAGTAAAGACCACATACATCTAAATGAGAACAACCAACAAACCATGAATCATACTGATATTCATAAAGCTATTTCCTACTTACATAATTTGATAATTATCCACCCCTTCAATCTTCTACTTTTATTAAAAAAAACTCTTATGGTAATTGATCTAAGATACCCAATGGTCATGCTGATTTTTTTTGCCATAATCTTTCAATCTTCCCTCACCTATGCTGTAATTTTTCAATCTATGTCTTGTAACTACTTAAAAACCCTAAGCTAGATAGTCTCTCTTTCAATGTTCAACTTCAGGGAAGGGATGCAGAATGAAAATGCTTTAAAATGATATCAAATAAACTAACAAAATCCTGAACAAAGAAAATTTTTAGAAACTAAAATCAAATAACTTAAATCATGTAGTTAATTAATAACATAAAACTACCCGATTCTATGTGGATATTTCTTGAAGTACGCCTCGCATATGCTGAAATAAACAAGCATAATAATATGTCAGTTATAAAATCAGGTTACTTGACATTTTCAAACAGCTTTTTAAGCCCAGTTTTTTCATGATGAAGCTTATCATAAAATTACAAAACAGGACTTAGTTAAAGAGCAATTCAGCCAATTCCAATGAGGTGACAAAAAAATAAACTAACTAGAGATGAAGCAAGAGATTACCTTCTAGCAGAAGGTCGCCTCAGAAGTACTCTAGGGGCATACTTTTTTTGCTTCTTAATCCTATATTTCTCCTGCAACCACACAGTACATCAGCATATCAATCAAAGCCCTTTTGGCCCAACAAAACTCCATCCATTCCAACATCAAACTTACTTGAGAAAATGTTGTTTTTTTCTCATATGTTGCACTATTGGCAATGAGAGCTTCAATTATCTCATCACCTTTCACACCCTGCCTGCACCAAACAAAGTTTACTATTCCTATCTTAAAGAAACAAGATTGCAAATCATGCTGACAAAAACTATAAGCTATGGCATCAATGTTTTAACCCGCATTCGAGAATAAAATCATAAAAAATTACGCAAATCACCTCCGCATTTCATCTATGTCTCCACTAGTTAAGGTCTGGGCTTCATTATTATCAACAATAGCTCGATTATCCCTACATTCGTCCATTATTTGAGATCCTCCTTTTTCTTGATCATTATTATCTATCAAAAAATATTAAAAAATAATAATCAGCAAACCAAGACGAAGCTCTTAATTAATCCATGATTAAACAATTAAACAATTAAACAATTAAACAATTAAACAAGAGCTCAAGCACAATACCTGCTTCTGTGGAAGGAACAAACCTAGATAAACAAAGCCCTTCAGTCCCATTCTCAATTTGAAAAGAAGAACCGAAGGGGCATCCAATCAAGGGCCTTAAAGAGAAATTCTTATTTCCAATTTTCAACGTCCTACAAATTTCAAAAAAGAAATGAAAAAAAAAACATAAGCATTAATTAATTGTAAGAGTAAAACAAAAAAAACAAAAGCAAAAAAACTTACGAGCCAGCTGTTAATCGAGCAAAAACAAGGCGGTCGCCGTCGTTAATGTCGAGCAAGACACTGCAACCTTCCCAGGTTACTCTAGGGTTTTGAATTGAATTTGACTGGATGCTATTTTGGGACATGTTTGGCCCCTTATTTTGATTTTTAAGAATTGAAAGAATACAGAACAAAGCAACAGAATTGGTACTCTCTATTGCTTGAATTTGCTGCAGTGGAGCATTCAAGCAGCGACTGATTTTATTCGAAATTTTCGAAGGGGGCATAAATCCCAAAGAATTAGGGTTTAAGTGCTAACCGTGGGAGGTTCAAAACTAGCGAGCCCAATATTTATGGGATCATGAAAAGTCTAGTGTTGGCCCGTCTTGAAAGAGATACTAGTTTTGAATCTCTTGACGTGGGCCTGTACTCTGAACAAATTTGCAGCCCTAAATTTCGAGGTTCTTGTATGTTGTATCCAAAGTAATCTATTTGAAAAATCATCATAAATTACAAAACCCAATTCAACTTGTAACTCGGTAAGACCTGATTCGTGGATTGGTTCACTTAACCCTTGTACATTCAAAATGGGTTATATATATATATATATATATATATATATAATTGAAACGACATGATTTTGAATTTTTTTTGAAAACAATAGTTAAATCTTTCATGGGTTTTGACCGAGTTAAGAATTAAAAAAATTAATCACTGTTGAATTTTTTATTTCTGCCTGACTAGTGATGTGAGTCGGAGGATCTGTCAATGACCAAGAGGGAAATAAAAAATGATTAATTCAGATCCTAATCCGAAGCAAAAACAGTGGAATATTCATGTCCGAATACCTGTTTGAGAAGACGGATACACCTGCGAGAACCGCGTTTAATCACAGATAAGCTAATTTTTATGCTTCAAAGCCCGTGAGAAAAAATCCGGGAGTATTTTCGAAGAAATGGCGTGTTGCCTCTGGGTTAGAATTGCAAGCACGCCTTTTCTCCCCATGGTGCACAAAGTTTCTCTAGGTAGCTTAAAGTATTGCAATAGACTTAACTGTTCACATGAAACGTGGGAAGCAAGCATTCAAGTCAAATTATTTTCTATAACTTGCAGTGTATGATCACAACAGCGAGCTAGGGTCAGTGCCCCATAGTAATCTTGTGAGCTACTAGTAGTTCTATAGCTTCATTTGTCTTAATTTGTCTCTTTGCGAAGAACGTGATGTTCCAACTAATACTGGGAGAATACAGTGACGATGCACATGGGATATATCAAGCATTAGGGCTAATTAGGCAGACAAAAATATCACACACGGCCTTGAATACTGAAGGTAGTGAAGTAGTTATGCTTGTAAGGCAAAGGATGGAGCTAGAGATTTAATTATCATTAAGAACACCAACCATCAAATTAATATTTTAAAATTCACCAGCAGATATATGGAAATTTACGTGATTAATTAGTGGGGAAAGCAGACACGTTACCAGTTCCATAAATTATAAAGTGATTAATTAATCAATTCTCTAATAGCATGTATATGGAGACATGTCTGCAGTATTTTAGTGATTAGGTTTTGATTAACGAATAAGATTTTAAAAAAAAAAATTGTTGTACTTGCAAGATTATCATCTCAGTTAGTTATTTTGGTGGGAAATTAATTATTTTTGTTTATTTAATAATAATTGTGCCGTATTAATGGATCAGATACAGAGTGATTTGGTTCTCTTGAGTTGGAGACGACAAGGGAACACCACGTTTTCTATTTATTTTTTTCTTATTAAGCGAATGGTTGGCCAAATCTATATCTGACTTCTAACAACTCTCACGAAGATGCTTTTTTTCTTATTATTCTCTGCCATTTTTATTTTCTGTTTGATTCTCATAACATACAAAGATACAGACATCTCGTAACAATAGTGTACTAATGTGCTCCTATTTAAATTTAAGATTATCATATTAAAATTTGTTTTTCTCTTCTGTCTAAATAAAATTCTAAGATATGCATGAAAAAACTTACAAAGATTTTTTATCAAATCATGGGAGGATTGAGTTATCTTGAATATAATATTTTTATCGGAAGTCCAAGCAACTTTAAATATACTCAAAAACTATCTTTCCTTTTTTAATTAGATCTTTATAGTTAAATTTTTTTATTCAATAAAATTGCTATTGTTATCATCTCCAATTATCATGTTTGTTGCATGTACTTATGCAGACAGAAAAAATTGATAAAACGTTTCCTGTCGTAAAAAATCAGATTGTGTGTGTGTGTTGAGCGAGGCATTGAACTGTGGATTGAGATCATTTAGCCAAGGATTCTGACGAGCCCTGAAGCCAAGTGGTGAGAGGCAACGCTGCCCAGGGTTGAAGTGACTGCTAGCTAGGTTGCTTTCCGCATTGCAAGAGGAAACGGGGGCGCGTTGTTCATGATGTCCAGGGAAGTGGATAGCCGGAGACATGGACATAGAAAGATGCGTTTTACTACAGCCTACAAGGATTTCTGTTCTTTCTCCTTGTTTTACATGATGTCTCTTTGGCTCATACGCCTTACCTTTTGCTTCCTTTGGAATCTGTACCCCACTGGTCTATGCTTTGATGCATATATAAAACAACCCAAATGTCCACACCTCTGGAGAATATCGGCTTAATATATGATAGGAAATGCCCACTAGACCGAGTTTTTTGTTTACTTGTATGCAGTTCTGCAGTAAGGTCATCAACCTCAAGAAGTAATGAGAGGCAAGTCTGTATTGCAGGAGTGTGTGGATCGATACGTAGGAAGTGTTTCATTGGCTTGTATGAAACTCATTTATTTTGTCCAACAAATCAACAAGAAATTGCTTTACCAGTTCAATTTAAGAACCTTTTCATCCTGCAGGCGTATTTTTATGGAAGTTGAACCATGCACTTAAGAACCTTTTCACCCTGTTGTATCCATGAAACTAACCGATCCAAACGAGCTAGATTGCAGTCCGTTTCACTGGTGATTAAAGGTAAAAGAGGCCCACGTAATTCAAAGGGACCCATGTAAGCCTAACGATCAGAGTTTCTTAAGCCAGGGAACTGCAGACCTGCTCTGAGACTGAAGGGTGCAAAACGGAAAATGCCGATAGGAGAATAGGGATCGGTTGGACTAGTGGTTGGAATACAGGTGAAAGATGTGGAAACCAACAGCAGGCGACTACAAATCATGAGGTTAAAAGCTCGGCCGTAAAAAACGTGGGAAGAGCTAGTAGAAAGGTTGGCAAGTACATGATCATTAATAAGTTAGGAAAGGTATAAAAGAGACGATTCAAAGAAAGCCAAGGCATTTACAACAACAAAACCCCCTTCTCCTTAGATAAGTAACAGTAGACTAGTAACTTCATAGGCTGGTATTGATTTTTTGTCAATTAAATATGGTAATTGCTAGCAGCTAAGGTGGAGGGAGGGGAGAGGGAAAAGACGCTGTAAATTTGAATCCTAAAGAGGACCATGTAGAAGAAGAGCGGTTGTCCTCGTCAAATTGTGCCCGTAAGTATACTATTAGCACATCAAACATTTATTATTCCACTTTTAATCTCTAAAGTAAGAATCCACCGAGGGCTCTCACGTTTGCTCAATTTTCGCTGTTAGATTAAACCTTTTCTTGAATGGTCTCGGTCCAAGGGGATCGATGGTTCCCATCATTTTAGCACCGAGGCCACCTTCTATTCTCTTTTGCCAACGTAATCTTTGCACATTCCAAGGAAGAAGACGAAAGGAAATGAAACGATACGAGGGAACAATGGCTCCAAAGATGGGATCGATCGATCACTCGTTGCAGACAAACATGTTTTCTCTGCAAGAATAGCCAAATAGCAAGCCGTCCAAGGTCCAACAACATAACATGTGTTGTATCCACCTTATCCTCCCAATTCTAAACAGTGGGTTACAGGCTCATAGCACTCATCAAATGGCCCTAAACGACATGGCGAACCTTCTATATATACTTGACCCAGTCACAAAATGGTCAACCATCAAGACAGGATTAGTTCTCCAAAAGGCACCCTCGCTTGTGTGAAAAAAACAGTACTTGACACAAAAAAGTGAAGTAAATAAACAAAGCCAGACCCACCATAGCACACTCTTTTTGCCTCCTTATTACCTGTCTCGGATCCCCCTCCATTGCACAAAACTCTCTCATTGTCTCAAGCCCTCCCTCCCTCCCTCCCTCCCTCTCTCTCTCCCATGACATAATTAGCAGAGAACTCTATCCGCTACTCTTCTCCTTTTATTTTCTTCTTTGCTTGTGATGGCTGCACTTACTTTCTTACAAGAACACAAAGAGACTCGTCAAAAACAACCATCCAGGCGCAAGCGAAAGCTGCAAAAGGAAAAGGAAAAGCAACCATCTTCATGGGACCAATTCAAGAACCTACTGACCTGCAAACAGATCGAGGGGTCGAGAGTACACGACCCATCAAAGAACCCCATTGGATACTCAAAACTAGGATCTTCTTGCAGCTCAATATGTAGTTTCAAAGACGTTGTTCATGGCAACACAAGGGTTGTTCACAGAGCTGATAACTCACCTGAAAGTAGCACACTGGGTCAAGAAACTGGGCTACTAAGTCGGAAAGGTGCTAGTACTGGGTCATCATCAACTCGGTCACTGACGAGCTCAGGGAGATCCAACAGTGGTGTAACGTACTCATCGTCGTCTAGAGGCATGCAATTTAGGAAGCTTTCAGGCTGTTATGAATGCCACATGATCGTTGACCCTAGCAGGTACACTGAACTAGCTTTCATTTTCCTCTTAATTTCTCATTCTCTCTTCGATAACAAAAACAAAGAACATAGACTACTTTTATTTATTAATTTGGGCTAAAAACTCAGATACCCATCTGCAAGAACTACAATAAGCGCTTGCACTCAGTGTGAAGAGGTCTTTCCGAAGATTGAAAGCTTGGAGCTTCATCAAAAAGTTCGCCATGCCGGTAATCTTACATTTTTGCTGAATTAAAAGGATTTCATCCTTGATTGATTACTTATTTTTCCAAAATTCTACTTTCTTATAGTTTGCCCATTAAAAATAAAGTCCCAACACATTCAACCAACGAGCTGTTCTTTTTTTTTTTTTAGACTAATAAATTAAAGTCGAATATTTTGTTTGTTTGTTGTTATGAGCTTAATTTTAATTAAATTTCTCCTATTCATTTTCTTTTCAGTCCAGATTTTCTTTTACCAGCCATTATCCAAGAGTAATGTTATTTGTTTCCAATAATATCAATTATTCGATTGCTTTTGTATTTATATGATATTCACTTTATTTTTAGGATAAATAATTCTTGATGTATAACATTATAGTTTTTCCAAGTAATAACACGTCACTCTGATGGAACAACACACCCTCTGTTATTAGCTTTTTCTGTTCAGTTAATGAGTTAAGCCTAGAGTTTGACATTTAAGCTCAAGCCATTCTTTTTATGATAGCTGTCTCCATGCTTTATTTCTCACCAAATTCGCACAGACAAAACCAGTAAATCTCTTTATCTTTCATAAATGTGACTTAAGAACAACTTCAGCCTTCTCTCCGGGGACATCTTCTCTGCCAGTCATATAAGATGACCTCTTTACCTTGTAAGTCATGAGAAATGAGGGTTCGCCTACTGACCACCAGTTAATCTAACTCGCGGAAAATTTTATAATATATATAAAATACTTAGTGTTATTTTATTTATTATTTTTATATGAAAAAAAAAATCATCATTCGCCATAAAAATATATCCAGTTGGGATCTCACTCCTTTTGTATTAAATAAAAAAATGAACCGAACGGATCTGGTCTTATAACCATGCTATTTTTAGCGCGGGATCGACAGTTGTCCTTTGACGACCAAAATTTAATGGCCTGGTTGCCTTATGTGGTATTTTGTCATAAGAACTCACTGTCACGCCCTGTCACGTTAAATCTGCACGGATTCTGACCCTGCTCACATCTACTTGAAGTAAACATTGCATAAATCATCGAATTTTTATGATTTATCAACTTTTAATACAAAGTTTTTTGCCATATCTGCAGTATCGGAGCTGGGACCAGAAGATTCTGGCCGAAATATCGTGGAGATCATCTTCAAATCAAGCTGGCTCAAGAAAGACAACCCAGTCTGCAAGATCGAACGGATATTAAAAGTCCACAACACACAACGAACAATCCAACGGTTCGAGGACTGCAGGGACGCAGTGAAGACACGTGCACTCAACAGCACTAAAAAAAACCCCAGGTGCGCGGCGGACGGCAACGAGCTGTTAAGATTTCACTGTACAACCTTAACTTGTTCTCTCGGCTCACTCGGCTCATCCAGCTTGTGCGGCTCGATCCCCGTTTGTGGCGTCTGCACCATAATAAGGCACGGGTTTCAAGGCGTAGAATGCAAAGGTGTAAGCACCACGGCTAGCAGCGGTAGGGCCCATGACTCGTTACTGGGCTGTACGGATGGACGTAGGGCAATGTTGGTGTGTCGTGTGATTGCTGGTAGAGTGAAGCGCGTGGCGGAGGATGCGCTGCCGCCCGAGGAGGATGGTGCGTCTGCTGGCTCATATGATTCCGTTGCCGGTAGTGCTGGGATCTACTCGAGTCTCGAGGAATTATCAGTTTTTAATCCAAGGGCTATACTGCCTTGTTTTGTTGTCATTTACAAGGCTCTTGAGTCTTAGATTATTTTTCATATTGTTAGTTTTGCGGTTTTTACCATAGATTACTTTGTATTAGTATGTTCAAAAACCTATTATACCTTGATCAGTGGTTAGCGTAACTGTGCTAACCGCCGCAGGTGTTTGTGTACATAATAAATCTTGCTCTCAAGACATGATCGGATTGGAGAGATTTAGTATTTAATCAGTGTATCGGAGTAGGGGGAAAAAAACAGTGAAGATAAAGAAAATATATTTAACAAGGACGCTGAAATCATTGTTTGCTCTCTTCTCACGAAGACACCATTCAATCGAGAGAAGCACCAGCAACATGTTATAAGTGGGAGGTGGAAAGGAGTCATTGAAGCGTCGCCTTCGAATGGACACCTTTCACTGTCTAAATAGCTACCCTAGGCCTCTTTATTTGCAGGTGGGTCTCCTCTCCTGAGAATTTTTCCATACACAGCCAGACATTTACAGGGTTGGTACAGTGACTTGTCATGGGAAACAAAATTAAAGTCTTGAAGGGCAATTATTTAATTGGGTGTGAATTATTTCAGAATAGATGGATTAGTGTTATCTTTTCTTCCTTGATATCTCATTTAATTGACATATTCCAACTTGGGTTTTCCAAGAGATTGGACCCAAATTATGAAGGACCACGTGAAATTATCTTGAAATAATTTTGATGAGATGAAAAGTGGTGGGGGAGGAGGGTGTTCTTTGACCTTGACCAATCAACAACAGCGAAAGACAGTAACACATACACATAATTGCTTCCGCATGCTTGAGCACATGCACATTCATTTTTTCTCATTGTTTGAGGTGTTTGGATTTTGCATGCAGTGATTAGAACATGGGAATAAGGTCATGGCATAGGGTATTTAAATCAAATGGGAGTTTCCTAGAATTATATTCAATGTAATCCCCAGTGAGATCACTGAAAATTTAGCACATAAATCTATTGTATGATAACCCAACTGACAAGGGGCCGTGTGTGTGCTGTGTGTTGTGTCTATATCTATATCCTTGACTAATGTGAAACTTCCTGCACTCGACAGACCAACTAATTTTACTTATTTTAGCTAATAACTGGGATCCTTGACTTATGTGAAACTTCGACAGACCAACTAATTTTGCTTGTATTATTAGCTCATAACTGGGATCCTTGACTTATGTGAAACTTCCTGCACTCGACAGACCACCTAATTTTGCTTGTATTAGCTCATAACTGGGATCCGAGGGTTGTAAGGAGCACGAGCTGACAGGTTGATGATTGGCTGTTGATCTTGGATCAAGGCTTGGCCTTGCACGTTACTGGAGAGAACCTTTGGTGTTAGTAAGCCAAGTAAATCCTCTCCCTGCCCTAGTTGTAGGTCTTCATTGTGTTTATTATTTGATTGTTAATTGGTAGATTAATATGAAGTGTTTTTCAGGTTTGACATTTGCATGGTTTAAAAACTTAAAATTAAATTGGATGTGAGAGCGTGCATCTCGCCATTGATGATCGATGCACTCATGCCGAGTTCTAAATTAATTAGCTGTGCCCAGTTGAATTGTTCCGAGTCTGTCTGTTTTCCGTTTTGTTATAAGGTGTTTGAAATGGTGGAGGTTGTTGAAAAAGAAAAGAAAAGTGGAGGTTGTAAAAAAGAAAGTTATCTTTGAACTATTAAATTGAAAAACCGCGTGATTAATAGTGAATCAAGTTATAAAAGACATTAATATAATCACACTCAGTTCAAAGTTAATCTTTGATTTGATCAAATTCGATTCTAATTAACCGGTTTATTTATCTTAGATAATTTCTTGAAAAAAGAAAAAAAAAACACTGGTTTAATGAACCTGGTAATCCACGGGCCGGCTCTTTTAAATTATCTTAAGAGCAACACATTAGATGTGGTTCGTCTACTCAATAAGTGATTAAATAAAAGACGAAGTGTACAAATTGGTGTAAAAATATTATTATCCTTGAAAAAAACAATTAGATACGATAGATTACTGGGTAGATTTTTGTTAGTTTGGTTGCACAGAGAGGCGGAGCAACGGGTGATGCAAATGCCACGAATTGAGTTAGATGCATGGTGGCTGTCTCATGGTCAATAACAAGGGTAAAACAGGGTAGAAAATGTCCAAATACATGCAGACAAAACTAAACATGAAAGAATAGCGAGCAGAATGCTGATATTATCAAGAAATTCTTAATTACTGGGAGAGCTCTGATTAGAAAACACGTAAAGTAACATCTCATTCATTAAAAAAAATCAAATTTATTCTATTTATCAAAAAATCTATAACTAGAGTTTAATTTGGCTTGAGTTTTATGTTAAATTAAAAAAAAAATTGTTTTGATAAAATCTGGTTGCATCAAATAGATTAACTCATAATCTAATAGAATTCAATTTAGATACTGTGAAATAAATATTAAGTATTTAGATAAATAAAAAATGAAACAATGTGTGTGTTTTTTTAAAAAAATACTAACCTTAATTGCCATTTGTGCTTGTAATGATTCGACTTGTAATGATTAAATGATGTAATGATTCAAATTCTTTTTCAGATCAGTTTTCGAATTGCATGAGATAACTATAAAATGGACATCAAGTTTCTAGTAGATTTTCCCTTGACAAAAGTGCTGTCGTATTTTCATAAAGGACTTTAAAGCAAAGGGGAAGGGCCACCATGCATATACTTGCCTTGATAAACTGGTAATGTGCTTGATACGTGTCTTCCTGTTCTCCTACAGCCTCGTTAAAGGCATACATATCAGAATCCATCTTTTATAGCATGCTTTCGCCTTTGAACGTGTTACTGTTTGTTTTTTTTTTCTTTCTATTTTTATTTTATTTTACTTTTTTATATGTTAATATACAAAATTTAAAAATAAAAATAATTTTAATACACTTGAAAAACACCATGAAAAAAAATCACTACATTCCTAAAAATTTATTTTCACATCAGTTCGTCCAGTTTATTTTTATTTTAAAAAAATTAATTTTTTTCACTTCAAATTAATTTTTATATATATTTTTTATTATTTTAATATATTTATATTAAAAATAATTTTTTAAAAAATAACCACTACTATAACTTTAAATATTTCCAATCACAACCGAACCGGTGTATCCGAGGTTTTCTGTATTTATATTATGGGCTTTCAGCCTCGTTTTGAAATTTGAAAGCCGAAAAGCATAATGCCTTATAAGAGGCCCATCTTTCCAACACAGTGCGTTGCTTGTCCGCGCTTCGTAGAGTTCAGTTATTGACCGTTGACTTGCTACTGTCTCTCGGTGATTTTCACTATTTCATTTGGCTGTAACTTTTTAGCAAGATTATTAAACATAGCTCGGTAAAAAACGTAGATCAAGAGGTAATCGAGTTAATTTGGATAAATTCAAAAGATGATATCACTTTAAGTTTTTCTTTTTAATTAAAATAATATAATTTCAATTATTTTAAAATCAAATTGAGTTTTGATTAGATCATCCAAATTTAATCAAGTTAACTTATATTAATTTTTTTGAAATTTAATCCAAGATAAATTCAGGGTTGATCTGTAACATTAAAGAGTTTAATAACATTAATTTTATTGAAATGTCCCCACCATCTGACCTCATAATTGTCCCGCTTCCACAGATCATAGAAAAAAGTGCAAGACACAATTATAGCTGTCCTGCAAAACCATGAGCTAAAGCCCTAGTCCCACCTCATAATCTCATCATGCATGCTCTGCTTCTTCCAATTTTAATTTTTTTTTTTCAAAATCGAGCCTCTGGTTCCTTATGCCTTTCATTTCTTCTGGCCACTTTTGTCATTGGCCTCTTGATAGATGCATGAACTAATCAAGCCAAGCTTTGGATTTTATGTTGCATGGACCACAGGAGTAATGAACTTCAAATATGAATTAAATTGCTTGGTGTAAAATCGGTCGATCACAGGTTCAGATTTTGCTTATTCCCAATCAGCAGTGAATGATCGATAGCTAGCTTCTTAATCACTAGGGCCTTCATTGGATGAACAGTTAAATTTTGGCATTTCTCAAGTCAAGGGTCAGCTTTGGCTGCACATTAATTATGACGTTAATCACCATTAATTTGATCGTTAATCCATCATCAAATGCAATTCTATATGATCGTCTGTTATCAAATTTTAACACCATAAAAAAAAAAAAAAAACAATCAATCTCATTGAATTTTATTTTCCAAGATCATTTTCCATTTACCACATATCTACTTGCTAGATTTTTTTATATAAATTAATTACATATTTATATTTATATATTAACTCAATAAATGAACATTTTTTAACAGTAATTTTGTAAATACATGACAAGATTAGCATCAATCTTCGGGAAAAAAATAATATTAGCCCTCTTGTTTATAAATGTCAAGCATTGAAATACTTTTGGTAATATAGTTTAACCTGCTTTTCAAACTATTTTTATTTGAAATATCATTAAATTGATATTTTTAAGTGTTTTTTAATGATTTTGATAAATTAATCTAAAAAGTAAAATAAAAGTCTAAAAAATATTAAAAAAAAAACATATTACATTATATTACCAAACACACACTTGCATCACAGGTAATGGGTATAACAATCATGTTCATGAGATATCTTTGTGAAAGAACGCTTGACCGTTACATCATCCATATATGTCGAATGCTCTTGTTCTTTTATTTTAAACGCCTGGGTTCTTAATGCACGTAGCTTCCTTTTTTTTCTTTTTCTCTAAATCTGTCTTATTATGCTTGTATATAACGCCACCTAGTTAAAAGCATAAAATCACACCTGGTTAACAACCAGAAATTCGTTAAAAATCAATCGAATTAATGAGAGAATAATTCTATTAGTAAATTACAGTGATAATTACTAATAGCTAATATTCTGTATGTAATTTAGTTGGTATATACTAATAAAATACTGTGGTTGGTATATACCAACAAAATTGTAAACATAATATTCATAATTAAAAAAAAATGGTTTGTTAACGTTAAAGTTTTTACAAATGATTTTACCGACGGAATCATCAAATGATTTAAACCAGGATCTTTGTATAGTGACGTGATCAATTCACCATTAGAATTGCTGATAAAATCACCGACAGAACCGACAATTATGTTTGTCAATAAAACTGTGAAATCTTATAGTATTTAAAGGCATGAATTTCATGCTTTTAATGGGGTGCCCCTAATAATCTTTTTCACTGTTTTTTTTTTTTTTATAAAAATATCCCAAAAGCTAAAAAACAAATATTAAATTTTGTTTTTCAAATGGGTATGAGAATTTGGTGATATCATTTTGTTAAAATAAAAATAGTACATAAATAGAAAATGTACCTCAAAAAATCTCATTATGGAGTTTTTGTATATGACTAATTTGTTCGTATAGAATACATTTTCCTAGAAACTCTAATTTATTTATAAGTGGATTTGATTGATTGAAAATTATGGTAAGTTATTTCATAAAATATATGTATATATATTTTGTAGGATTAATATACTACATTTTATGGGATTTTCTTCCTTGAATCAAAACTCACACATCTAATCATACTCGTGGCGCCGGGTCCACCTGGTTTGTGATCATCACTAAAAGTCAGGCAAGTGCCTTCGAAGTTTTCTTAAACTGCTTTAATTAGTTGAAGATATATAATCAAGAGAGCAAACCCTAATAAACAATAACAACTTTGTCAAGACAAGTAAAGCCCATACAAATGATTTGGGCACATGTTCTTAGAGTCTAATTCCCAGATAGAATAAACCCAGCCTTCGAAACCCTTACCTCCTCTTATATCCTTACAGCCAAACGACATACATGATCTGATTACACTTCCCGGAGGGTATCTGGCAAGCCAAGAGAAAGAGAATTAATACCATGCACAAGCCTCAACGAGATAGCTTTGTTATTCAAGTATACAAGAGGATGTTGCACTTATTGCGAAGCCCTTGATAACCAAGTTCCTCCAGCTTGTAAGTTAAGTTTCTGATCTGCCATGAAGTTCTTCAATCGCTTCCGCAAAATTCTCAAGCGACTACTCGTGTTTTCGGGTTCAACGACGTCGAACATGGCTTCGAAGCAAAGAAGTTGTGAGAGATTTGATCCACCGAGGACTTCATGCAGCTCTTATTACTCGTCTCGCTCACATTATAGTGAGGCTATTGCTGATTGCATTGAGTTCTTCAACAAGTCATCTCAGGAAGGGGTTTTAGATGGTCGGAAATCGGATGTTTGGGTTTGATATATAATAATTTTTCAGGATATTAAATATTTGTTCATGATTTTATTTTATTTTTTGTTTGATAATAGTCATCTTTGATATACATATATATAATACACATGATGGATACAAGAAAAAGAGTTGGTCCCTCTTGTTCTTGCTGGGTTTTTTAAGCACATCTCTTCCTTGTTCCTTGTGGGCAAGGTTTTGATGTAGTGCTGTGTTGTAAATCAATAACTTTGAGTTTGTAGGAAGAATTTCTTCCTTTTTCATTTTTTTTTTCGTTTTCATCTCTTTACCCATATGGACTGCCGTTGATGCAGGGGATAGTGACCCAGTCTGCAAAACTTGATATCTAGCAAAGCCCTAGAAATCTTGTACTAATGCAAGGCCTCTATTGTGGATCCAGCCTCAGTAATGTGTAGTCCAATGTCTCTAGGCTTAGAAGCAAAGACCCTGAAATGCGTCAGCTCAACAACTGTCAGCAAACGAGACAAATATTGCCTATGACTTTGTCTACAAGCAAAGTTATCAAACCCGATATAAGTTAAATCTCGGGTAGCCAAGTTAATATTTTTAAAAAAAATTAAATAAATAGATAAAAAAAATTTTATATATATAAAAAAATTATCAAGTTAATTAAGATTTTTTATCAGGTTTTACCACAACAACCCATATTATAATTAATTTAAATATTTTTTTAATTCAAGTCTAAATCCTAGATCACTATGGTTCTAATTCAACCTATCAAGTCATTCTAGACCTTATAATAATATTTGCAAGTTATTCTTTCTTTATTTATTTTTAGCTCTTTTAATTCAAATCATATTACATTCTTTTCAAATTTTCATTTTTGATTAATTAGGTCAATTGGGTCATAGTCTCTTAAAAAATAAAATTGAAGGTAGCTCTTGATCTTGCACAATCATTCCACAATCTCTCCAATAGCTAATGTGAAGGAGATTTAGTTTCTCGTTATGTGATACCATACCATGATTTACTAGTTCAACTAGCCAGCAAGCACCCACTTCTGAATTTTTTTTCCCTGCTACCAATACAACACTATAAATTTGTTTCTACCTTCCCATTTTGCCATGTAAAATCAAGTTCCATTTGAGTTAATACTTCAAGAAGTACAAAAATATGTTATTTAAACGTATTTTTATTACATATATAGTCTCGAAGCCTTTTCACTCTGACAATTCAAAGGCAACTTCAGCTAGGGGACTAGCTGAAAGGATTATTATTATTCTTGGAGTTGAGAGAATATATTAATTCTAACTGTGCTAGCTCGAGGTGCGACTCATGGGGAAGCGCTTCCTTTCCCTTTTTTCTTGGAGAAAATCCCTCCTATCAGTGGGATCAATGGCTTCTTCTTCTTTTTCCTTAGAGAAGGGTTTCTCTCTAGTGCTTCAACTACTTGCGGAATTATAACTCGTGTCAGGGAAGGGGGATTAGCAAACGTCACATATCTCTTCTTTTGAAAATCGGTCTCAGCTTCTTCGTGGAATGTTTGCATTCTGGCTTCAAATTTTGTGGTATCTTCAACAATCTTGACATCTTCAATTTCAGATTCTATCATATGCCTTTCGACTTCACGTTCCTTCAATTGTTGAAGCTCTCTCTTTGTTCTTTCAAGTTCTTCTTGAAGAGAACAAAGGCAGCTTGCCATTAGCGTCCTTTGTTCTCTAGCCTTTTCAAGTCTTTGTTTTGTCTCCTCTAGCTCTGCTGTCACTGTTCCAAGCCTGGAAGGGCCCTGCCCGTATTCAGTTCCTCCAACGTGCATCTAATTATGTGAAAGCAGAAAATCATATATAACGTTATATATATATATATATATATATATACAACGTAAGATGCTTTGCTTACCGCCCTTTCCAAAACCTAATTCTATGACAGGGTCGCATGCTGGCATGGACGAGATGGCTTCTCCTCGCCAAAAGCAATAGATAAAATATTCTTAAAGCCCTCAATTCCATTAAATAATAGATTGATATCGCCATTGTTTATCAATTGGCATAAACATTTAGTTTTCTTTTTAAACTTTATTCTATCACAGGACAAAAGGAACAAAGTTCTCGCAGCTCTATGAAGACTTAAATTCTATCACAAGCAAGCATATGGACAATATCAAACGAGCACTACTGATAAACTAATGAAATGTTAATAGTCACAGCATGGATTTAATGAAATCATTCTAATGACTATCTCCACTCTCCATTTGCTTTGGCCAAGACCCATTAGCTAACAATCAAAGGGAAAAATTGAAAGGAAAACAGGAGAATGCATAGCAAGTAACAATTAATTCCATATAGGATTTGAGCATAGTCATAGACCATAATAAATAATCACGAAACGAAGTGCTGAAACACTGTTCCGGTTGATATTTCTGAGTGCCACAACTACCCCAACACACAGGATGAATTTTTTGAAGAAGACAAGGTAAATTAATTAAAAAAAAAAGTGATTAGTGAGTGATAATTAACCTCTTTGAGCTTGTTTGCATATAGCTCCCCAGCTAAAACTCTCTCGCCAAACAACGTAACAGCCTCTTTGACAGACCGGAATGGTGCTCTAGTATCGATCTCAGCCCTTTTGAGTACTATCACTCCTTCAGCCGCCATTTCAGTATATATGTGCTCTGTAAGGGATCAGAAATTAAGAGATTGAGAGAGAGAGAGGAGAAGAAGAAGAAGAAGATAATTCTGGATAGAAGGAGAGATACGGCAACAAGGATGCTGTTTTAACTTAGAACAAGAGATAGAGATGGGGCCGGAGAGAGATGGGACAGGTTAGTTACTAGTAGCTAGAAGTGATTTTTGGTTAGGGGAGACAACAATATTGTATGACAAGTATATGTCTTGCTGGGGAGCTTCGTTACTTCGCGTCCACTTCACTAGAATTCTGTGTTTTCCGTTAGTCACTTGATACTCTATTTGAATGCGAAGGCGGTGGTTGGATGGACTTTGTTCACTAGTGCCTGACCAGCCCATGTTAATTTGGCAAAAGAGAGGGACTCTTCACCAAGAGCCAACCAATCAAGCCGGGCAATGCATGTGTATGATCCACGACCCATGCTCTTAGCCATAACTACAGCAAGTTTTCAGCCCAATATGATCATCAATGAAAATCCTATGGGGGAGGTCGTCCATTCGATTATGGATTGGGTTGTAAGAGCTCCATTGAGGACGTGGCTCTTTTCGAGGGTGACGTGGCTTCTCCATCAATTAAAAACTATATTTATTTTCCTAAAAATAATAATTAAACTTATTGCAAAAAGCTAAGTTAGTTGATAAAAGATGACCTCTGAGTTATTAGTTTTGAAAACGTGCGATGCGTTAGAGATACCTTTACATTTAATGCCTATACAGCTGTACTATTTGTCTTTTTGGCATATCTAGCCATCAAAGCCAAGTGGAGATATGAAAGGTCTCATCCTTGTCCACGTGTAAGTTGAGGACATCATTTTATGGAGTTCTGCAAACATTCTCCCAGTAGCAGGCGGATAAACTTCACACAAGTTTGGAATTAAAAAAAAATTTCAGATTCATCGCTAATATGATAGTTAAGTTAATAAAAATTTAAATAATTATTAATTTTAAAATTTAAATATAATTAATAAAAATTATATATAAACTGAATACTCGTATTAATTAAAAAAACACTGATAACCTATCATTGTTTGGAAGGGGGGAGGGTGTAGCTGGCAGTAGGCTCAAGGAAAACTCACACTTAGGTTTTCTATCCATTCGTGCCAGATCCAAGTATGACTTTTTATTTAATGCATGGAACACCCATGGTATCGTGGATTGTTTGGTAATATGGTTGAAAAATATTTTTTAAAAAATTTAAATTTTTTTTTAAATTAATATGTTTTTAAATTATTTTAATATATAGGTCTCAAAAATAATTTTTAAAAAATAAAAAAATATTATTAACTCAGAAAAGCATTTTGAAAAAACAACAACAATCATACTCCCAAACACGTTTTAAATTAATATCTTTTAATAATTTATTTTTATTACATGACACCAATCAGGTGAGCAGGCAGGTAACTATGGTTTCCCATGTCATGGTCAATTCATTATGTTATGCTGCCATTTTTTATTAAAATTAAAAATAACTTTGCTTGGACGGATATTTGAGAAGACAATATCTGGAATTTATGTAGGAGAAATTGCACGACGGGCCATGCCGAAGATAGCCGAAGAAGGTTCTTTGTTTGGTTCGTCTGTACCTGGTGTATGTTTGGTTTGAAGATGTTGTTGGGTGTTTTTAAAAGAATAATCCTTTCAAACATAAACTACACCTTGTAAAAATAAAATGAAAACATATTTTTTATGCAGATTTTATAAAAAAAACCATCACACCTTCAAACCAAACATCTCTATAAAAACCTATCCACACCTTTAGCACTCCAGTAGCTACATCCTTAAGCTTACTTCATTGTGAATAGAGTTTAAAGGTCGAAAAAACTCTTCTTAAGATGTGCTAATATTATTACATAGCGTGGGTTATTATCTTAAAATAAAATAAAATAAAAATATATCTAGTTAAAAAGACAAAGATAAACATATAAAAATAAATTTGTTTTTGAAATAATTTTAAAGTGAATTTTTGTATTTTCAAAAGAAGAATAACAAAGTAACATGTGATTATATATAATATTTTTTATTTTTTATTTTTAAAATATTCTTGTAAAAAACTCTCAATTCCAAAATTATCAAACTAAGACATGTAAGGATAAAAATGATTATTATCATAGTTTTGAAACTCGTGTCAAGGGTCGGTCTGGGAAAAAACCCGGGTTTCTGATTGAGTTGGCCCAGATTAACCTATAGTTTTAAAACTCAACTCAGGAGTTAATTTAGGGTGAAGCTCGGGTTGAATCAGGTTGACTTGAGTCAGTGTAATAATAAAAATGGTTGTTACCATAATTTTTAAAACCGATTCGGGGTCAATCCAGTGCAAGGATCAAGTCACAAGTAGGATTGACTATTAACCCAAGTCAATATAAAGATAAAAATGATTATTATTATAATTTAAAACTTGATTCAAGAGTCGACACAGGATGAGACTCGGGTCACATGACAAGATGATCAACATAAAATAAAAGTGGTTATTATTATAATTTTAAAACTTGATTCGGGTGTCAACCCGGGTTGATCCGAGTCAATGTAAGGATAGAAGTTATTATTATCATAGTTTTAAAACCCGACTTCATAGTCAAGAACTAGGTTACAAGTTAAGAGGGTCAACGCAAGTTAACTTGAGTCAACATATATATAAAAATGGTTATCATCATAGTTTTAATTCTGGCTCAAGAGCGTACCTGGAAAAAAGTTGAAGTAACAGGTCAGGAGGCTTAACTTGGCTAACCCAAATTTTTTTTATTTTTTTCAAAAGAGTCAAATGGTTTTCTACAGTGTTTTATCCTAGGCTAACCTCGATTTTTAACCCGGTCAAATCAAGTCAATTTTTTCTCTATTTTTTTTAAACTCGGACCAGTCTAGGGCCTGCATTAACCCATAAAGTCAGTGCCGGTCTTCTAAATAATGTTATTACAATATTATTAATTTTAACACTCAATATAATATTTTATTTTATTTTATCCATTATAACCAACACAAGATATAGAAAGAATCACTTTATATTGTAAATCACTATCAATCAGAATTCTCTCCTTTTTTTTTTCTATGTTGTGTTTTCTATTTGTCTCTTTTATTTTTAAACAGTAATGAAACGCTATCTTACTGTCCAGTTCAGTTACATGCTTGCATGGCACTAGCACTTGTTTTTCCTTCGCACTGAAGCATGTACTCAAATGCATGGCAGGACCCCAGATACATGCGCAATGCAGCAGGACAATTCAGATGATCTTCAAGCCATTGGTTCGATTCTACATAATGTAGCTGTGGACGGGTAATATTTACTGTTCTGCTACTCTTATGACTCTAGCCCTTTGACGAAATTGAGTGTACATATGAAATTTGCTTTTCAGTGGAAGACAACATAGATGATAGGAATTCTTTTCCTATATACACACACCGCATGCAGACGCTATTAATCAAGTGGAGTGATGTTCAACGAACAATAAGCAATCACTAGAGGTCAATAGCGCTAAATTTGAACTTATGCATGCCAGTCAATAACATCTGAGATATGTATATTGAAAAAAGGAGTTTTATTACTTGGATCTTCTTGTTCAACTCGGTTATTCCACTCAATCACTATTTCCTTTAATCCAAATTTCAAGTTCAGGCTGAGCCCAGCTTAAATGCTAGGAGGATTGTGTTAATCAGAGGTTTGCGACGCCATTGTAAAGAGAGGTGGACGCTTGGCAAGTGCAGGGATTCTGCAAAAGATGGAAGATGAGTCCAAAGGAACCATGCTTGATAAAGGAACTGTGTAGTTGCCATGGGACGGTGGATTATACGAGCACTACCCCCATTACAGAAGATACCTGCAGCCAAATTATCTTGAAAGTATTTTTTGATTTAAAAGAATATTAAATTATATTTTTTTAATATTTTTTTGGATAAATTTGATGTTTTGATATCAAAAATTAAAAAATTATTTTAATATATTTTTTAAAAAACAGTTTACACTATATTACTACACACAATTTACAAATAATACGACGTTGGAATTTATTTTTTCTAAATAAAAATGTAAAAGCTGACTGCAGCCTGCGTTTCGTTTGACAAACACAGCGAAACGGCAAACACAGGCTCGCCTCGTTCACGTACGTGTGAAATGCTCATACCAAACTTATGTGTGAACATCACAATAGCCGCAAATTAATCACACAGCATTCAAAAGATCAAAATAGAAAAATACTATATCGAGTCATCAACCGAGAGAGAATTCAACTTCAAGTATCACACGATTTATCTGTATACGGTTGTTACACGCTAGATCTCACTCTCCTCCTTTCCTTCGACATATTCAACCTTGGAGACTGCCTCCCTCTCAAGACGAAAGAAATTCATGAGAAAAATCAAACATTTCTACACCTCCATCCCTCTCCAGATTAACGCTGCTTGAAAATAATTCGTGAAACTTCTTCGTTAATTCATCGTTCGATCTTTCTCTAACAATGGTTATCTTTCTGCCTGATATCATGTTCTGAACATTTTTTTTTTATTTTACTTTTGGTTAATGTCTGTTTTTGACGATGTTTGATTTGGCAGATCCGATTTATACTCCTGCAAAACAGACAAGGCAAGACTCGTCTCGCTAAATACTATGTTCCTCTTGAGGATTCCGAGAAGCACAAAGTCGAATACGAGGTTTTGTCTGATTTATACTCTCTCTCTTTTTATTTCTAATTGTTTGATTTTTTTTAGTTTTCTTTTATGAATTCGATTGTGTTTTTTAGGTTCACCGATTGGTTGTTAATAGAGATGCTAAATTCACGAATTTTGTTGAGGTAATTGATTTCTCATCCCTTTCGAGTAGATAAATAGAAGAAGCTAATTATGATCTAATTAAGCAGGAGCCGGTGCTTAAACAAATCCTAATCTGATTAATTTGATTAGTTGTGTTGAATTCTTTTTATTAATGAAAACAATTGGAACTTGAACATTGAGTAATAATGGAAGTGTTGTTTTAGCTAAGGAATGTTTTGGTTGCAGTTTAGGACACACAAGGTGATATACAGGCGGTATGCTGGATTGTTTTTTTCGCTGTGTGTCGACATAACGGATAACGAATTGGCTTATTTGGAGTGCATTCATTTATTTGTGGAGATATTGGATCATTTCTTCAGCAATGTGTGTGAACTAGATTTGGTGTTTAACTTTCACAAGGTTTGTCCCTGTCTTGATTTTTTCGTTTTCGTTGTTGTGAGAACGGTACTTTAACCATGCTTGTCTTCGATCTTGCGATTCTATAGGTGTTGCATGGATGATTTAATGTTTCCTGCTTCTTTGCTTTTACTCTGTGTGATTCTTGCCTTTTGGTCTAGTTACCAGATCAATTACACCGTATAATTAGTTACTGAAAGGAATTCACAGGCCTCATATTAGCTTTTTATCACTCCATGCGCGCGTGTTTTCCTATAGTGCAATCTGTTCTTTGTTACTGTTTTTCTTTTGCACTTCTTTGTTTGATTTTCTGTTTCCTCCTTAAAAGGTTTATTTGATACTTGATGAATTCATTCTCGCTGGGGAGCTTCAAGAAACAAGCAAGAGGGTGAGTATTTTCTGGAATTCTATTTCTTCCTGGCAAATCTGGTTCCTAAGGAAAACAAGTTTTTGCTCATTTTACCACCCCCCACATGCTCGGATTACTGTATGGTCGATCCATGCCATCAACTAATATTTTTATTTGTTTTTTGGGAGGATAATGGAATCACAAATGTATAAGTTTTTAGTTATCATGGCACAGCACTTTTTATAACTTCCTTCTCTCCCTCTTTGTTATTTTGGTAAATTAATCCCCCTTTAAACAGGCAACTGATACTCATTGTAATGTGCAGGCAATCATAGAGAGAATGGGAGAGCTGGAGAAGCTGGAGTAAGCATCTGTTCTGCAGCGGAGAGTGTCTGAGTGTCAGTTTGGTCCTCCATCTTTTCCTCCTGTATTTGCTTGTCTCGTTCTTTATTGTTCAGCAGTTATTTTTATACCCCATCTAGCACAGCCAGCTCATACCTTGTAATAGTGGACATTTTCGCCAGAAATTGCTTCTTTTATCCTTCGGTTCCCATTGTCTCTGTGTCTCATTCTGCCTTTCATTTCCATGGAGTACTGTTAATTCCCATCATCTTTCAGTTGATGGCATAGAATGACTCTGTGCTCAGGTTAAATAAGAGTGCTATTTTCATGTTAGTATAACATTCTGGATGTCTAGAAACAACTATAACTCTCAGCACTGTTAGTATAACCCTGCTTGTATTTTAAGTAGATGCCAGAAATTTAGGAGCTATATCTGGTGGTGGATCTTTGCTGTTGCCCAACAGTGCTGAGGAAAGTGAGGAAGTAATGGATAGGTGAGAACTTAGAAATCCAAACGTAGTAGTGATGCATGATACAAAATCACAATACAGCTTTCTTGGCCTCTCATAAAATCGTTGGATCTGAATGGAAATAAATGCTCATAACAAGGTGTCTGACGAAATGCTCAGCCCATAGCCCCATAAACCATACCACCGCAAGTTCGATCGAGGACTGCACGGGCTCACATGGGCAGGAAAATTATATGACAAACATGTAAGAAGATTACCACCCCATGACAGATATGTCAGAGAAGACAAAAGCCACCTATCCTGTCATGTCATTATAGAATGAAAAGCGAAGTTAATCCTCAACGCTAAATTCACAGGTGTAAAACTCTAGATTCAAGAAGCTAATTTCGCTTCCTCTCTCCATTGGCTGCTGCTTAGAAGTAGTCCCACTGTTTAAGCAGGTTAAGCGGATAAAAACCATAAGCTTACATGCATAGAAGCAGTTGTCAAATCCGGTTTGAAACCCAACTCGTATAAAGGTTCAGAAAGTGAGTCAACCCATGAATCAACATATATATATATATATATCAATCCTCGTTTTTCTTAGATAGGTATTACTCAAGTCACACGAGTCAATCCGTCGAGTGAAAAGGCAGGCGACGGTACAAAATGTCCTCGCCCACTTTCAGATAATAAGCCCTGGATGCTAATTCCACTAGCATCTAACTTCCCCTGCCTGATTTCTTCCCCATTTTAATCCAACACCCAAAGAACAACTTGGCTTCTAGTTTATTCCCTATTTGACAGTGCTGAGAAGTAGCAGGTATTAACACAACGAATCAAATAATATCTCTGCCAATCAATCTGATAGCTAATGGCTAAAGTTCATTACAGAGTAATTGCAATGGCAGTGCACCAACAGTTCGAAACCCACCTCCAGTTTCTTCATAAACAGACGAGAGATGGTGGTCTTGTCTTCTGACCCTAGCATGAGGCAATGCTGTAATGGTCATAAGCTGCTGTTGAGAGATCTGAGCGTACTTGGGACCCAGTGCTTCTTGAGATGACAAAGTTGGGATGGTGGGTTGGCCACGTGATATCTGTGTAGGCAAATCTTGCCTTACATTTTGCCAGTTCGGAAACTGAGTCGTGGTCGTGGAATTTGCAGACGTCCTGTATTGAGCTGCTGCAAGCTGAGCTTCCCAAAGCCGTTGTAGTTGCTCCTGCTGCTTCTGTTGCTGCTTTGCAAATCCTGAAGGACTTGTACGAGAACCACAATACAAGTTGCCAAAGTAGGAAGGTTGTGGAACCCGGGCCTAAACCAAGAGTTAAAAGTAAGTTGGTATATAACTTGCAAGGTAACTCCGTACAGATGCAGCAGGAAGTTTGTGTGAATTTGAAGACCGTAGGTAACTCAGCAAAGTGTAAACCTTTAGCCAAAGAAAGCCTCATGCTGCTGAACATAAGATCACCTATTGGTTGGCTCCCTAAATTCACAGAACTACACTTCCACTGCATCTCCATTTAATGGATGTAATTATTGACAAAAAATAAATAATTGAGGATGTGCAAAACCATCTCTTCAATTAGTTCTTGAGTCATCAGGCAATACATAGATGCAATCTAAAAGGGAAGGATAAAAACCTGCTGTGCTGCAGGCTGATCAGGGTAAGATGAGGACGTGCCATATGCTAGGGACATAGGGAAACTCACGAGTGTGGAATGTTGCTGTTGCAAATGTGAGTGCAGATAAGGAAATTGCTGCTGAGCTGATTGTTCAGACCTATTTCCAACTCCATTAGAAATGTTACTAGCTTCCAGGCTGCCCCCGCCAGTTGACAAAGACAAGAAATTGAAAGTCTGCAAGGGAGTAAAAATTGATCAAAACCAGTTAGAAAATAATAAACCATTGGAAATTGAATGCTAGATTTACCTGCTTCTGAGAATTGTACACGCCAGAAGGAGTCTGTGGCTGATCTTGATGGAGTCTTTGTCGTTGAAGAGTGCCAATTCCAACTTGATTTGAATTCTTGTCAGTCATGTTAACTATGGCTCTAGAAGGTGTAGCGCCATTCAAACCATTCCTGTTGCCATTGAAGTTGTTTATTGTCATAAATACACCTTGCCTTAATATATCATGTGGCCTCAGTTGATTCAGATGCAGAGGCAAGCTATCTCTGCTCTCTGGGATTTGTAAAACCCGAATGAGACGACTTATATAAACATGGGTTGAGGACCTCTTCCATGATCTTTTACCAGTATTGACTTTAGAAGCCTGTGTAAGTCACAGTCCATCAGACAAACCAGTCATAAAAGTTTTGAGCAACCAATTCATCCAGGCAAGAGAAATAATCATTAGACATAACCATCACCTTTCCAGTAGAAGAACATTTTTGGAATGAACTGGGCCTGGTAGCACCACAATCAGTATCCATCCAAGAAGGAAATTTGGTGGCAGAACATCTGAAATATGTAAAATTGCATGACAAATTGCAAAATAATGGATGATGTAAATGTACAAAACCAAAGACATGGGAGGAAATTACTGCGATGAAGATCCATAATTGCATGCACCACTTGATACAGTTGAAGACAAACCTGGCCACAGTGCTGGACCTTCAGATGAAAAAATCAACTATTAAGTGCAGTACTACACGAGACAAAAGTAATCTACAATCAAATTGGATGCTATTGAGATGATAATTTCCCAGGAGCAGGAGTTTTACCATTGGTCATGGATTGACAGATTGTATGGCGTTGATCCTGTTGACTTATAGTTGCTGTCAGCCCCAAGGCAATGTCTGGCTTTCTCTCGAGTGAGGTGTCCAACTGTGTGGACTGCTTCACTTTGCTGCAAGCTCAAAAAATGCAAGGAATAAATAAACAAATCCCTTGGAGCCATGAACAAAGGAATGCATTTAACATAACAACCAAAAGAGAAAAAAAGAAAAGAAAAGCATACACAGTATCCTGATATTGCTCAGGGGCAATGAAGAGATTGAAAGAATCACACAATGGCTTTAGCTCCTCCAGTTTAGCAAACATAGTGGGCAGATTCACTTGAGCAACACAACTACCCAATTCACCTTGGATTTTATCGCTGGACAAAGCATGCCATTCTTGAAAATTAGGCTCGTTCAAACAATCAACTTTGGCAGTTTCGATATGCCATGTTTCCTCAGCAGCCTCATCAATTCTCGGGAGGCAAATTGAGTTCAAGTCCTCTTTTACGGCTACAGAATTAGATAAACAACATACTTACAGCACAGCATAAAAAAAAGCATAATAATAAAATTTTGGAGGAAACTAAAAAAAAAAAACCTTCAATATTGGGGGGATCACTCTCACTACGTTCTTGCAAAGTTGAAGGACTTGTATCCAGAGAAGCATTGCCCAATTTACACTCATTTTTGGGTTCTTCATTATTGGCAAACATTCCAGCCAAAGAATACAAGGTCTCCACAACTTCTTCTTCATCTTTGGTTATTGGCCCACAGACACTCTGTTTACTGGACCAGTCTGGCCCTGGTTGTGTCTGGAAAAGCATTTTTAACTTTATATAAATTGAAGTGCTCAATAGAAGAGGAATAAGAATTTAACTGAAATCAGAAGCTAGAGATAACCGGCTAACCACTTTCAATCCCAATTTCTTTAAACCATCCCTTTTCAGTGATTCCACCCCACCATGAGTGTGGCTTAGCTTCTTTGAATCTGGAAAAGGTGGGGAGACAGATTCGCGATTGCGTTTCTTCATGGCTGAAAATGGTCATGTATATTTACAAAACGATGCCAGCAAAAACATGAAGAACTGATATTTAATTTCTTGCTTTCATTCATGAAAAGAAAAATGAAAAAAACTTTGTTCATTCATAAAAAAAACTGAAAGTATCTCCCTTGGAAAAGCAAGCTTAAGAATATTAAAGAACTAAAAAAATATCAAACACGTTACCATAAATAATTACTTAAAAAGAATAAATACACCACGAAAGTGGCAGCATCAGCACAATAAATAGAATTAAAAAGTACAACACACAGAATCTTTCTTCCTTAAAAAGAAAAGAAAAGGCAAAAAGCTTCAGTTTTGCTTCAACTCCAATCCAAAATTTACAAAGCCATGAACAAAACAAAACCATCCAAAAACATGAAAAAAAGAAACTTCCAAGAAATTCCCACCCCAAAAAAAAACACTTAGTTTCGAAAACCTAGACACATCCAAGTAAATAACCAAAAAAACCCCACCAAGAAAAACGTCGTACTTCTTGATTTCTGAATTGACAAACTAACAACACACCTGACCGTAGCTTCCTCGGAACAACACCATTGCAATCATCAATAAGCTGCTTTAAAAGTCAACCAAACATTAGAACAAGCAGGAAATTTATTAAAAAAACCAACCACCTCATAATTACTGAGCCTACCTTTCTGGGAAGCTTGAATCTCTTATTGCTAGTACTTGCAGTGCCAATAGTAGCGGAAGGTGCTTGAAGAACTTCTTTATCAAACACGTCACAACCTCCACAACCTCCCATCTCACACTTCTTTTCTTCCTCCACCTCGTAACGACAACTCCCCTTATTACTTTCACTATTATTATTATTAACAGCACTCAAGCTTTTAATTCTCTTCGATTTCTCCAAAGAAACAACAAAATCACCACCATTCAAACCTTGAAAAAAAAATCACAAGAAGATAAAAGATAAGAGACAAGATACTACTAGAAATAGCTAACAAAGTAGTAAAGAGCATAAAATAAGATACGACAGAAGCAGAATAAGAATAAAACAGATAACGACAAGTCTTCATTTTGGGTTTTGTTTCTTTGTTTTCAAGTAAAAGACACATTTTTAAATTTTTCTTGGGGACCAGAAAATTAATTAAAATTGAAATTAACACACAAAAAATTCACCAGAGAGAAGCTTTTGTCCAGATTGCTTAATCTGTTGTCTTGAGAACCGACTGGCTCTTGGCCTGACGTCTGTATTCTTGTTCATTTCTATCATCTTTCAATCATTTTAACCCACTAACAACGCCGCCGCCACCTTCTCTGCCTCTGCCTCTTCAAGGGCCCAAGAAAATCCAGCGAAAATAAGCCAAACCCAGATCTTCTCTTGTTGTTCTGTCACTCTTTTACTCTTCAAAATTTGAGCTTCTTCAATGAAATGAAAGAAGGGAATAAATTCAATTTAGAAGCAATGAAACCAACAGGAGTAATGAAGGAGGGAGAGAGAGGGACAGAAGAGTGGAAGTTTTTGTTGCGTTAGTTGTTAAGCGAAATGCGAAAAAATGGCGTTTGGGATTTTTTTGTTTCGCCAGATATCTCTCCGCCTCTCTCTTTATCTTGAAGAGCAGAGAGTACTAGCCGATGAAGATCTCTATTTCTCTCGGAGAAGCTGAGAGAGATATTATAGCAGAGACCGAAAGCAAAAGGAGATCGATAGAAGAAGAAGAAGAAGAAGAAGAAAGAAAGGTAGAAAAGTAATTCGCTTCCTCGTGTTAAGAGAATCAGGTTCTTCCTAAAATAAAGCAGAAAGAAAGAGAGAGAGAAAAAACTCAAAGCAGAAAGAAAGAAGATGAACAGCAGGAAAAAGGAAAAAGCTCCCTCTCCCTCTCCCTCTCTGTGAGTCTCTGTGCAACCCGTGAAACACACTTGGAAAAAATTAAAGAGAGTAGATGTCACTCGTTAAAGACTTTTCTTTTATTACAATAAAAACCTATCCAACCCATTAATGTCATCAAATCTCCCCCGTTATCCCCTACTTCCGCTATTTCCTTCTACTCTGCAAGCAAGATTTTTCAAATTTTTTTAAGAAAAACAAAGGCCAAGAATTCAAGTACTATCAAGAAAAAACTGGATAATGCAGTGACGAGTGACAACGATAATCATCTTTTTGATTCGTCAAACCTACCCTAAAACATTCACTCAATCACACACTACAATCTCCAAAGCGACGGAAAGCCCGAAGCATTAATGCTACTCTCTCTCTCTCTGTCACTTCCAGCTTTTATTTATACACACTCCCGATTCTCACGTAATTCCCCATCTCCACAGTTTCTATTCTCTACTTGCCCACCACCGTCCGATCTATCATTTTGGGCTACTTACACGTGTCAGCCACGTCGGATCTATGAAGTCCCGACTTCCCTTTCTTGTCACTTCTTGACCCTCTCCCCACTTCATAATAATCCACGCCCCTGTTCAGTCATCAACGGCTATTATTTAATAGGTCTTAGATTGTTGCCACGTGCACAATGTATACGCACATACTGACTTTCTAAGAATTTTAGTTACCAGAATAGGGTCTGGGTTAACTGTTCATTCGTCGTTTGGGATTTGGAGACACGTGCTAGAATTTTAGTTCAGTGAAGGGTAAGGCTTATGTCACGCGCGAGAGAGAGAGAGTGGTGTGTTTGTTAGTGAGAAGGGAGATTGAAATGTGTAAAGTGTAGACTACTTGGGTTCTAAACAAAGCTTGCAGACACGAAGAAGGGGAGGTTTTTTAGAATCGGCGATTATTTGATTCAGAGATCGGCTTTGTTCGTGTGCAGTGATGATGATTCGATTCTCTGCGTCTCAGCGTGACATCGGGTCATGAGTGATTCGTGACTTCCAGTTCTTTCATTTCAAGTTGGTTAAGTTTAAGTAAAATTACAGAAACATCCCCATTTGATATTTTTTGCATTTATGATGGAGCAGCATTCTTAAACTCGGAAAAGTACTCAGCTCATTAGAATATTACTGGATATTTGCCGGCGCGTCCCCGCGAGCTCAACAGTTTTTTTTTATGTAAAATAAGTAATAATTTTAAAAAATATATATCTAGTAAATTTAAATAATACAAAAAACAGCTATAAATAAACTAACAAAAAAATTACACTTGAGTTTATTCAGATTATTAAATAACCCAATGCAAACCTAATTAAAAAAAAAACTAGGAAAAAAAATCAAACTTAAAAAAATAGAAAACATCATATTAAAAATAATAATAATAAACCTTTTAAACCTAATTTAACCTAAAAAACTTGTAATTTATTAAATCATGTATCCAAGTTTAATCAATAAACTTAAATGTTGTTCAATTTAATTTTAAACGATGGAATCGTTGGAAAAAACTATTAAAACAAACAAATAGCAAAAAAAATGATGGAGCTAAAATCTGACATGAAAAAACTCAATGACAATAAAATCTAAAAAAAAATCCCAAACCAAAAAAAATACAATTAAAAGAACTAGAACTAAACTTGAAAGATTAAAAAAAATCAAAGGTGATGAAATTAAAAGTTATTTGTAATATGATAGATTATTCATAGATTAAAAAATGATAAACGTGAAATATAAAAAAATTATTGAGGGCTAACCCAATATAATCAAACCAAAAACAAATAAGAAAAAAAAAGTAAAAAAAAAGAGAGAGAGAGAATTAATCCTAAAAAAATAAAAAAATAAGACTTTTTTTATAAAAAAAAGATAAAAAGTAAGAAAACATCAATCTAGAAAAAAGGAAAAAAAAAAAGGGCAAAACTGACAACCCTCAAAAACCTGGTATAATATCTAAAAGTCGTATCTCATTAAAGTTTTTACTCAAATTCAATCAAAAAACATAATTCTCAACCAATTTCATTTAGAATAATAAAATCGGTATAGAAATATTGATAAAAAAATATGCAAAAGCTAACAAAAAGAAAAAGGATAAAATTTAATAGAAAAAAACCCAAGGATCCAATTTAATGAAAAAATAAAAAAATAATCCAAGATAAAATAAATATCAATTTAAAAAATAAAGACCAGATTTTAAAGAATAAAAGGAGTGGAATTAAAAATATTTTTAAAGATAAAGCAGATCTAGAAACACATCCTAAACATTAATGAATTTTAAAAAGCTCACAACTTATAAAACTTTATATCCAAAATTATTAAAAAGTTTGTTGCAAGCCAATCTAAAAATATAAATTTTAATAACTTTTCAAAAAAAAAAAAAAAAGCCTTGAATTGAATTTGATGACCAACTCGAGTCAACAAATCAAAAACGTGACTCAGGATATGAAATTAGGATGACCATATAAATAGAAAACATAAAAAAAATTGCTGGCAAAAAAATATTAAAAAATGCTTTAAAAAAACAGGTTGAATCAGGCTAATCCTTCAAATCTATCACCCGGGTCATGAGACTGGGATGATTCCATTAAAGGCAAACCTGAAAAATAAAGAAGCAATATTCTTAATCAAACAAATATCAAGAGATGAATTTGAGAAAAAAAATCAACAAAAAAAAACAATGCAAAACAAAAAAAAATAATAGCAATTGAAAGATTCATGACTAAATTTGATATAAAAATTTAATAAAATTGAATGTTAAGGGAAAAACCAAATGAGATTAAAAGTATAAGAATGGAATTGTAAAAACAAATTCATTAAAAAAATAGTTAAAAAAAATAGCAATTGAAATAATTATGATCAAATTTGACATAAAGATTAAATGAGAATAAATAACTAGAGGTGGAATTGAAAAAAATACAATTCAATCAAGAGATGATTCAAAACAAAACAAAATAAATATCAATTAAAAGAATGGTGCCGAAATTTAAAAAATCAAACAACCAATAATGAAATCGAAAATAAATTTCAATTAAAGATAATCAATGTAAATAAAATATTATTGACTAAATTAAAAGAAAAGATACATGGAATGGCTAATATGATTTTTTGCATTGTCAACACGCAATCTGACAAAGAGAATGAATGAAAAGAAAATTAACTTTGGGTTGAATCAAGGTGAACTACCACACATTCACAGCTTAGGGAGGAAAGGGACATTGAGACGAATCAAATGATGCGGTAAAATTATGACTATAATCACCAAAGTCAAGCTGCTAGAAGGCTAACCAAAAATCGACTCTGGAACTAACCAATAATAACAAGCAAACCATGATGAAATTCCAACCAAGCTCTTGAAGCTAGGGTTAAAAAATTATAATGGTAAGGGTAATCCACTATTTATATCAAATTTGAAAATACAAAAACATCCTTTTGTAGAAGATATTAGATTATTTGATTCAAGGGTTACATTAGTAATTTTATCATGCGTTAAAATTATAAAAATAACTTTGCACAATCCTTGAAAAATATTTATGACTCGATAAAAAGATCACCTTACCCTCTGAAGCAACGGCAACATATAAAACGACAAAGAAACAATATAGTAATTACACTACTTTAATGAGTAGTAATATATGTCTTGAGACACGACAATATTGATGAGGAGATTAGTTTTTTAGATAATGTCAACTTACATGTCATTGGATGAATTTATGGGTTTTTTTTTTTATTTGAAATATTATTCTTAATTTTAACTTTTTTTGTTTTGACCATATGAGTTTGGACTGGGATCAATTGGGTTAACCAGATTGTAAGTTAATCCATCGAATCATTTGATTTTGATGAGGTCAATATTAAAAACAATTTAATTTAAAAATCAATTCAAGTCAAGTTCTAGATCACAAACATGTAACAAATTAATTAACAAAGTTATACTGAGTTTAATAATTACTATGTAAAGTATCTTTTTGTCAACTTGTAAATTAATCATGATTAAATGTATTTCCTCGCGTTGTATTTAAGGCTATGTTTGTTTCCTGAAAAATAGTTTCTGAAAAATCACTTTTCAAACTTTGTTGTATTTGTTTATCATTAGAAAAGTTGGTCAACGAAAAACACTTTTCGAAAATTATGAAAAATTTAGGAATGTCATATTATTTACTAATTATATCAAATTTGATCCTCAAACTTTTGATAGTTATATATATTTTGTTTTGAATATTTATTTTTCAATTTCATCTCTTAAAATTTAATTTTTATATTAACTTTAGTCCTTATTTTTATAATTGTTACTTGCTTTATCCCTATTATTTTTTTATTTAAATTTTTTACATATCAAATTTGACCCTCATTCTTTTGATTGTTACTTATTTTATTTGAAATAATTAATGAAATGTGAATTATTATTATTTTAATTTCATCATCTTTTATTTATTTTTTATTTTTTAGATTTGATCTCTATTATTTTGATCATTATTTATTTTATTTGAGATAATTTATAAAATTATATATTTTTTCAATTTTATTTTCATTTAAATTTTTAATTTTTAAGATTTGTTCTTCATTATTTTAATAAACTTGAAAAAAAATAAAATATTAATAAGTTATTTTCCAATGACACAACCAAACACTGGAAAGTGTTTCCCAACTTATTTTTTATTATATCACCAAACATCAGAAAATAATTTATTTTTCTAGAATTTATTTTTAAAAAAAATTTTACTTCCCAGTAAACAAATAGGTCTAAAAAAATAAATTTCAAAGAATATGAAATCAACCTAACCATTACACTGAACATCTCTTGGTTCAAGTTGAATGCTAGAGATGGGATCGCACCCGTCGAATGCGACAGGGCTTTAAAATTCAGCGAAGCAGATCAATGGCAAGTGGGCTTCGTCTGTATACCATATATTTTTTGTCTTTTAATCCGGGACGAAGGCCAAAGCAAGAGAGGTTTTCCATAGTGACAATGGTCCTCTGTTACAGAGTGCAAAGAATCCAAAGCGGAGCCCTTCCCGAACCTGTCACCTAGCCTGGTCGAATATCCAATTCCAAATCACTGTCGAGAGCCTCCAATTTGAATTTTGAAGGGTTTTTTTTTAGAATGACCGGCATGGATGCAAATAAGCTACGAGTGTGAATTTCCATTCTCAACAGATTGCTACGAAAAGTATCAAGCGGAAGGAGAAGCCTTTAGCGATTCGGCAGTGTTTAGTACGGGTAATTGAAAAGTGTTTTTGAAATTTTTTTATATTTTTATATTTTAAATTAATATATTTTTTATATTTTTAAATTATTTTAATCTATTAATTTTTAAAATAATTTTTAAAAATAAAAAAATATTATTTTAATATATTTTAAAATAAAAAATATTCTAAAAAATAATGAAATACTACCGCACTTCTAACCATCTAAGTGGCAGTTTGGTAGTGTGGTTACGAGTGAGGTTCACCCACAGCCACACTACCCAGTGTTTGGTTAAAAAAAAAAAAGTGTGATTTGCTGGTAGGGTCCACTAATATTTAAGGTTGAACCTCTGAGATGCTGACAAACCAACCAACAGTGGAGCCATGCTCCACTGCGCACTGTTCACGTGAACAATGTTTTTTTTTTAAAAAAAAACCAGTGCACAAAGTTTATTTTTTTCCTGAAAAATTAGTATAGTTAATTAATTGCATTCGTATTGTTCACGTGAACGTGAACAATATTTTGTTTTTTTTTTAATTAGTTTAAGGTAAATTAAATTTATTCGTACTGTAATCTCAATTTTATTCCTGATAATATTTTACTTAATTTTATTGCACGCTGAATAAATCATGATAACTATAGTTATTGTCGAATGAATTTTTTACATAATGAAATTGTTGATTTTTTTTTTAAATTGTGTTTTACTCGAAAAACTAGTAATTAATATTATTTAATAACACTAAATAAATTAGAAGGATATCACATGATAACGTAACATTGGTGAAATTTGATCGCAATTCCAATTATGTTATTGCTGGGTCCGGCCGAGTTAAAAAAAATTCAATTTTTATTTTTATTTTAATTATGTTCTATTCAAAAAATTAGAAAGAGATCACTTGATGATGTAACAAAAGATTCAGCTTTTGTTGTTGCGCGCTTAAGAAACCATGAAAAATATAGTTCTTGTTGGATAGATTTCGTATGTAATGACATTACACATAATTTAATAGAATAATAAAAAATATTTGATATCAATATTATTTATTTCATTTTATAACCTCAATTTGAAAAGTATTTTTTTAACCAAACACATTAAATTATTTTTTCTTCAACCTTAATTTGAACTACAATTTTAACCAAATATTTATTTTTTCAAACCAACATCAATTAAAAATACATTTTATAAAATAATTTTTTTAAAATTATAAACACAAAAGCTATTGTAATTCCAAATAGACTCTAAAAAGGAGAGATGGATCACAAGCATTTGACCACTGATAAATGTCACTTCATTTTCACGCTGTCAATTCTCAACCCTTTTCTGTAATTGTACTTTTCTCTGAACATCCACCTTTTCAGTTCTATTTTCATGTTCGATGAAGCAACTCTAAATTGCTATGACTAAAATCACAGAATAACATGTGAATTTCCTAAATCCATGAAGAAAAAATCTCCTGAAAAGTATATAGCAAGCATGCAATGAAGATCTGATCTTATACTGCAAAACACAAGTAAGTTGTTTGAACTTTGAGGTACTGTTTGGAACAGTAGTAGTTTTAGGTTTGAATTGTTTTTTTTTTTTTTTTAATTTTCTTAAAAAAAATATTACATTAACATGTTTTTTTATTGTTTTTTAATAATTTTAATGTGTTAATATTAAAAATTAAAAAAATTAAAAAATATTATTTTAATATATTTTTCAATAAAAAATATATTTAAAAAATACTTTATATCATATTACCAAATAAACATCGAGTGTAGTGTTTAAAAATATAATAAATATTATTTTTTAAAATATTTTTCTTTAAAAATACATCATTAATTTTTATTCTATATATAAGTACCTTCGAACTAGAATAAGTTTATTCGTCCGTATCTCGGGGCTGCGTTACTCTCTTGACTACATAGAACATAAAACAATGTTTATGTGAATCGAGATCACGAAATTAAAGTGTTCATTAATTAATTATTACATGCAACCACTTTCTCGATTTCTTGGAATTTATCCCATGATTTGAAAGCTAATGAATGGTTAGCAAATATTAGTCGATCAATACCATAATTTGAATCAAATTTATCTTACATTAAGAAAGAAAAAACGAAACCCGGTATTTTATTTCCAAACATTTTCCATTAAAATTCAATATTCATAACAAATAATTCAAGAAAAAAAATATTACAAACAAAAGAAAAATAAAGGAAACGACACATCCCTCGTATCTGGTAAGAAAGTACAGCTTCGCATCTTTTTGGAACACCAATGGTTATTAATTCTTCATACACGTAGAGAATGCGTAGATTTTAGTGATGGGCAAATTGACTGGCTATTTTCAAGGGCACTTGCGTCTGCCTCCACGAGTAGTCAAAGTGCCATAGCAAGGGCAGGTGTCCAGGTTGCCGGAAGTTCCTTGAGGGACACATTTGCATCGGGCACAGCATGACCCGCAAGCCCTCTTGCAAAGACGAGGCCTAGAGGATAACGAACACCTAGCTTGGCAAGCGCCACCACAGTCTACACAGATTACAAGATTTAATTAAGATGCGCTACATAAGTTTACACAATATTTTAATTTAATCTTGATAAACTAAGCAATTAAATAGTTGACATTTGACCCATGCTAAATCATAGCTACGAATCTATGCAGGTTCTGTTATTTACGTACCGATACTGTTTCCAGGAATATAGCTTGCAGCTTGATTTGAGTTCACCTGCATCAGTCAAATGCAGTGTCGTTTTCTCTCTTTTTAATACTGAAAGATTGAACACAGAAAAGAGAAAGAAAAGAACTCGACAGCACTCAAATCTAAAAGGAGCACATACTCTTGAAGAATTAATACTTTACCTTCTGATCAGCTTCGGCAAGATGGAGCACAAGAAGAGATACGAGCAGGGAAGCAATCAAAAGCTTTGAAATAGCCATTGATAAAGTTTAATTAGACCCTTGGAGACTGGATCTTTGGTTTTTGTTTCGAACTCTGTTCACTCAATGCATGGAACAGGAGAAAGGGTGCCCTTATTTATAGTCACTCTGTAAGAATAAAAACAGAGAGTAGGTGCCAGCAAGGACGGGACATCCTGCTGGCATGCATATACGAAACTCAAGTTGGTCTACCACTCTAATTATACTATTGCCACTTGGTAGGATTTGGGCAGAATATATTAGGATAATCTGGAACAGCTTTTATTTGTTTTTTTTCCTTGTAATACATGATGTTTTTAAAAATATTTTTTTAAAAAATATATATTAAAAAAAATTTATTTCAGATTTTTTTAATTTTTAATATCAACAAATACAAATAATTATGAAACACTAAAAAAAGTTATTGATTTAATGTTATATTTTTAAAACGCAATACAAAATCAGAAATAAACTTTATCGAATTCAAAGGAAAAGAAAAGGCAAGCATATTCACCTGCATTTATTTTTTATATTTTAGAGAAGTAAGTTTTCAACATTTCACTTCTTGCTCTTTTAAATAAACAATCAGAACTTTTTTTTTTTTTCGTTGAGAAAATGGTTCGTGAAAATGAAAGAGTGATCCAACGTCTTGGATTACAATTGGAGCGCTAAGGTGGAGTCGTTTGGACTCTAAACTACCCATTAAGCTTTGTTTTGTGACTTTGTAGATAATGCGAAGACAAAAGACTTTAAAGCTGTAATGTTTCCATCTATCTATACAACTGCACCAATTATTGCAGTGCACTGAATCTTTTCAATAATTTATCTGCAGACACAACAGCATAGATGATATTTTAAAATTCAATATATTCAACTATGTTAGGTTTGAAAGCAAGCCATATCCATATAATTTATGCTTGGTATTCTGTCAAATCTTAGAAATGTTGGGTTATTGCTCTATTTTTAAGTATTTTAAACATGAGTTTTAAGAAAAAATAACATGTATAAATCAAAACTCTGTGTTGACTAACCTCAAAATCAAGAAAAGGACATCGTTCCCACCATGATTAACGAGATAAATACCGTGTATCTACCATATTAAGAATATCTATGCATGAGCAAGGAGGACACTGCTCGCGGCTCATCTTGCTAAGATTTTCCTCTACCTATATGCATAACTTCACACTACTGCTCTTCAATATCATCCCAGGCATCAATGTTATGAAATTATTAACTTATCCAAGATGATCCAAATGTCAAATTTGCTTGTCGTATCAAATTCCAAGTAACCATTCTGTGCTCTATCAAATTCTATTCAAGTCCATCTCACCACACACACACACTTATGAAGCAATTCTAATCTTAATTCTTTTGCGTCCATGCTCTGTTTTTGGGGCATCATAGCTGGCCTACAACTAATCGATTGATACTTTATTATTATTATTATTATTATTATTATTATTATTATTATTGGAAGCAATTCGATATACCTATATTTAAAAAAAAAAAAAAAAAAAAACAGAAAGTCAGAAACCTAAATCGGATCGAGAAACAATCTGGGACTTAGGCATCGTTTATTAATGAGATAAGCCAAAACTAGAACAAAAATTTAGAGAGAGCAAAGCTTGAATTTTTTGTTTCATTTAGGACCACGCATAAAAAATATGTATACAACCCTCTCGGACCGCATTTGCCTCCTGTCCCTGCCAACATGCGGTGGCACCTCATTAAGAACATCAAAATGATTGCATCTAAAAACAAACAGGATCTAAGTTACGGTTGATCAAAAGTTGAAGATAGTTTTTCACTGGTTAAACAATCTTTATTTCATGTTTCAAAAGAGACAGACATCCATAGAATTTCGGACTGCTTAAAATTAAAAAAAGGAGAGATTACATACCGAAGACAAAGTACATTTACTGAAACTATATAATTATTGCAATTAACCAGATTTTCAGCTTTTCATACTTCAGGCTGTATTTCTTTCCACCCTTTTTATTAACCAAAATCTAACATAAGTATGATTAAAATCATGAGATGCTCGGAAATTAGATTTGCTTCAAGGACACTTGCGTCTGCCGCCATGGGTAGTCAAGCTGGCGTAGCAGGGGCAAGCCTCATAGTTACCGGCTGTTCCTGGAGGAACACAGCTGCATCTTGAACAACAAGTCCCACATGCTCTCTTGCACAGGCGTGGCCTCGATGATAACTGGCACCTTGCCTTGCAAGCGCTTCCACAATCTGAAAAACGAAACCAAATTAACATGCATGCATGATTAGACACGAAGTCTTCTCCTTCTTTTTTTTTTTTTTTATGCTATATATATAATCTTTGAATTATAATTAATTAGATTGACTTGATTAACCAAACTCAACCTATAATCCAAGTTTTGAGTGAGTTCATGGGACAAATCAGGTATAATAACTTTAAAAATAAAAATTCGAAATTTTACCTGCCGCTGGAATATTTGCAATCATGAACATGATTATAATTAAGGTACAGGCTTATTGTCCCACCTTTTGGAGTTGGGACACTGTTGATATATTTTATTTATTGATCATATTTAATCATTTAATTTGATTAATTGGTTAAATCATGGGAAATAAAATTACCAATTTTTTTCGGGGGAGAACTCGCAGCAAGATTCGAGTTCACCTGCATCAAATATCAAACAACATGTTATTTAGATGAAACGATATTAAGACTTTACGCAGGTGAGCAACGGGAAAAGAAAAGGACCTCATGAACATGGAAAAAAAAAAAAAACAAGACAATTAAACACTACCAGATCATGACCAGCCTCGGCAAAATGGAGAACAAGAAGAGAGAGGAGAAGTGAGGCAATCAGAAACTTGGTGGCCATAGCCATTGCTAAAGACTAATTAATTCAACAGAGCTCAATCTCTTTGTCTCAAATTGAAACCTTAAGACTTTGCGTGCAAACTAAAGAGAAAGGGTCTCGGTATTTATAGAGACGTTTTCATGGCAATGACAAAAGAGGCCAAGGTGGGTAGGGGTGATTGAATTACTCGAATTTTCTAAAGTAATTCAGGTGATTTTTTTTAACAAAAAAATGGAAAATTCGGGTAACTTTTCTAAATAAATTTCAAAAAACTGGGTAAGGGAAAATTTTGGGTACCCCGAATTACCCCAAAATTCTTTATCTAGTTTTTTTCCATTCTTAATATATATATATATATATATATATATATATATATTAAAAGGTCGTTGCATATAAAAGATTCAAATTATTTCAGTAAATTTGATTTTTAATTTTTTTTTCAAAATTCTTAACATGGTTCATTAAGGATTAATGATGATACTGCAGAAGATACGACAGATATTAAAGAAGATATTCCAGTTATAAATATTGATACAGAGATCCTGTAGATATTCCAACATTATAATATTTCCTAATGTAATTCATTTATTACCTAGATTAAACATGATTTTATGCTCTGTTATTATTAGTCTGAAATCCTAGCGAGATTCTTGGAGAAATTATGTGCAAGATTATCTTTTCTTACCACATAATTTTCTACTATATATACATATATAGAACAACTGAAAAAATACAATTGAAGTTATTTTTTCTGTAAAGCACTGTCTTAAATTTCTTTAAGGACCATACTATTATATTATACTAGGCGTAAGAGGAAAAAAATGAAAAGTGGAATATGAGTACCCTTGAGTTGTCAGGAACGTATGGTCGAGAAGAGCCTTTGGAATCATCTAGAGTGAACCAGGGAAGGGTCCATAGAAATTTGTAATTCCTTAGTGGATGCTCCTGCTCTTTCTGTCAATGGCCTCCCTCTACTAGTGTATACTACTCTTTCCTTCTCCAATTATTATACGCGGAGATGTGACAGATCTTTCACCATCTAAAAGCAATCAAAGCTTGGATGAAGATCGATGATGCGTGAAAAGACTAAAACAATGGGCACTGGAAGGGAGGAGATAGCGTATTCAATTTGATTCTAGATGTCATACGTGACACGATTACTTGTTCCATGGAGAAAAATAGAAGCTACCATAATATATCATCCATCGATCGTGGCTAGTAAATTTCTGTTCTAAATAGTTACAATAATAGTTTAAGTTATTGAATTAAATTAATTTTTTGATATGATATATAGAGTTTTAATAACAAAATAATCATGAATTTGAATTTTATTATTTTATTTATTTAATAAAAAATCAATCATAAAATAATATAGATTTCTATAAATTTTAAATTCAAAAAGCTTAAAATTTAAGAAGATCTGTTATATAATATATAAATTATATCTTAAAATTTTATGTGATAATTTAATTATTAAATTAAATTAATTTTTTTATACCCAAAACTCCTGTCAGGTTAAGAACTGTAGAAGTGGTGACCAGATTGAGGGGACAAAGTTTTGGAACTAGTCACAGACTCACATAAACAATTGGCAAGTAGCCACAGATATTGTTCAATATCCGTACCAAACTCCTTGTTCTTCTGTTACTGTTTTGGTGCCCAACTACACTTTGCACTCCTGCAAGGATTGTCTTTTAAATTAGCACAATAAATTATAAAACAAATTGATAGAATAGCAAAGTTTGAAAAATATTTGGTAAAAGAAAACAATTTTATCTTATAATGTTTTTAATTGTTATATTCATGGATGTTTCAGTATTGAAACACAACTATTTATTACGATTTGGAATCGTGAAATGTTGTGAAATTAAATCTTTATTATTAGTATTTGATAATTATTGCAGTTTCAAAATATGACATTTATTTAATACTATGTTTTCCAATTGTAATTGTTTTATATATTGAATCATGATAAACATAAATTGTGTTGTTTCACCAAGATTCTTTTGCAGTTGTGCTATGTAATTAATATTTTAAATTTTATGTGCTAATAATCCCAAAATCTCCCCGGTAAAGCTGTCCCGGTACAAAATGGACCAGCCAAGCTAATTTTCTCTTCTCTGGGGAGGTCATGGACAGGCTTTAGTTCAACTCGCACGGTGCTTTTCTGGTCTGTGATAAATGGGGAAACTACTGAGTTCCTGACAAGCTAGGAGGCCAATCCTGGTCAAGCTCACTCGTTTTATGATTTAATAGGAAGTCTATTTATGAATTGGAAACGATGCTAACACGGGCCGCTATCACCTATGTGCTTGAAAGCTTCATAAGAACCTCCCCAGAGTGGCTCTGCCAGCTGTAGGAGATCACCCCACAGCTGTACTATGTTCATGCACCTGATTCCAGAGCACAGGCATTGTAGTTAAACGTGTTTTTTTTTTATATATAATTCTATATATTGATATTCAAAATAATATAAATAAAAGTATTTCTATTTCTATATTTTTATAAGGGACAAGGAGTGGATTGATCTTGAATCGATTCAATTCGATTCTTAATAGACCAAGTTTAATTTAAATCAATTTTTATATGTTAGTTAAAAAATAATTCATATCTTAAACTAAACCATTAAAAGATTTAATTTGCTGGTTGAACCGACTACTCTAATCTGATTCTAATAAATATAAGTGAAGATGCTTTATAATTTTTCTTATAAAAATGATTTAGAATAGAGATTATAACGCTGTTTATTTTTTGATTTTAAAATTATTCTGAAATAAATTTGATTTTTTTTTACTTTAAATTAAAAATATTGACGAATTAAGATGTAAAATAACCATAGGTTAAGAGTAGTTTTCCATGTATTAATTCGTTAATTAGCATAAGCCATTTGACCAACTGATGATGTTCTGGGCAGGTTCAAGTGTTTACGTACCAATATTTTTCCCAGGAATAGAGCTTTCAGCTTGGGTTGCGTTCACCTGCATCATTCAAATGCCATGTTTTTTATGTATATTTTTAGTAATCGATGGTTCAGCCTCAGAGAAAACAGAGAGAAAGAAATGAACTCGACAACAACCCTCAAATCCAAATTAAAGGAGGACATATATACGCTGCAAGACTCATGAATACCTTACCTTCTGGAGCACAAGAAGAGACACGACAAGCAAAGCGATCAAAATTCGAAATAGCCATTGCTAGAGTATAATCACCACCGGAGACTAGAGCTTTCAGTTTTGTTTCGAACTCCTTGTTTGACTGCATGAAACAGGAGAAAGGGCCGTGGCAGTATTTATAGCTAGAATTTGAGAATAAAAAACAGGGAGTAGGTGCATGCAAAGACGGGACATCCTGCTGGCATGCATAAACGATACCGAGGGTTGGTTTACCGCGCTGATTATACTATGGTCCCTTGTAACTCGTCAGAACTCGGGGATAATATTAGACTTACTGGAGCAGTTGTTTTGTAGTTTTTGTTTTTATTTAAAAAAGGAAAGGTCCCGGGCCTCTCTATTTAATCTTTATTACCTATCGTTTTAGAAAATAAAAAATAAGAATGGTTGCGATAGAAACATGTTTAGGAGAATAACTTATAAAAGATAGTTTTAATGCAAGTTTTTATACTTTCAAATATATAATATATATATATATATATATATTTATTATCTCTGCATTTTTTTTTATTTTGAGATAGGCATTAGACGTTATCTAATAGGTTTAGCTATGTGTGGATATATATACAACGAAATCTAATAATAATTCAATTAATTAATTAATTAATTATAAAACTTACTTTATGTTCATGGCTTGCAAATGGTAATTAAGGTGAGCATTTTTGGAATTTTCCAAATGCATAGTAGAAAGTTCTTCATTCTAAAGTTTAGATAACATCCAATGGGTTTAGCACATGTTTTTGCCATATATATATATATATATATCTTAATGAAGGAGAAGTACGCGTTCACCATTGTCTTCAAATTTTTTAATAGTCTGGAGCAGTTTGTTTTTATAGCACAGCCGCATTTCATAAAAATTTTGAAAAAATTATTTTTTTGTTTTTTTAAATATTTTGATGTATAATTGTTAAAATAAAATTTTTAAAATAATATTATTTTAATATATTTTTAAATAAAAAATATTTTTTTTAAAAAAATTATTATCGTAATAAAAAAAACTACCTAGTAGAAAGGAAATGGTTTGCAAAAAGTGATCGAACCCGGATAACAGCACAGGAAGGACAGGTTGGAATCAACTTGACTATTAATTAACCTTGTTGTGTGACTGGAATTTGACGCCAAGTCAACCAAATAACGTTGACAAAGGGCTTGCAAGTGCACAAGTATTGCAGTGCACTGAATCTTTTACACGCCTTTATATGCAGACACATCAGCATTCTAGATATTTTCTTTCTTGCATAAAAAAAAGAGTAAATATACTTTACAAGAAATATAGCAGCTGTGATGGGTTTTTTTCATTTGATTTTATTGGATTGATTTACATGTTAATTAAGATTAAATTACATTCCTCGATATTTTAAAAATTTATTTACATCATCTTCAATATTCTAAAATGCAAATTCTTCAAGAATTTTTAATTCAAGAAAAAAGAAAAAAAATGAATATTTTTTTCTTTTTCTTGATAATCTATAATACACATACAGCTGGACCACGACGTAGTGACGTACACATAAAGTGGGCCAAGTAAAAGCTTTGATGGGTTAATAAACACTGAGCCTTATCTAGAATAGCCAGAGGCAAAGTAAAGTCTTTTGAACACAACGGACCTCACCATGCCCGCTTTAATGTGTGTTTGGTTGGTAATATAGTTATTTTTTTTTATTTAAAAATATATAATTTCAAAATAAATATACTTTTAAAAAACATCAAAAAAAAATTTATTTAATTTCCAAACAGGTTTAATCCTCACACAATTTTTTTTTACCAGTAATCTCTTTTAAATAAATATTTATTTTAAAAAAATATTCAAAAACTAAAATTAGAAGATTATACTTGAAAACAAAAAGTAAAAATTGAACCAAATTTTTGTTCTTCATGGCTTTGTTTGGTTCAGCTTCTCAAAAACCGAACCAAATAAACTAAAAACAACATGGAGTAATTCGTCAAGAGTAATTAATTTCGTTTAGGTAAATACTAAATGACTTCCTACTGGTTGAACTAATTTTTTTTTAATGTAAGCTTTTTTTATTAAAACATTGAGATAACTATTATGTGTTGGATTGATCTAGATTAATTCAGAGAAATTTATTAAATTTGTGATTAAGATTATGGATAAAAATTAAAAAGAATTTGCTCCCCCCCCCTCTAAAAGCAATAAGAGCATGGATGAAGATTGACAATGCGTGAAAGATTAAAATATGGGCAATAATGAAAGATAGGAAATAACGTTTTCAATTTGGTTCTAGATGTCATATGTGACATAATTACTTGTTTCCTCGATAAAATTAGAAGCTAGCATAACACATTAACGTGGCTTGTAAATTTCTGTTATAAATAGTCCCAAGTCTCTTGTGAGGCTAAGTGACTAGTTATTAATGTTGTAAAAGTTATTTTTTTAAAGTGTTTTTTATTTTAAAAATGAATAAAAATAATATATATATATATATATATTAGTTTTTTATATTAATACATTAAAAAGATTCAAGAAAAAACAAAAATAAATAATTTAAAGGTAAAAAAATTATTTTTTAAAAATATAATTAAACTACAATACCAAATACCATATAAAAACTATATAACAAGTAGCATATTAAAAGGATAAAGTTTTGGAAGTAGCCTGGCAAACAATTGGCTAGTAGGATAGATATGTTCAATATTTGTGGTCACTTCTACCAAAAAAATTTTTTTTTGTTTTTTGATTAATATTGGTGTTTGGGTTATTTTATGTGTATCTCAATTTTTTATAAATTTTAAAGTTAATGATCATGTAATTAAACTTTCAATAACTTTAAAAGAACTTGAACTCCTGACCATTAAAAAATATACTAAATAATTAACACTCATGCCAAATTAATTATGTTGTGGTTCGAAGATTTATCTAACCCACCATTTCTACAAGGTATAAAAACTTAAATTTTATTTAGAATAGATAAATTAATTGAGATATATATAAATTAATATAAACAGACACGCAAGTAAAAAAAAAGAATCCACCAAGTGCTAAATCCCTATCCTGATGTTCTATCTATATAAATCTCAATGAAATCCATCAGTACGTACGTGTGGTTTAAAACGTAGTTGATGGTTGGAGATTTTTCCACACTTCAATACCACCTTGAGCCGAAGCGAGAGGGATTTTTTGCAATAAACATGCAAGTAACCGAGGCCCAATTTGGGATAATATAATACACTCCAAACGTTAAAAATTTTTAGAAATATTAAACGCACAAAACCTCGTAAGAAAAAGGAGCAAAGGCCAAGGCACAAAAAAAGGAGGAGGAAAACTAGAGAAAACGACATCCCTCGATCGTATGTGTTAAGAAAGTACAACTTCATAGATAGATCATTCAAACTCCAACGATTATTCTTGATATATGTGGAGAATCAGTACGTGCATTTTACAAGTAGACCAAAGCTAATTTCATGGAAGCATGCGTCTGCCACCAGGAGTAGTCATGGTGGCGCCACAGCAAGGGCAAGTACTATCCTTCATGGTCACACTTGCATCCTTTAGGTTGCCGGAAGTGCCTTTATGGTCACATTTGCATCCTTTGCTGCATGTCCCGGAAGCGCCGCCACAATCTGCACACAAAGCCAAATGAATTGGCAAGAATTAAGGGCACCCATGAATTTAATTCAGACGTACGTGCTGATGTTTAAACAATAATTTAACGCGATTTTGTTAGATTAACATGTAAAATAACCATAGGTTATTCCAATTAATTACATGTGACCTTAAGGGTAGATTGATTCTTTAACACAAGCCATTCGACCAACTGATGATGTTGTGGGCAGGTTCAAGAGTTTACGTACCCATGTTTTTCCCAGGAATAGAGCTTTCAGCTTGGCTTGCGTTCACCTGCATCATTCAAATGCCATGTTTTTTATGTATATTTTTAGTAATCGATGGTTCAGCCTCAGAGAAAACAGAGAGAAAGAAATGAACTCGACGACAACCCTCAAATCCAAATTAAAGGAGGACATATATACGCTGCAAGACTCGTGAATACTTTACCTTCTGAAGCACAAGAAGAGACACGAGAAGCAAAGCGATCAGAAGCTTCGAAATAGCCATTGCTAGAGTATGATCACCACTGGAGACTAGAGCTTTCAGTTTGTTTCGAACTCCTTGTTTGACTGCATGAAACAGGAGAAAGGGCCGTGGCAGTATTTATAGCTAGAATTTGAGAATAAAAAACAGAGAGCAGGTAAAGACTGGACATCCTGCTGGTTTACGAAACCGAGGGTTGATCTACCGCACTAATTATACTATGGTCCCTTGTTACTTGTTAGTGCTTGGAGATAATATTAGATTTTCTGGGGCGGTTGTTTTGTAGGTTTTTTTTTTTTTTTTTTTTTAAAAAAAATAAAGGTTCAGGGCATCTCTATTTAATCTATATTTAATCCAAATTAAAGTAAGTGTATGTAGATGTACATCAATCCCCAATTAATTAATTATAAAACTTACTTTACGGTCATGAAAGAAGAATATTTTTGCAATCTTCCAAATGCACAGTAGAAAGTTATTCACTCTAATGTTAGATAGCATCCAATGGGTTTAGCACATGTTTTTGCTATAATTTTTTTTATTTATTTTGGAGTGTAGCTGTAGTTATTTTTTATAATATTTTTTATATTGAAATACATTAAAATGATATTTTTTTATTTTAAAAAATTATTTTTAAAATCAGTGCATCAAAATAATAAAATATACTAAAACAATTAATTTTTAGCAAAGATAAAAATTGAATTTTTTAAATTAATTACGTTTTCAACATTCTTTTCATTTTCTTTAATAGCCAGTCTTCACATCAGGGAGGAAATGGTTTGCAAAAATTGATCGAACCCGGATTAACAGCACAGGAAGGACAAGTTTGACTGAATTTGACTCCAAACTAGCTATTAATTAACCTTGTTGTGTGACTGGAATTTGACGCCAAGTCAACCAAATAAAGTTGACAAAGGACTTCAAGCTGTCAAATTTCCTTTGTCTATGCAAGTGCACAAGTATTGCAGTGTGCTGAATCTTTTACATACCTTTATATACAGACACACCAGCATTCAAACTACATGAATAACTTAATGATTATTTTTTAAAATATTTTTTATTTAAAAAATATTTAAAATAATTATATATATATATATATTAATATATTAAAATGATTTGAAAATATTAAAAAATAATTTAAAATAAAAAATTTAAAAATACTTTTAAAATCCAAAAACAAACGAGCTTTAAATACATATTTGTATAATGATAAATAATATTTTTGAAAAAATATTTTTCATTTAAAAATATATTTAAATAATTTTTTTTATTTTAATATTAATAGTTTAAATAATTAAAAAAACACTAAAACAAAACTTCAATTTAATATTTTTTTTAAAATCAAACATTTAAAGAGTATAAAAAAACAAAAATCATTGCAATCATACCACGGTTTCTTATGTTTTTCAAATTATTTTTAATTTAAAAAATATTAAATTAATATTTTTAAATATTATTTTATATAATTTTAATATGTTGTTGGTAAAAATTAGAAAAAAATCTAAAAATATTATTTTAATATATTTTTAATTAAAAAAATATTATACAAACACAGTAAAAAAAGAACAAGATATAAAGCGATTAATACGAGCACCAATCTGGACACGCTTCGTGGATTCCAAATAGCCATTCTGGACACCTGCCAAGCCATTTCAGAATCAGACACGTATAGCTGGATTCTCACCACCCATATTTTTTATGAAACTGGCTATTGGTCTGTCAGAAAGTATTTAGGTGCATAGACATGATGAAGATTTGCGGCGCCGCCGAATTCATATGCTACGACGTCATTTGGATTCCTTTGCTGCCACGCCCTGTTTTAGGGTGTTAGGAGTGTGGTAGCTATTGTTTTTAAATATTTTTCGTGCTGAAAAATATGTTAATAATTTTTTTTTTATTTTTTAAAAATTATTTTTGATATCAGCACATCAAAACGATCCAGAAAGTACAAACCGCACTCAATTTTAACAAAAAAAAATTAAAATTTTTCAAAAAATAAATTGAACCGCAGCACTCAATGTGGTAGTTAATTCCACTACCAAACCCTACAAATAATTTAATTTTTGATTGGTAGCTAGCTAGCTACTTTTGTCGAATATGGAGGATATTATTGAGAGTAATTTTCTATTTTTTGCCCTTTTGGACTAGTTAATCAAGTGACCCGAAATTTTTATTGAAAGTAAGAGTGAATTTTATTTTTATTTTTCTTGATAATCTGTAATACACGTAGAGCTGGACCACGGCGCAAAGCAAAAGCTGTAGAAAATCGATGATGAAAGAGAGCGGTCAAAGCTACAAGAAATAAAGATAATAGGGTGCCACGTAAGAGCATTGGTGGGTTAATGAACATTGAGCCATATCTAGATTAGCCGAAGGCCCAGTGGAGCCTTTTGGACACTAGTTCATGGACCACACCATACCCACTGATTATCCATGCAGTTATTTTACTGGTATCTATTTAACATTAACTGTATGTAGGCAAATCATATGAATAATTGAATTTAATTTTATGTCATTTTAATTCAATTCATAATTTATTGTAATTTTTATGTTTAGAAGAATCACTCCCTTTTAAGCACTTATAGGTGTGAGTTTCTTGTATAATAAATTTAATGAAAGTCATGGTGGATAGGTTTCTCAATGTTATTATATAAATATTTATAATTTTACAAACTTGAAATTTAATATATGGTGAGATTAATTTGTTTTTTATATTAATATTTTTATTTTATATAATTAATTTTAATATTTATAACTGTTGGGATAGAACTGAATTGCAACTATTTAATTTAACTTAAAATATAATTATTTCATTAACAATATTAATAGATATAATGTTTGATTATAATATTTTAAGTATAATAAACATGTTACTACACACATAACATTTATATATAAAACATGTTTTCTTTCCTTCATCTTATCTTCTTATTCTTTTGCATGTTTAGAATGCTTAATTATATTCTAAAGATGTTGTTATGTAAAATAAATAAACACTATAAAGATAATATTTTTAGGATTCTAAACCAATTCTTTATTTATTTCAATATTAAACACTTTCTTTAGAGGGATTTGTACATGGTCTCAGCCACGTGCCAAACTTGACTTGTTTTATGCTTTTATTCCCTGTTGTAAATGCCATTGCAAAAGGCAACGATGAACGATGATCTGATAAAACATTGTTCATTTAAGTTTTAGAGTGTACAACGCTAAATTTACATGAACTGTTTTTATTTTTATTTTTTTAAAAAAAAAAAAAAAAAGAGTTGGCGCCAGAAATGTGTCCTTTTATATTCAATTTGCTTTATTTCATATTATTAGTTCCCTGCACCAGTAAACCTTTTCTAGCCCTTCATATTTGAAGTTTAGTGTTTGGATGGGGCTATGGGGTTTCGAATCTATTACCTGGACGTGGCTTTCACGAGGTGGAATTTACAATGCGTTGGCTCTATTAAATTCTTTATTGTTTCAATGTTGTTAATATTCTTAGATAAGAGCTTGTTCTTTCTGCATTATGCTGGAGGCCAGACCAAAAATTCTTATCCTAGAAAAATTTCAAGATTTTTTTTTTTATTAAAACACTAAGACAGCTGGAATATAAGATTGGCCTGATTATCTCGGGTTAATTTAGATATGTCCAGTAATATTTTTTCTATTTAATTATTAAGTTACCAAAATACCAACATGCAACGTGACCCAACTTTACAGTCCCACTTACGACAATAACTCTAATGCCTGCAAAAGAGAACATGCGTGAGCACACTGTCTGGATGGCCCAAACGCAACCAAAGCTGCTTTGTATCGTGGTAGTTATCAGCGCAGGCGCTTGGCAGATCTTGCGGGGCACACTAGCTTACACCACTCCTGAGGGGAGCCGTAGAACAAGTTGTCCACCAAGAACACTGCAAATAACCAAACATATGTTAGAGCGCACGTTATGTCAAGTGTTTTCTGAAAGAAGGCTCGTTGCCCATAACCCTACCTCTTGACATAGTAATAGCAAAAATCAGCAAGAATGAAAGTCTGCACGATTTCTGAAAGCAGGACCATAGAAGGCCACAGTCCATAGCCCAGTGCCGTCAATAGGCGTCCTCGAGTGTCCAATACCTGCATATAGAGATAAAATGTATCCTCAGATAAGAGTGGCTACTTAAATGATTCATGCTCGCATTGTCACTTTATGCCTTCTGATTTGTGGTCGAGCACAAGTACTAGCACCAGCAGAGTAGCGTAGAGTTTTACAGTGAACCAAAAATGGACAATAGGATAGCCATATATACATATGGGTGCACAAATGCGATGCATATGTGTGAATGCTTCATGTGAGTCCACAGGGGCAGGGGTGGTCAAGCAGAAAATTGATGTGTATTTGTACGTAAAGACTGCAAGAGGATGGTTTCATACAAAAAAGATAGTTGTAACATCTCTTCCAAGCATAATAGAACTTAGATACGTGAGGAAAATAAGTTCTACTTGCAGCAATTATAGTATTGTTCTGATCAATTTCGTGGACAAACATCACTGTGCTCTGTGCATTCAAATCTTCAGCCTAGTGTTCGACAAGCACGCTGTGACAATGAATGCCTAACAGCAATTTTGCAATAACAGAAGTTATATCCCAAAATCTTAAAGGAGTTTTAAGATGCATCATCAAACCTGGAGGACCCAATGTGCACAGCTCAAAAACCTGGCAACTCCAAGTGCAAATACGTAATGTGCTGTGAATGGTTCAACAATCTGAAATCAGACAAAAGAAAGATGACCAAGAATAGTCATGTGAAGGTCATCTCCACAATAAAAAAAATACCAATACCATCTGGGCATTGACTAAGACGAAAATCTGCACAACCATCAGTCCCATATTTGCAAAAAGTATGATCCATTAAAGAAAGTTAATGAGCGTGCACATTTTATTCTCAGCCATACCTTTGTGTTCTGCATCACTCGCAGCTGAGGCAACACTGAGATGGATTCAAGGTAAACACAAAAGGCCCAGGAAATCCTGTTGAATATGTTATGATGTGTTGTTGGATGAATAATCAAAGCTAGTAAAGCACATGGTATCACCTGTTTGAGAAGAAGAAAAGACACGTGTTACTTCCAGGGGGAAAAAACAATAAAGAGCAAATTGGGACTAAAAAAATCATGATCAAACTATATTATAAGCCTGATTAAAAGAAAGAAAAGAGCTACTACATCATAAGAAATTTGTTTATTCCTTTCTTTGTGGGTTTAAAACATCATAAGCTAAGTACAAATCTTGCAAATTGATGGCAACACCAACATTAAACCAAGAATGCACATTGCGTGCCGGCCCACCAATTCAATAGGCGCACATCACAATGGTTTTCTTTAAACTCGCTTAAGCACTGCATACAGAGTAACTGATAAAATCTTGCAGGATGGCATGGTATAATCAGGGATGTTTAGATGTACAGGACAAGCTAGCTGTTTAAAGACCTGGGAAAAAATTGCAGTTTAACTTAAGTGCTAAAAATAGGCAAACTATTAGGTCTCCTATTAGAATGGTTTTTGGTTAAAATCATTTAAAACTTAAGCCAAAGTAACTGATAATCTTGTTGAGGGAAGAGTAAAATCAGGAATACTTAACTAAAAGGATTAGCTAACTGAATGAATATCTAAGAACATACCCACTCCCTAATACTTAACACTTGCAGTTTAAGTTACATACTAAAAACATACCCACTCCCTAATCCTAAGTTCCTAACACCGAAATTCCAAAAAAAGAAAAGAAAATTCTATCTGTGGATTATTTCAGTTCAACAAATGCACAAGACTCACCAAATAGTAAATTGCAAAGTTATCTTTGTCTTCCATGTAACTGGACCTCAAGTTGAAGCGGATCATATAGATTACCCAAAGGGTTGTCAGCAAGGTAGCAGAATCAAGTAGAGTGTGTATGTCATACTCCATGACAAAACTGCAATAGAGCCTGGCAGCTAAAAATATAGCTGTGAGGTCCTGTGATTTCAGTGAAAGTCCTGCAAAGTTCTAAAATTAGAAAAGTCCAAAATAGAGACAAAACAATAATACCAGAGTTGAGTTGGTACGAAACACAGAGACAGAAAGTAGAACATGCGCTTAATCGCAATGAGTTACATGATCGATATTGAAAACTATTGCACACACGAGACAGATAGTAGCATCTACCGAGCAATTATCTATACATTATACAAAGAAATTTGATCTTGCTTTCTTCAATAAAAACTGCTTATCCTCAATTAGCACATTAGACCCTCACCCCTCAACACAAATTCTTGACACCAACAGATTTCCCCGTATGAAAAGATTAGACACCATATACAGAAAACAAAAAGAAACCCTGGTAAAACCATTATGCAAGATTGACGTAAACCCCGTAACTATTGCACCAAAACCCTAACATCATCCAAAAATCTTTGGATTATTTTTTATGGTCTAAGCTTTTCAGCTTGAAATAACCTGCAAAAGGCTCGATGGTCCTCTTCAATAAAAGTAATCTCAAAAAACCAAACCTTTTACACTTTACAATCACAAATAGAACTGAAATGACTAAACTCACGCCCTTTAACATCACAAACAAAAACCCAATTGCATTTCACAAGCAATTGCTTGGAAAATTGAATCAGCAGAAAAAAATAAATAAATTTGAGATAATCATAAAAGAAAGAGAGAGAGAGGCATCATATCCATTACCAGTACAAGTCTTCTCCTTCATGAGCTTGTAAATAAGAACAGAGATTCCAATAGAATGAACAGCCTCAGCAGCAACAAAGAGGTTGTCATGATCATGAACAACCATTCTGAGAAAAACCAACGCCGCCAACCCTGAAATCACTGCTAAGAACACCTTGATCTTCGGTGGTTGCCTCCTTACCCATGTCGACACTGCCTGGACTGGCCTCTTCGTTGCCTTCATTTTATTCCTCTCTCTCTCTCTCTCTCTATCCGCTCTCCTAATTTTGAGTTTTTGACGCGGCGTATCAGTTACGTATAATTAAGTAGCTTTGTTGTTGATGTAGTAATAAATGCTAGATCCGTGGATTGTTGATGTCTACGGAAGAGGTACACGGGAGAGGGATGTGATCAAGATCAGCTGTGGGAAGGGACAGAAACAGGAGCAAGGAGTACTGAATCTGCTGATCAATGCGAGTTATGTTAGAACACGTGGAGATGAGGAGAGTTTGGTAAGAAGAAGAAGAAGAAGGTGGACATTGGGCTGCTACTTTGTATTTTTGCTGCGGTAATGGGATAGGCTGCTCAACAACCATTATAATGGATGATTATGGTGGCAAGCCCACTTTGAATTTATGTGGTCACGGTGGATGGCCTCCTTTTTGTACGTGGCTTGTTAATGGAGCTGGTTTTTCGGGTGCACTGAGAAAATGGCATTTTCCAGGTGGTGATTGGTCTGCCGTATCGGATTGGTTTATAAAATAAATCATATGAATGCATCAGATGATTTTCTGAAAAAATTAATCTGACAATTTCATAATATTTTTATTTAAAAATAAGGTTGGATTACGGATTAGCATAACAAACATTAAACCAATTAAGCATGTGGATGGTACGTGTGGGGTAATATCTTTATTTAAAAAGAGCAGGTGGAATTAAGGATTGATCTAATTGACCATAGAGTAATGAAGAATGTGCGCGCGTTGAGATTTTTTTTTTTTTGGTAAGGTATCACAATTAAGGTGAGTTAGGTGGCCTATCTGGTTTTTTTGGAAGTATTCAGTAAAATTCTTATATTGAATTTTTTTAAAATATTTATATTCTATCTAAATAATTAAATAAAGAATTTCTATAATTATTTATTGAGTTTCAAGTATTTATTATCTAATTATTAATTTTATTTAATAAAAAGAATAATACACACACATGTATATGTGTGTCTGAATGCGTGTGTTTTATGTTAATATTAAAATATGTATTTATTATATTATTTAAAAATATTTAAATATTTTATAAATATATCTATACAATATCAATGTATAATTTTAGGTTAAGTTCAAAACCTATTTATTATCCTATAACCTATTCACTATCCAAAAAATAACCCTTATTGGTTTGAGATAAATGAGATCTTAGTCAAAACTATAAATGCAATATTTTAAAATATTTAAGAAATATTTTATTATTATTATTATTTATGTATGTCTGATAAATAAAGTTTGGACAATATAAAGGAAAACGATCAAATAAAGCATAATGAAAGCAAAAACACATCCATACCAGTCGAGAGGGAACATAAAGAATGCAAAACTTGGTAATATAACAGATGAAAAGGGATCCTAAATAGAGTAACATTAAGATGATACAAACATACATAAAGGAAAGAAGCAGCCAAGCAGGCCTAGGAAGTGACGATGATCTGCTCGAAGAAACCTACACTACCTCCGTAAACATTAACTAATGAAAAGAACATGGCATGTTAAATTGGTATGGAAGGTAAAAAATGTTGGCTTGCGTGGAAATCTTGTAAGATCCGGTGATGGTCTAGTTGGAAGTGTATCTTGTTCGGTGATGGCCGGGAAGCATTCGTTAACTTGTCCTTCCAAAGTTTTATCCTTCCCTTGAGAAAGGATAATAATTGGCATAATCTCCTTTGTCTTAGAGACTTCAATTGGAAATTATATCAATTTTATTTTATTTTGAAGCAAGAAGTGAAAACTAACACCCCGATTTTCTCTACTCGCATGACACCATGTCAAATTGAAGATGGAGCCCCCTGATGAAGCCCATCTTCTTTTGGAATAGTGTCATTCATTCCAAAATGCACAAGTGAAAAATTTGTCAGGGATTTTTCTCAAGTGAACATTATGAACTACATTATTCCCATCAATTCCTTAGAATATCTCCAATGAATTTAGCATTGTCCTGAGTAGATCTAAAATGATAGGAGTATTTCTTCATTAATGCAATAAAATAACTGTTGCAAATACATTTATAGATTAGATGAAGTCGAAAATCTGAAAAAAAAAATTCTAAAAAAAATTGCAATTGCATTAAATTGGCACTCCCCTTTTTCGGTAAAAAAAAAAGGGTGCTGGCCGATGGGGATAGCCCAATTAGATCCATCACATTAGTCAAAAAGGGATAGAAAACCCAATTACATCAATGGTTTTTTAATTGAAAAAGCAGAGACAGTTCAGGCCCAATAAGCGCAAAATCACCATAGCTAGCAAAAGCCCAATTTCCTTATCCTTTTAACTACGGACAGATACTGCATTAGGAAACCCTCGTTTGAATTTACAACGGTCGAATCCGCTCTGAAACAGTGAAAGCCCTAAAATCTCAATCACTCTCTTTCAATTCAAAAAAAAATCTTTCTCTCTTCTCCTTCTTTCTTCTTATATAACAATTCGATTCAAAAATGGGTACTTCAAAGCGCACTCAAGTGGTAACTTCAGATCGTGAAAAATGGGATAAAGTGTTTGGCGGGCTGGTAAAATTACTAAAGAACCAACAAGAACAGCTCGAAACTCTTTTAAAAGAGAGGAAAATCCTTGAAGATCGCATAAAAACGCAACATGAGAGATGGGTTTCTGATATTCGTCTCTATGATGATCATATTTTGCAGGCAAGTTTATTTTTTTGTGTAAAGTTTGGTTCTTTTTGGATTTTAAAATTAGGGTTTTGAAAGTTTGAGGATTTTGTGATGTCCTGCGTAGATTAAGGGGGGTTTGGTGGAGAAAGACATGGCGTGTTTGCTTGAGGCTGCTAAAGGTAATTTGATGCTGGGATTGAAGCAGAGAGAGGTTTCTCTTCACGAATTGAAATTAGGTCAGTGACTTTTTAAAGGGTTTTATGCATTCTTATCTTGGTTTGTACATCATTAATATGAAAATAATGGGAATCTTGTGAGGATTTAAGTATCTGCTGCAAGTTCTGATTTCAATATAATACTAATAGAGGCTGAATGATTAAAGATTGTCTTTATATATATATATATATATATATATATATGTCTTCAATAAAGTATATGGAATGCATTCTGAAATTAGGTGATTGTTTTTTTTTCAAGTGTTTTTATGCATTTTTTGTTTGAATTATAGAAACATAATGGGAAAAAAATTGAGAATTTTAGAATCTGTTGCAAGATTTTTGAATGTGAGATGAAGCAAGTTGGGGCTAAATCATTCAATCTTTTTTCCATGTTGTAATAAGAAGGGGATGCTTTTTATGATTTTAATGATGGCATGAACAGAAGGGGTAATAGAATATAGTAAGACACTGTTGTACTTAAGATATCTTGTTGGTATAGGAGTGATACTCCTTTGACTACAAGTGGTTTTTTAAAAGTTTTCTGAATTTCCAACTTTCCTGTATGACTATCTTGATTCAGATTTATTAGTCTTTACTTGGGTGTTGATATGTGGTGAGTTTCACATAGATTATGTTGCTGGGAATGCACTTGTTCGTGGAGGGCTTTGTAATGACTCTACATGTTTCAAGTCTGCTTTATTTGATTGGTGTTTGTGATTGCAGAGCAAACAGAAGATGAATTGGCAGATTTCCGAGCATTGTTTGGCTACCTCTCTCAGAGCCTAAAAGTATGTTCCATTTCATATTTTGGTTCTTAGGGACTTTTCCTTAAATACCATAGTAAGATTTTTAATTCTCTGCTTGATATATAAATAGGAAAATTCTGAAGAAACTGCCATTGGAAAGGGTCCCGGGCATAGTGATTTAAAGTCTGGCGAAGCTAAAAAGCTGGAAGCTGAAATAGAAAGGCTAAAGCTTGAAAACGAGAAGCTTGTTTTTGAAAAGAATTCTGAAGTATCTGCTCTCCTGAAAGGGAAAAACTTTGTGAGTAATCAATATGATATTCTAGAAAGCAATCTCACCAATAAATTAAGGATTAAAGAAGCTGAAGTTGAGAAGGCGAATGAGAAGATAGCAGAAGTTCTTGCCACTGCAGAGTTGCTCCAATCCTCAAATGATGAGAAGGATGAAATTATTCAAAGATTGAATACTAAGGTGGCCAAGATGGAAGCTGACACAAAGAAATGGAAGGAAGAAACTCATAAACTCTCCCGGGAGCTGGAATTGTTAAGAAAGTTAAGAACTGCCCAAATTACACCTGTAGTGAAACCTTGCAGTGCACCAGTTAGAACTTTCACTTTGGGAGTCAAAAGCTGTGGCAGAGATTGTAAGCTTGTTGACAGGAAAGTATTGCAATACGCTGTTCCTTCCAAGGATGCTGAAAAGGTATTAAAGAATTAATAATGCATTATCTGTAGTTAGATTTCGGTATGAGATGATGACTGACTTGGTATGTACATCATTTGAAGAAACTATCTAATTACCGCATCATTCATTACAGGTGAAACTATCTGATTACCACATCATTCATCACTTAAAAATGCCCGAATATCAGATTTGCTTCTTGTTCATTCATGTTGTCATGTAGTCCCTTGAGGCTCTTAAATAGATAGTCAAAAGTTGCATGTTAATCTACATCATTCTTTGTGATTTATCCACAGCATAACCATTCGAACCTCAAAATACTACACATTTTGTCTTGATCCTGTAAGCTAATTGTACTTCAAACCGTTTTTGATTTCAGAGTAGCAGAAGCTTGAAGAAGAAAAGGATGGATGTTTCTGTTTTTGAAGCTCCAAGATTATTCTCTTCTTCCTTCAAAATTCCTAAAGTGAAGGTCCCATCTACTCCTGTCTAAATGACACCTTTCACACCATTCTTTAACCTTTCAGCTTAACAAAGTTGCAGCTTCTCCATGCAGTTTTTCATTCAGCTCTGATGTTTGGCTCTGTATAATTTTCTTTTCTGTATTACAGTCGATCCGATGTAAGTTAAGTTGTTGCCAGACCTTTGGGAAGCCATTCTTTTCTTCGACCTTATTGTGCAGTGTAAGTTAGCTTAGGTTGCAGTGCTGGATTTAGTTGGCATTTGTAATGTCTTCAATTACAACAAATACCTAGTGTGGCTCCGCAATGACTCTCTCTCTCTCTCTCTCTCTCTCTCTTGTTTCTTGCTGGGACATTATCCTGTACTGGAACTCTGAAACAGGATTCTACCATTTTGTTATCTGCTGAAGTGAATATATTATATCTAAAACTGAAAAATCTGTTTTGCCAGATATCTATAAAATGACAAAACAAACTAAGTTTTCACTAGAATTTTACAAGTACAGTGGTAAAACCATAGAAGATTTCAACATATTCAAAGATGATGCACATAGCTGACGACTAAACGGACCTCCATACAATTGGAGACCACATGGACTGAAAAGAAGACCTGTAATTTACCATCACCAGAAGCACCACCACCAACACCGCCAATCCCCAAGGCAAGTTCCAACTCCTATTATCCGCCGAGCCATACTGTGCTTTTGTGTTGGGAAACATGAAGATCTCAACCTTGGACGCAAACATAGCCAGAAATATCAAGAGCACAGGCAAGAACAAGAGTAACAACTTCAAGTTGATCAGTGTGTGCTGCATCTGGTTCTTGTAGCTCATAAATGATGATACAGACAGGAGGAGAATAATTATAAATAAAATAGCAACTAAGGGGAAAGGAGGTAGAGACATGGAGGCTAGAGTACGCCGTGTCCACTCTTGCTTCCATGCAGGCCCCCGTGTATGTTTCAACAGCCAAGCCATCTCTCTCTCTCTTTTTCTCTCGGAAGTAGCGTCTCTAGCCCTATATTTCTCGAGGTTACTTCTCTTGTGAAATGGGTTATAATTATATAGGAGGATGGAGGGTTTTGAGTGTTTGCTTTAGCATAAATTCTGGGGTTTCGATTCGATCCTCAACCGACTATATATCTTTTGGATTCATGCCCACTTAGCTGGTATTGATACGAAAACAGCACTTTAGTAACTTTTATCACTTGAATATATAGGTAGAGAAATAAGGAAAGAGAAGGAATATATTCCAACAGGACTTCTTTGTCATTACCATCTAATTGTGTTTTTTAAAATTATTGAATTTTTTTAATTTTAATTTTTTTAAAATTTTGTATTTTTTGATATATTAATCTTAAAAATTAAAAAATATATACTTTGATATATTTCTAAATAAAAAAATTAAAAATAATTTTCACTTCAGCTATTAATTGTATGTTTGTAATTGTAGTAACGGTTGTTTTTAAAAGTGTTTTTCGTTTGAAAATACATTAAAATAATATTTTTTTTTATTTTTAAAAATTATTTTTAACATCAATACATCAAAATAATTTAAAAACATAAAAAATATTAATTTCAAATAAAAAAAATATAAATATTTAAATTTTTTAAAAACAATTTTAAAATAAAAAATCAATCCTAACCTAAATAATTTTTAAGTTGGTAACTTCAACGAACGCAATAAAAATTTGAAAGACAAGCCTTCCATGAATCTCCGGAAAAAGGATACACTGAGGTCCACGTGTGATGCAAAGACGGAGCTAATTTTTTAAAGGATAGTAGTGGTTAATGTTTGAGGATAAAAATCACAGGTATAAAATAAAATATAAATATATTTAATTAAAGAGATATAAATATATTTTGAGATAATTTAAAATGATTTTTTTATATTTTCAAAAAAAAAGGTACATAAAATATGTTATTTTTATTCAATTGTTTTTGTCTTTTACGTATCAAAATAAAAACCAAAAACTATCTCAAAATGATAAAAAAAAAAAATGGATATTCTAATTTTAAAAAAAATTAAAGTAAATAAAATTAAAATTTTTATTTAAAATTAATATTTTTCATCTAAAAAATTGGAATTTTTTCTTTATAAATATACAAGTACATGGGGAGACATATGCTCTAAAGCAAGAACAAACTCTACCTACTAAAACAAAAAAATAAAATAAAATAAAAATTTATACTAAAATTAACAAAACAATAAAAGATATGATATTTTTATTTACATCAACCTATAGAGCACTTTTTATTTTAATAGTATTTTTTAAAAAATTTATACTTTAATATTTAGTTTGTTAGGGATTAAATTTATAATTTGTTTTAATTTGATTTTTAAAAGGTTATTTCAAGCTTCATGATCTTAATCATGAGTACTCGAGTTAATTAGGTTTTTTTTGTTTTATTTTTTATTAGATTATCTTGATCTCATGATTTGGATTACAAGTTTTGTGAGTTAACTCGAGTTGACTATGATTATTTTTTATCTTTTTTAATTATTTGTTTTTCAATTTCATATTTCAACATTGAGTTAATTAGAATTGAATTTTATAATTTATTTTAATTTACTTTATGTAAAGTTATTATAGTTTTATGACCCAAATAACAAGTTTGGTAATTTCAACCCTAATTAACTTGAGTTTTTTATATTATTTTTTAAAAATTTATATTGAAACATTAGATTAATTAAAAATTAGATTTATAATTTGTTTTTATGGGGCTATCATAATATTATAACCAATATTATAAATTTAAAAAATTAATTCAAGATGACTTAAATCAATTTAAGATATTGTTGTTTCAAAATCATTTTTTAAAAAGATATTATCTAAAGTATTTTTTTATCAAATTATATTTTACATATTAGATTAACCCATATAATTAAGAGAAAAAAAAATCAATAAAAAAATCAGCAACGCTGGACTCCTTTTTTAACATTTTTTTAATAAATTATCTACGCTCGGAATAATATGGGCCGATTATCTAGTATTTCCTATATTGAAACTTGAATATCAAAAGATTAAAGGGAACGACGCCGTCGCATCAAGATCCGTAACTGCTACTAGTAATCAATACGACATCGCGTAGGCTACCCCTGAAACAGCTCTTTCCCCTCACCCAAGTCCTGAATTCCCAGAACACAAGGATTTTACAGAACTCTCAACCTCCATAGAAGCTGTCTCTGTATCTTCTCCAGGTTTTCTCTCAAAAGATGCCATCAGAGGATGCAAAAACCGTGAAGAAAGAAGAGGTAGTAAAGAAAGAACAAGGAAGAGAAGGAAAAGAGGAAGAGAAGAGCTTGAGTGCCATACGCCAAGCCCGGAAAAAGAACCCAACAAATGCTGGTTCTTTAGCTACAAAAAATTGGTCTAAAGTTACCAAAGTTAAGAAAGAAGAGCCCCAAGATGACGATTTTGATGAACCCATTAAAGGAAAGGGCAAGGGTTCTTCTGGTTCTAGCTCTAAACCAGTAGCTAAAGTGAAGAAAGAAGAAGCCAATAGCGATGAAGATGATGATCATAAACCCATCTTCAAAAAGACCTGTTAGGTTTTTTCCTTTTGCGAACTCTTGTTTGCATGATTTTTCGGCCCGGCACACATGTTTCACATTTTACATAGGAATTGTACAGTGCAAGGTTGTAAACAAGAGTTTGCAAAAGGCTTGCCATGGCATAGAAGGATGCAGAGCATCGGTGCATAAAATCAGCTAAATGGATCTTGATGCAAAATAGAAATGTCGTAAATGTCTGCTTGGAAGCATAAATATACTGCACAAGTGTTTACATATTTAGTCACCTTATTTTTGGTTTACATTTTTCCTATTTTTAATGTACCCAACAAGTATTAATGGGTCTAATTCCCTATTCAGCATCTCATTTGATGTTTGGTTATTGTTGAGGATGTGTAGGCCATATGAGAAGATTGTGGACTACTTATGGTGCCTGCAATGTAACCATATGATGAATTGTGCAGAATCTGTTGCTTTTGCCAACAGTAACACAAAGATTTCTTTGATAATGTATTCAAACAACATCACTGTCTTATTTCTTGTAGTTGTTTATATTAGATTATAGTAAAAGGGTTTGCTCCCTGAATTGTAGTTTTATTGGCATAAATTCACAGATTATTTCTAGGACATGGCATCATCATATCCAGGTTTCTTTAATAAAGGTCACCATGTACTATTTTCATGTTGGGCGTTTGAGCCATTTTTTTAAAACGAATTCCCTTGAATTTGACACAAAATATGACGTTTGTCTAAAAGCAATCACAGCTTCTTTTTTCTAAAAAATAGTGGTAGGTTCAGAAAGGGGAAATACAGCTGTTCATGATCATCTCATAACGGTCATGGGAGGAATGCATGTATCCTTGTCTCAAATGTTATTCTTGTTTGTTTATCATACATGGTATCTGGAAGACTGGAACTGAAGAACTGGGTACTAATTTCAGTTCTATGAAAAGAAGTTGACTTTGCTCTTGGGTTCATCGCGCCCAGGTTTTATCTCTGCTCCATCATCTGCTACACCACTGAAAGTTTGGGTATGTTTATTTTTATAGTGTAGCAGATGAGCAGTTTAATTATCTGCCTAATCACAACCCCTTTTCTTCTATAATGTATTGCAGCGCGGCCTCCTAAAAACATTCAACAGTTTAGACTTTCAATAAAGTGAAAAGGTGTGATACTGGTTTATGAGTGATCAGATGAGACTGTGTTGTGAATGTTGACTCTACTTTTTGGATTTGAAATTTGACTATCTTTCTAAAGATCGCCCATCTTGTTAGTTTTTAGGCCAATCAAAAACAAGTAAACAGATCATGTCATGTAGTTTGACTTGATCTGATTGATTTTAGCTGATTTTAGCAATCCAATCCATGCGGGCAATTGGGAGTGCAATGGTGATGTTCATCCCTTCAGAACTATTGTCTGCTTTATGATCTTGATACTTATATTTTGCGTGTATTAGGGTGCATTTTTAAACATTGCTGCATCTGACTGTAATTGCAGGTTGATGGAATCTGGTTTGCTCTCTATGGAAGTGGCCAAGAAAGTTTATGAGAAGAAACAGAAAAACAGTAAGCTCACTTCGCCAGTGAAAGCAGCTAGTGTCACTAAGAAAATTCAGTCTGCAACTGTTACAAAAAAGACACCATCATCTGCTGTATCTTCAACCAAAACGAAGACAACAGACTCCACAGTTGCATCTAGACAGCCTAAGAAACGCAAGGCCGGAGATTTCATCTCCGAAGATGACTTCTTAATCACTAGGAAAAACACAAAGAAGCAGAAAACATCTTAAACTAACCAACATTTTCTCATTTTTTAACTCTCTCGAGGACTGTTATTGTTTTGGCTAATTTGCAGTTGCCAGTGCTGCATTTGTGGTCATCATTTGTTTACCTTGAATATTCCATGGTTTGATAAAGCATTGGCTAGCGATCCCAGAATCTTGAGAGAAGGCTCCGTACCATGGACATTTCAATTAATTGAAGCTTTTTTTTTCTCGGAATTTTCTGTCTTCTTTTGGTGCTATTCGTATGATAACACTAGTATTATTTGCTTTCTATTTCTTTTTACTATAATTAAGTTAATTGTAGCTTAGCTTTGTTGTTTATCAGAACTAATTAATTAGTTCTTGCGGTATAAAAAATATTTTAACAAGTTTTTATTTAAAAAATACATTCTTTCTTGTTTAATTTTCCTATCTCTTCTTCTCTAAATTAAAAAAAAAAGGAATCCACGAAAAATATAAGTTATTAACAAATTTAGAAATAGATATTGAATAATGATTTTTTAAAACCACAAGACTAATTAATTGAATTTGTTAAACTACAGGAATAGAGTTTTAATTAACTAATTAGAATTCTATCATATATTGTTTTTTTAATTATCTGTGGTCTACCCAGAGCGTGGCTTGGCTACATGAACATGGCTTGCCTTTAGACTACTAATTAGGGCTTGAAAAGCTTGCGGTTTAACCAATTTCCATACTGATTTTTACATAAATGCACTCAATCACTTCAAAACCCAAAATTAACTTGGAGTAGAACCGTGGGCATTCGTGTCAAATCATTATTGAAATACAGTATAACATTAATAAATTAATAATCTTGATGAAATAATATTTATGTTCGGTCTTAGTTTAGATTTAAAGTTTAAGTGGTATCTTAAATTAAATGATATATTGACTAATTAATAAGTTTGCATGGTATACTTTATAGAGATTTGACTTATTTAATAATTAATTTTGAAGGAATTTTTTTTTATTAAAAAAAAGTAAAACATTAAGGGGGGTAGAATTATAATTGCCTTACTAGGATGTACTGGAGATTTTAAAGTAATATACATAAAACTTAGATTGAGATATTTTCCCAGAACCATTAATTAAACAACGTGGAAGAATGAGGTAATTGGAATTGGGGTTTGCGTGCTATTTTTTAAAAATATTTTTTATTTAAAAATATATTAAAATATTTTTTATATTTAATACTAATATATTAAAAAATTATATATTTAATATTTTTTTCAAATAAAAAATATTTTAAAAACAAAAACATGAGTTCCAAGCACCTCCGATATCAACATTACAAGGCAAGATTGTGAACGAGACGAAATGTACCTCCAAGGTTAGATTTCCGTTTTCCAATCCACTGTAATTATTACTTACGATTGCAATCATCGTTACTTTAACGGCCATTGTTCGTGTCATCTTGTCTCCAATCAGCTTATTCTGCCCCGGATAAGCTAAAGCTGGTCAGCATTTGAACACGCGTCACTATTGGAGAGTCGCATCACTCCTAGCATCGAGGAATTATTCAATTGCTAAATTTCGTGGATTTAAAAACAAAAATAGAATAATAAACATAAAAAATTGTGAGAATACCATCATTTTAAAAAACTTAGGAAATACTATGTTGTGTTTTTAAATAACAACATGATCAAACTTTAATATTTCATTTTAAACAATAATAATTTTATGAATTTTTTCCTTCCAAATATGTTTTATGAGTCAAGATATAAATTTTTATCTAATCTGTAAACTCAAAAATAAATTCTAATTAAAATCTTAAAAGGTTATATTTCATACAATAGTGAATAATTTTGAACAGTCATATGTGAGTTTGTCATAATTAAATGAGGATCTATCCCAAACTGATTTTATGAATGGTCTGATATATGTATTTATAAATCAGAAAGACAAGTCGAGACTTAGGAGGATATCTAGTCACTCCAAACCAAAATAACAACTCAAACTAGTCATAACTTTTGATCCAGTCATTAAATCGCATTTAAATTTCTACATGAGTTTATAGAGATCGTTTTCCATATAGTAGTCATTGTATTGTTATACGAACCATTGTATCTTTAAATATTAAAAATCTTGTTGAGTCCCCTAGTCTCAACAGTGTTAAGATTTTCCTTGTTGTTTTTAGAACCAGTCAACCCACTGATCATTCAACCGGTTGAGACAAAAATAGCGCGGTTTGACCATTTCATACTTCAGAAGTGTAACATGGTCAAACTATATTATTTTGCCACAAATATTTGCTCTCATGTCAATTCACCATTTTATTTTTTTGTGTGTGTGCGCTAATTATCCAATTTATATGAATTTTGTTCTCTTTGTTGTTAGAATAGCTATAGCATCTTATGATAGTCCATTTATTGGATGATTTTACTAGAGTTAATTTAAGATTTTGTTTTATAAATAAAATCTTTGAAACCATGTTATTTTTAAAAATTATGATTTTTTAAATCTTGATAAGGTTTGAATTAATGAGTTCTTATATCAAAGGTTTTGAAGATAATTAGTGAAGTAATATTCATGGGGTATTATTATTATCATGAGCTCAAGAATTAAATGTTGTTTGGGCTTACGTTCTAAAAAGTGTTTTCAAAAATTTAAAAGTATTTTTTGTTTAAAATTATTTTTTATATTTTTTATTGTTTCAATATATTGATATCGAAAATAATTTTTATAAGGATAAACAAAATATTATTTTAATATATTTTCAAGTGAAAAACACTTTAAAAAATAATTGTTGTTATACTTTCAAACATAGTCTTGATTGGTCATTTTGTTTTCCTAATTCTTTTGTTTCTAACCAATGCTAGTAGATGTCAATGGCATGAATCACTGTGCTATTCTCTTCCACCAAGCTTGATCTAGTAACCAGTCGGGTAAATGACTTTGATGCAGTGAATTGATAAATTTAAAAAAAAAAAATTAGTTTTTTATTAACATAAATGTTTGTGTTAGCTTACCCACACTTCAATTAATTTCATAAATTTTAAAGTAAATAATCAAATCTCCATAATCTTGAAATTTATAAAATTTAAATTAATAATCACAAAAAAAAAAAAATATAAAATCTGAGTAATTAAGCTTCACGTATTGTATTTAAATCCTAAAGTATTGATTGATACATTTGCTGGTCCATGATTTCACGAGGTGGCAGTATATCACATGCACATATATATATATATATATATATATATAGAGAGAGAGAGAGAGAGAGAGAGAGTATAATTTTGGAAAAGGGGCCTCTCCTACAAAAAGTTGAAATAGTTTTGGAGGTACGCCGTGTCTTGTTTCTGAAGCAGGAATTCAAGGAGCCGGTGGTGGTTGCTGACACGTTGACTCACCCGCAGAAGACCACTCTTTTCTCCTCTTCTCCCTTTGTGCTCTTTTTTTTATAACCCATTTCAGGTGAAAAACAAAATAACCAATCCAAAATACAGTTTTCGAAAGCAAATTGCTGCGGTGATGGTTTTAGTTTCCGATCCTTCCTTCACTTTAAATGTGTTCGCATTCACTTGCCCGGGTCAGATAATTATGGTGGCAAAGCTTTTGCGTGTGGCGCTCTCTTGCACGTAGCAGTGAATCTGCCACTCGGTCTCCTAACTTGGGTACAGGTTTTTTAAGATAATTAAAAGCAAAATCACGCAACTAACTAATAAAATTTAAATTAAATAAGAGATTGAAATATAATTATAGAAAAGAATTCAGAAAAATAACCGTGAGAAAAAAAGTATCAATAATTTTCAAGCATGTTTTCGCCCTCAGTTATCACTAGCAAGCTGGTTTTGTAAATAATTTACAAAAAATAGACAGGGTGTGAGAAAAACATTGGAGTGCTTTGGAGAAATTATTATGAATTATAATAGTGAATTGATAATTATCATTTAAAAAGACTAAACTCAGGGTAAAATAGTTTTATATGTGATCCATTTGTAATTTTTTTTGGAACAGTAAAATATCTTCACTATCCTTGAAAGAAAAAAAATTAGATAATTGGTTTTTAGGGATTTTTTAGATTTTCATATTTTTATTGCATACTAAATTTACTAAAAATAACCTCAGGTTCTGAATTTTATTTAAGCTTTATTTGGGGCCATTTTTTATATTTTCAATTGGTATTTTTAGTTGTAATAAAGATTGGATGAGGGGTAAATTTGTTTTTTATAATAGTTAAAAAATATTAAAAAAAACTATCAAGCTTGAGGGAGAAGTCGTGGTGCTTTGACAACATGTGTGTCATCATATGTAGTTAAAAATTTTTTTTGTGACCATGTCATCGGATTTTCTTACGACATCTTTTTTTTTTCTAAGTGGTATATGTTGGGATTTCATGAATAGATTGTCAATGAAGTTGATTTTTTTCTTTTTTTTTTTTCCTTGAGATTTGTGCTTGGTATTTAAAATTTTTGGACAGTCTTCTTTGGTTGGGTATATTTAAGTATCAATCCTCATTCTTTTAATTGTTTAATTTTTGTTTTTAGTCCTTTTGTAAAATTTTATTTTTTTAAAATTACATCTTTTAATCTAGATTTTTTATTTTTAAAATTTGGTCCCGGGTCTTTTTTATTCCTTTATTTTTTTTACCTCTTATGTAAACTTTCAATTGTTTTTAATTTTACCTTTTAATAAAAAAAAATTAATTTGCTGAATTTTTTTAGATTTGTTTCCTCATTTTCTTAATGGTTTCTTCTTTAAATCTTTTGTGAATTTTTTTTTCAATTTAGATTGATTTTTATTTTCAAATTAGCCATTCAATCCAAATTATTCATCATCTATTTTTTTTTTTTTTTTTAATTTGATCATCGTTATTTTAATTACTATTTTTTAAAAAAATATTTTTTGTTATTTTTTTTAATTTCATCGTTTGAGATTTAATTTATTAAAATCCAGGTTTCGTGGTTTTTTTAAATTTGGTGCCTTCAATCAAATACCCCGAAGTCGCTGGTTCACATCATTTTTCTTATTTATTTTATTTTTTTGATCTCATTACTCAACATTGATTTTTTTAAAAAAATAAACTTCAAGATTTTCTTTATTTTTATTTTTTCCAGGTTGTGTTGATTTTATAACTTGGTTTGTTGGTTTGTCACGGGCTAATTTAGGTTCGCCTTGCATTTTTTTTGGCTTTTAATTATTTTTATTTTTCTTTTGAATCTTTTATGTGGTTTCAATATGTGATATGTTAGAAATTGACATCAATTTTTTTTTTTTTTTTTTCTCTAATCTAACATTTATTTTTCTCATTTGATATATATATTAACGTGCTTGTATTGACCGAGCATTTTTTTTTTTTCATGGGTCATAGAGAACCGACTTGGTGGAAATATTTGTTAAATTCAACTTAGCCATCTGTTGTAAATTTTCACCTGAGTTATCATGCATCCTCGCCGCAAAAAAGCAACGCCACCTCAATCAATCACACGGTCCAGGGAATGCCAATGCTTTGTGATGATTTAAGTCCCAAATATCATAAATCTCTTAATGGTACCATCATCACCATACATATTTGTTTTTCTTATTATATATTCTCCGAGGTAAAAAGGGAAAAACAATGCGGTAGACTAGACCTTACCATATTTGTTTTTCTTACCTTCCGAATCACTTGATGAATTTTAACCGTTAGAAACTCACCGTGCATGGGTCAATGACTTCAACTAACCCTCAATTCTTACCCCTTTTAACCAGGACATGAAAGGTACCTGGATCTTTCCACTTTCGAGGGTAGTTGCCAACTCCTCTCACGGTCTGATTGATTAACCTAGAAAAGAGTTTTTATCATTGAGTTATTGGTGATTTTTTATTGGGAAAAAAAAGTCAACTGTCACTTTACCAACATTCCTTGTTGAAACCAATTCGAATTGAATCTCAATTCAAGTTAGACATTCAGCAATCAATCTACTAGATGAAACCGAGTTTAATAAAAAAAATTTTCAAACATTATTTTAAACTTGAATTTGTTTAGATTCAAGAAAAAAACTCTAATCCATCAAAAACCTAGATTAATCAAGTAATTTGATTGATTTAATTCTGATCCGATTAAAACTTATTCATCAACTTTAAACTTTTTCTTTAAAAAAATAGGGTTGATTAGATTGATTCTCCTCATTTTGACCCTAGCAACCCGGTTTTATTTTGTATGTAACCCGGATTGGTTTTAAAATTATGCTTTGGAGTAATATCTCAGGACTATTGTCTCCGTCCTCTGTTTAATTGCGCAAAATAACACACACATATCATCATCATAAACCCTAGACAGAAAATTCATCTCCCTTTTAACGACACGTGGCACATTGCCATCCCTTTTCCTGTTTCATAAACAAGAGAAACCCTGTCCCCAAGGAACACAATTTCTCCCTATATCTCTCTACCTCCTCATATCTTCTCCTCTTAAAAGTACAGTCTCTCTCTCTCTCGGCGAAAGAAAGAAACCCCCCCATTTATTTTCTTTTTCTCTCTTGAAGGAGAAAAAAAAATCAGAGGGAGTTAAACTGAGAGAAAGAAAGCAGAGAAACAATGGCATTCAGACATGGTTACTGTACTCTTTACGATGAGTTCGGAGATGATGAAATCGAGGTTGCTGAAATCTTGTCAAGTTTCCCTCGTTTAATTGCTATGTCTAAGTATAGTTCTTGGCTTTCATACACATGGGGTGGTAAAAGGAGGAGATCCGCGGAGGCCAATTTGGGTCCACGACCCGCCGTTCAATCACCACCAACATCAGCATCACCTTCGCCGCCACCGATTTTATCTGGTTCCGTGGGTCCTGCTATTACGACTACCACTACTCCTATTGCTGCCTCTGAACCTGAGAGACCCATCATCGTCAAAGTTGAACCGGCGACTAGCCCTGCAACACCTCTTTCTTTCTTTCCTAGTGAATCTGACGAGAGGTCTAAGCGCTCGAACAGGAAAGTCTATACTAAAAAGGTATGTTCTTTAAAATCTTGCTACTTTGATGGTCCCTTTCAATTCCCTGTTTGGACATGATTCGTGGATTTTTTTATTGATTTTTGTTTGGTTTTATGGAGTTTTGATTCCTGTGTTTTATCTGTGATTTTAATTCTTTAATGGGCTTTATTTTCGCTTTATTTCCGAGACTTGACTATATTTTTTCTTTGACAAAAATAAAGACGCTTTATTTGCTAATTATTCTGTGGTACATATGCAGCGAAGAGAGGATTTGCTGAAGATTAAAAGCCAACTTGCCAAGAGCAATGAATTGTTAACAGGGGTGAGCTCGCTTTATTTTCTTATTATTTCAAGATTTTTGGAATTCTTTTTGTCCTTTTCTTGGATTTTTCCCATTCACGGAAAACAGTAGACGGGGTTCCTAATATATCCTTCATGTTAAATTGTTGAAACAGGAGATACAAATGGTGACTAGACATCATGATCAATTGAAAGCTAGTAATTCATGGTGGAAAGCAAGGAAACAAGAGGTAATTCATCGTTTTCCTGATGGATCAAAGCTCCTTTTTTAGTGTGCTTTTCTTTTCTGTTTTGTTTTTCATTGCTTTACCTGAGGCTGTTGCTTAATTATACAATTAACCTTTGTCTTATGTTAAAAAATTGCAGCTAACCATGGGTGTTATTAAAAGAGAAGATCAGTTGAATCTTCTACGAATGGATTCAGGCCAAGAAACTGTTAAATGTCCTGATCATGCTGTTGATGATCAAGCTCATCTTTCTCTGCGCATGCCCGGCATCACAGTTCATCAGCAGCAACCATTTATGCTAGATAAGAATGCCGACTATCAAGAAATGGGCTGCAACTATCCAAACCCTTGTGACCAAAGAAGAGTGTCCCTGTTCCCATCTACGAATTCTAGTGCCAGTGATGATTTTGGCCCACGTAGCATCCCTGATCTCAATCTAACTATCGGGCAGCCTGCTTGGATGGATTCTGATGTTAAACAACTGGTTGATGACAAGAGTACTGTGGTTAATGGGGCCATTGTGGGTTCTGTGGTTAGTAGGGCCATCACTGTCGGGAGTATCAATAAGGCCATCGCTGCTCAGGCAAGACGAAGAAGGATGCTCATTTGCAAGAACAAGCTTTCTAATGTCTCCAGTAAATTACGATTCCCACTTTGATGATCTTTGTGTTTTACATCTTCGATCTCGTTTTCCCCCCTCCAATCTATATATTAATTAATATTGAGATATCTTAGTGATAGTTCGGTGTCTAATTGTAAATTAGAAGATCTCCCAAGGAGATGATTTTTTACGAATTATATATTATATTCTCACGTTTTTGCAAAGGTAAATAGTATAAGAGTTGTGAGGCTCAAGAGTTCTTGGTCGTTGCCTGGTTACTAGTAATGTAGTTTAAGCTTATTTTAAGCTTGCTTTGTTTATTTCCTCTTTTGAATGATTATTGTCGCTTGCGATGGTTGGTAAATTATAAAATGGTAATATAGTTGATTAATTTTAATTACATGGTTTGGACTGACAAGCAGTTTAACTGTTTATATAAATAGTAGATCAAGTTAGTATATTGTTATTTTGTTCTATAGTTTGCTTGGTTAATGTATGGTGTTGATTTAGTGAGGGTTGTGGATTCAAGAGATGTGAAAATTAATATTTTATGTTAGCACAAAAAAGGGATAAAAGCAAAAAAATAAATAAATAGAGGTTCGGGCATGCGAACTTAACTCCCGTCCATGCACATGGGCTATTTTATAACAGTCTCTTTTATAACAGCCTCGTGGCTTTTTTTAACTAGGGATTAATTTTTTAATCTCATTATTTAATATTAAGTTGGATATAAATTAATATTTGTATTTTATATCATATAATAAAATAAAAAACTTAATTTAACTTAATGAATTTCATAATCTAGTCATGATTTTGACAAGTTAACTATGGTTAACATGATATTTTTTTTTTTTAACCTACCCAATTAATAAAGTCATGTTGGAGTAGTTCTCACACAATTTGATTTAAAACCCGAACTAATAAAGTATTGGGTCAAGATTATTTTTTGCTCTTTTTATCTTTTTTTTAAAAAACTAATTCCTTCCTTTAATATTTGGGCTTTTATTAAAAATTATCATTTAATATTTTATACTTTTTATCTTATAATAAAATAAAATAAAAATAATTAAACTAGTAGACCATAATACAAGTTTTAAATTTGTCAGGTTAACTAGGAAAAAACTTGTCATGTTTTTTTTTATTTAAACCGATTCCGTTGACATGGATAAGTTAGATTAACTCTCATGTGATTTAATTTAAAACTTGAGCTACATACAAAATTGAGTTATAATTTTTTAAGTTTGAATTGATATATACTAAGTTTAATAATAATATCAAATTTATTTTGATGATTTTAGATATTATTTTTTTTATATTCCAAATTTTTTTAATCTAAGTCCCATGCCGGAGCTTAAAAAACAAAGGTTCAAATAAGAAAAGCTGGAAGTGTGATGCAATTACGTACAAAAAATGGAAAAGGAAAGATTGGGATTCCTCGCATCAATGGATTTTCACAAATTTAGGAAAGATTGGGATCCCTTTGTCTTGAATGAAATAGTGTCCATTATCATCTTCCTTAGTCTAATTAGTAAACGGATTTGCTTTTTAATGACATGTTTGATAAGAGATAATGGATCATCTGATCAATTATATTTTTATAATTTTTATATTTCATTTTTTAAATTTTAAAATTCCAATGCAATAGAGGATTACAACTGTAATGAGTTGTTACATTATATATAAATAAAGCTATGCAATGAATAATTATAAGCTTGCAAGGATTTAGTTGATAAAACATCCATCACAAGGACAGAAGCATTTTTTTTAATATAAAATACAATGATAAGAAATTCAAATAAGGATAAATGTATAAATAAAATTAAAATATAAGGATTAAAAAAACACTATTTTGAAAATTATAAGGAATAGAATAAAAACTAATTTTTTTGACCCGCACTTCACCACAAGTCGGATAATTGTTTTGATGAAAATAAAGAATAAACATGCAAGCTTCTCAAATGTCTTTTTTTACAAAAAAAAAATAAAAATAATTTAATTCTAAATTAAAATAATATGCGTGCATTTAATTAAATAAATTAAGAACTATCTGTACCAATAAATATAAAAAATAATGTTAATACGTCTTTTCGACCTGTCTAGCTGCAGGTCAAATATTTTTTTTTAACACAAAATAATTAACGTATAGGTGTTATTGAAATGTTTTTTGATGTTGAGTAAAAAATATAATTATAAATAAAAAAATCAATGTTTATATATAATAAAATATAATAAAAGATTATGTTTATTAATAAAAATATGTAAGGTCTCACACTAATTTTTAATATAGTAGAAAAATAGGATAATGTTATCATTGCTACTGTGAAATACCATTTCTTTATTCTTTGTATAATATTAAAAAAAAAAGTGTAAAGAAAAAAAATAAAAGATAAATTACAAAAAAATAAAGATAAGAATACAAAAAATGGTATAAATAGACAAAGTGTAAAGTGATAAATACTTAAAGAGTAAAGAATAACAAAAAATATTTTTCCAAAAAAAAAAACACGTAAAGAAAAAAAAATAAAAACTAAAAAAACATGACAGAAAAAGTAAAGATAAGGAAAAAATAGTGATAAATAGACCAAGTATAAAATAATAAAAATAACAAGTATATAAAAAAAAAAAGTAAAAAAAACTTGTTCCTTAAAAAAACATGAAAATTACAAATCTGCCCTACAATACCTGCTAGAGTAACAAAGTTTGAGAAAATTTTATTAAATGAATTTTTAAATTCTATCAAATGGGAAGCTTACCTGGAGAGTGTGACCTAAAAATTATTTAGAAAACAAATACTTTATCCCGGATTACATTCTAAATTGCAAGAGAATACTCCTTGCTATGCACCAAAAGAAAAACAAAAAATAGCAGGCCAAGCTGATAAACTAATTCATAGTTATCCATCGACGCCCATTTATAGTTATTCAAACAAGTCCAATCCATAACAAATCAAAATGTAAAAAGTTTGGTTATTGGATCCAATCCGGTCCGATTTGATGAATTGACTAACAAACAAGCTCAAGCCAAGTCTCGTGATAAATTAAAAGAATTGACATAATATAATCCACTAAAAAAACCAATTAATTTTTATTTATTTAAGATAAATATTTTATATAAAAAAAGTTAAAAAATATAATAAATTCATTATTCTCCTAGACACATTTTACTGTGAACGGAAATGGTGAATTTATCTCCTTGCTTTTTGGAAAAAAGAACTTTAGGCTAGATGTTAAAGGTATGGTTATCTTTGCATTCGAGGGAATTTTGACCTTTATAAATTGATCGAAGAATGACAAATATCTGCCTTTTAAATTACACCATAAATTATTATTAATACTTTTAAGATTAATATATTGTTTAGTGTCATTTAGAGGTAGATTTATATTTTCATTTATAAAAAATATACATCAAAATAACCAATTTAACTTGCTAAAAGAGGTGTTTTGGTTTTATCCCTAGGGTTTAATTTTTCAGGCCTTGGATATGAGAGTATTTTTGTTATTCTACTATTGGTCTTTTTTGTTTTTGCTGGGTAAAGTGAGAGTTGTTTTTGTCTTATGATATAAATTTTTTTTACTGACACATGATTTGTCATTTTGGACTGCACGTAAAAATTTAACTCTAGCAACCAAAAATTCAATTCTATGGTGTTTATAACTTCGTCTAGTTTGTCTCCTCCATGTAATGATGGCGTGTGTAGAAAACAAAACTTTAGTTTGGCTCTTGGGGATTATTTTTTTTTTCCCTCTCCCTCCCTCAATTATTGTGCTATGCACAAGAATTGCAAGGGGTTGGTTTTAATTTCATCTTCATTTAATTTTTTTACATCCTTTTGATTTTTATTTGATCATTTAGTCGATGTATATTTTATTTGAAATAACTTATGAAAATTAAAATTTATTTTAATTTTATCATTTGATTTTTAAAATATTTTATTTAGTCTTTATTTTTTAATTGCTATTTATGTCATCTGAGATAATTTTTATGGTGTAATTTTTTTGGTGATTTCACTCTCGATTATTTTTTTTCTATTTAGATTTTTTTTCTCATTTTTTTTTCTTTCTTTGCCAAATTTTTTAGTTTGATATTTTTTTACACTCAATTATATCCTTTAATATTGAGTTGATTTGCATTTGAACTTCATGATTAAGCCTATTTTGAAATTTCACTAGTTGCATCTCAGAAAATTAACACAGCCCAAGGACATTTGTTAGGGGTTGCTTTGGTTTTCTTTTAATCATTTTTTTTAAGTTACTTTTTTCATTTTTATCCTTTGATACTTATTTTATTAGAGTATGAGCTATGTGTTTTGTTTTTATATGTTTTCTATGTATTTTTTTTAAAAAATTGGTTAGGTTACCTAGTCTTTTATGTTTTGTTTTTTGTTAAATATATTTGCTCAAGATAATTTTTTTTCTTGAATTAAATAAATTTGAGTGATTGAATATAGAAAAATAATTATTTCATTATATTTTATTCAGTTTATTTTTAAGGCATTGCTCTAGTGAACCAAAAAGTTTCTTTAGATGTCATTTTGTATCATTTTGTCTAAGCAAATTCTTTTGATTGTGGGTGGTGTCCACGGTGGAGTGGTACTGGCAAGTCTTCGACTATATTTTTTTATATTTTTATTTAATATATGATATTGAAGACATGTTTTTTTAGTTAATTATTGCTAGATGTTTTTTACTGATTGTTTTCTACTGCTGCGTTTGATTTAAATCAATTTATTAAATTAATCAATATTATTAGATATGGTCAAGTTAATAACTCCACCGTCGGGTTCTTCTTACTTTTCTAAAAAGCACTATCGTAACCTCACCACCCTTTTCTTTCGTTAGAAAATCTAAATCGGTCTACGGCGGAGCGCGAGTTCCCGATATAGTTATTGGCATGACCTGTGAACAGTATTTTTATCAGTACTACCCCAGGTAAAGATATCAATAGTCTAGAAGGAGATTCCTGCCACATCTCAACAAACAACTGTGAGGCTATTATCCTCGTGCTCACAATCACTTGTATGTTTGCCACTTCTTGATTGGTCCGTGTAACACAAAGATCTTCCAAAGTCTGAAACTCAATGAATACAATATAATCCAATATTGCTGCGAAAAAATCTGGTCCACAGATAGCAAAGGAAATCACTAACTTTATCTCATCAATAACCCGGTAAATAACTCCACATCCTTTACAAAACTAACCATGGTTAAGTCTTGGCAGCCAAACTCTCAACACTAGGGTTTTTTTCGCTCCTATAAAACCTTAGCGAAGGAAGCAGTTCCCAGTCGTCAGTTTAAGCTGCCTGCTTCGAGACCCAGATTAGCTTTTGTGCACCTCAATCTTTTCTCTCCTTCCTTCTCTCTATCCGTGCCCTTGTTTTTAATGTTTTATGATTTATAATTTATTGCAAGTGGGAAAAATAAAAGGGAAGCAAATGACGAGGATTATACCGGATTATGAGAAGCACGCATTTATTTTAATGCGAGCAGTGTTTAACCTCATACTTCCATGACTCTGATGCTGCCTTTATTTTATTCTATTTTAATATTATATTTATTTGTTTCTTGCAGTCCTTTGTCGATTCCCTTTTCTTTCTCAGATTTGTTCTTACAATACTTGGCAGCATTCATTTTGTTCTTCGTCGATCAAGATCTCCCGTGTTTGTTGTGATCTCTTCGAATCAAGTCCGATCTGTTCTTAACGGGGAGCTATACTGAGTATTGCTTTTATTTCCTTTTTTGGAACGATATTCAAGGCGTTAACTCAATATTGTTTAAACAATGAAAAGTCTTGAAGAACAGCTGTTAAAGCTTAAAACAATGTCCAATTGATCTGTAACTTAAACAGCCCATACTGGAAGACAAACATTCCCTTCCTTCTAGCCGAACGCATGAACTTTAGCATTCTCAGGGCGCTAGAAAGGAAAGCAGCAGAGAGTTGAAATGCATGAACCTCCGAGAGTGGCTTGGAAATCTTGCTCTGAGAAGCGAAGCATGGACAGCAGCAAACCCAAATGTGGATTTGACATCGGTGGATAATAAGAGCATGCATTACCAATATTTATACAAAGCATCTGCACCGGTGGCTTTCACGTACATGCTCATGTGCAGTAAATTCACAATTAAATGAACAATCCCCTGCCCCCAAGCGCTTCCAGGAAATAATTCCCTGACCAGGCGCTAAGGGAATACAATACAGTTGCGGTCCCTCTGCGAAGAGGCGCCGACAGATAAGAAATTCCTTATTCAAGTGCTTTATAGAAAAGGAAGTAACGAAATGACCCTGTGGAAGAGAGAATTTCAAGACAACAAAAGAATATAGTATTAGATACCCAGCAAGGTTGGCAGATGATGAAACCCCATTACAGAACAGCTTTGATGAAATAGCACAGCACAGATCATATGCTCCCTAGGCATCGTAGTTCTCTTCACCTTCCTCCTCATATTCACCATCTTCCTCAATTGTTGCATCCTGGTATTGCTGGTACTCTGCCACGAGATCGTTCATGTTGCTCTCTGCTTCAGTGAACTCCATCTCATCCATCCCTTCCCCAGTGTACCAGTGCAAGAAGGCCTTGCGACGGAACATGGCTGTGAACTGCTCACTCACCCTCCTGAACATCTCCTGGATTGACGTGGAGTTCCCCACAAAAGTTGATGCCATCGTCAGACCTTTTGGTGCAATATCACACACGCTAGACTTCACATTGTTGGGAATCCACTCCACAAAATATGACGAATTCTTGTTCTGCACATTAATCATCTGTTCATCCACCTCTTTGGTGCTCATCTTGCCCCTGAACATGGCTGAGGCTGTCAAGTAGCGGCCATGGCGGGGGTCAGCAGCACACATCATGTTCTTGGAATCCCACATCTGCTGGGTCAGCTCTGGGACAGTGAGGGAGATATACCCCTGGGAACCACGAGATGTGAGCGGTGCAAACCCTACCATGAAGAAGTGAAGACGGGGAAATGGGATCAGGTTTACAGCCAGCTTGCGAAGGTCAGAGTTGAGCTGACCAGGGAACCTCAGACAGCAAGTTACACCGCTCATGGTTGCAGAGATCAAATGGTTAAGGTCACCAACTGCAAGATTAGGCAGAAAGAAGCTACGGTTTAATATCAATATAATAGTATTGTATTTTTATCTAAAGATAGTTACTCCAACAGATAGCTAGTAACTCACAGCTTGGAGTGCTAAGCTTTAGAGTCCGGAAGCATATGTCATACAGTGCTTCATTGTCAAGAACCATGCATTCGTCAGCATTCTCTACCAACTGATGCACTGAGAGGGTAGCATTATATGGCTCCACAACTGTGTCCGAGACCTTTGGTGATGGGAAAACAGAGAATGTAAGCATCATCCTGTCAGGATATTCCTCTCGGATCTTTGAAATTAGAAGTGTTCCCATGCCAGAACCTGTACCACCTCCAAGCGAGTGGCATACTTGAAATCCTGGTCAAGAAAAATTGCAACAGGTGAGTTCTATCTCCCATATCAGGATTAACAGAATAAACTCCAGCATTCACCAACAGCAAACTATAAAATATCAGTTTTCTTGGGGAGTTCGGTTGAAGGGATAATTATTTTCGCGCTTAAATCCCTCCTGACAATGAAGTTGCTGACAGATACATGCACATTCCCAAACAATAGCATTTTCAAAATAGTTCTCAAAATGTCAAGCAGACATGCACATCCCAGCAAAATCCTGAAGAGCACAAAGATATGCAAGATTCAGACATGAATTCATGCAACAACAAAAATTTATACAGAGCTTTACAAGTAACTTCAAGTCACGGTTCACTTGTTTGGCTAGCCACCATGGTCAAAGTTTACATGTCCACCTTTTCATCATTCTGAGGATCAAATTCCTTTAACATTTAATCAACATTTAACATAAAAGAAGACAAATGTGGAAGTAATTGTTGTTGCTACTATTTAAAATTCCCTTCCCATGTGTAATTCATATTCAGATCCAGGTCAGAAACTACAGGCATGAGTCCAGACATTTTGACATAATCTGTATTCTCTTCATCACAAAACATTGGACAAACATGAATCGATGCTCATGCCATGTTAAACTAAATCTGTTGACACATGATTATTTGAATGAATGATTTCACTATTTTACTTTGTCTCTCAAAGCTCACTAATATGATTGTTACTTTTTTGAGTGCTCTAAATCTAACATCTACTTTTTAATGTTGGCATGATTAACGTAGAAAAACATGTCGGTGTGCTGTGTTGCTGGTCCATCACAACCATGATATGATAAAAATCAGACACTATTGATCCATATCTTTCAACAACTTGTAATATAAAAACAGCCAAACAAACAGAACAATCATAATTAAGAATGACAACAACCTAATGAGTGAAGACCCACCAACTTAGTACATATACATACACACACATATAACATTCTTGATTATTTCAATGTCATAATTAACTATAATACAAGGGATTAAAATTAAAAAAAAAAATGTTCATAATTCTACAAATTACAATAGACATCACAGATTTCATTCCCGAGACTTTGATTATGAAATTTGCAAATTGACACTTGATCAAATAATAAAAATTCCACATCATCAAAAAAGGTAATAATAATAATAAACATGAAAGTTATTCCACAACATCAATGCTGACAAACATGGCTAGCAGGACCCACAATAGGTCAACCAAAAGAAAAAACTACAAAAATCAAAAAGCCATGTTGGAGATACTCCTGCCGGGTAAATAGAGAAGAATCCGGCGGCTTAAGAACCATAAGATCCTACAAAAATCTTCCAAAATCTTTTTTTTTTTTAAAAAAACATTGATAATCGATCGATTCTCTTCATACATTTCGCAGATTTATGATCAACATTTATTAAAATTCAGATCTAATAAATCCTGCGATCAGCGATGTTAAAGCTGTATAAATAAATGAAGAAAAAATAAATATAAATAAATAATATATCGATATATGCATATACCTTGCAAGCAATCACAATTCTCAGCCTCTTTTCTGACAACGTCAAGAACAGCATCAATCAGCTCAGCTCCTTCAGTGTAATGACCTTTAGCCCAATTATTACCAGCTCCGGACTGTCCATGCACAAAATTATCAGGTCTAAAGATCTGTCCATACGGACCGGATCTAATACTCTCCATAGTGCCCGGTTCAAGATCCATAAGGACCGCCCTCGGCACATATTTTCCACCTGAAGCTTCATTGTAATACACATTGATCCTTTCCAGTTGAAGATCAGAAGACGCCGCGTCGCCTGAGTACTTTCCGGTTTGATTGATTCCGTGCTCGTCGCATATAACTTCCCAGAATTTGGCACCGATTTGGTTACCGCATTGGCCTCCTTGAATATGAAGGATCTCTCTCATCTTGTTTGGTTGCTTTTTCGAGAGGAACGAGTCTCGTGAGAGAGATGGGGGAGAGGAAGAGGGAGGGGGTTGATAAATGGAAGGAGGGGGAGGGAGAGACGGGGGTTAAGATGGTAAAAATAGGAGAGCGGGACAGGATATCTTCAAGTGTTGTGCCGTTTCCATGTGAGGCAACAGAAGAGAGAGGGAACAGATGGACAGACAGGCGCTGGCTAACCGCCTCTAGGGAGGATGCTCACGTTAAGAAGGTGGGCCCTGTCGTAGTTTTGGATCACGATCAGGATTTTTTATTTTTTAGTGCAAAATCTTTATCTTAATTACATACCTAGCCTAAAAATAAATTCTCAATATGATCCTTCACTCGTTAATAGAATTGTTAAGTTTATAGGAAATAAGATAATTCTCTGAGATTAATGTTTTGAAAAGCAATCTCGAATAAAATCCACGTGGTGATCGGCCAGGTTTTATAAATAAACACAGAGATATTAAGTTTATTTATATAATTTATTCAATTACACGACGCGGGAGATTTTTTCTCGTAATTACTTAACTATTATATTAATTTACATTGACATAAGGACTTGATTGAGACTTTATTGATACGTTGAAGACTTAAGTGAGAAATATGTTGAGGATCTATTTGAGATTATCCTTATATGGTGGGAGTTGTTTTGAGGTTTGCCCTAATTTTTGTTTTTACTGGTATGTCGGTTGTCCAGTAGTCTGATGCCATCCAGTCATTTACTATTATAAACACACGCACATGTGCAATGGGCATTTCTTTTCTTTTTTTCTTTGGACAGACAGAAAAATGGCACTATTTACTATTAAATATTTATGAGTAATTTATTTTGAATTTAATTCGATGATGATAATGCAGAAAAAAATACACTTTCCATTTTATTCATTTGATACCATTTCTTGCTTTTCGGTTTCTATTTTTGAAAATCAAATTCGAAAATAAAGACAAAAATGATTATATTTGTCTAAAAAAAACTAGCAATTGCTGTAAAAAAATGAAAATAAAAAATATTTTTTTAGTTCTATTTTCAAATTTTGGGAATAGAAACCAAAAATAAAAAGATTGTTCGGTTAATTCAAATCCAATGAATTTTTTAAAATTGTATATGAAATTACTTTTTATTTTTTAAAAATGTTTCCTAATAATAATGTTTTAAGTTTTTTTATCTGTAAATAAATTTGATAAATAAGTAATCCAAGCTCTAAATTGAATAAGATAAAGAGCTAGATTTGATAGCTATGGTATTTGTTGTACTGGCCATGTTATCTTCGTCAATTTGATGTGGATTTGGCCTTATATAGATAAATATTTGAATAAGACAAGCCTAAATGATGATTTTTCTCTACCTCACATAAACATATCAGTCAACAATGTTGTGAAGAGTGTCACATACTCGTTATAGATGGGTTCTTTGGATATAACTAGATAAGAATGATATAGGAAGACAAGGAGAAAACTACAGTTATCATACCTTGGGAAATCTTTTTATATAAAATGATATCATTTGGATTGAGGAATGCTGGCCCAACACATATCAAAGAGCATTGGTTACTTTGTTCTATGACATGATGAATCGAGAAGTGAAAGTCTATGTGGAAGATATACTTGCCAAATCAAAGAAAGAAGAAGTTCACAAGAAAGTATTGAAGAAATTATTCAAAAAGCTATAAAAATACAAATTAAGATTGAATCTCGCAAAGTGCTCATTCAAGGTAAGGACTGGAAAATTGTTGGGTTTTAAAGTAAGCAATTAAGGAATAGAAGACGATCTAAAAAAAGTAAAGGTAATCAAGGATATTTCAGCGCCTAAGACAAAGAAAGAAGTAAGAAGTTTTCTTCGGTATTTGAACTATATAGCCTAGTTCATATCTTAGCTTATGGTAACTTGTAACCTAACTTTCCATTTACTTAGAAAGAAAAATCCTAAGGTATGGGACAATGATTGCTAAAAAAACTTTGACAAGATCTAAAGGTATTTGCAAAACTCGTAATTGATAGTGCCTTCTATACCAAGAAGACCCTTGATCCTATATTTGATGGTGACATAAACAGTTATAGGATACGTGCTAGGCCAATGCGAGGAGCCGGGGAAGAAATAATAAGTTATCTACTATTTGAGTAAGAAGTTCAATGATTGTGAATCTTGGTTTATTGCCATTGAAAGTCTATATTATGCCTTGGTTTAGGGCATAAAAAGGCTTACGTGATATATTTTGTACTACATGACATAATTGATCTAAAAAATGGATTCACTCAAATACATCTATGAAAAGATTTACTTGTCAAGTCGGATAACAAGATAGAAAATGTTGTTACTAGAATACGACATTATTTATATGACAAGGAAGATTGTAAAAAGAAGCATGATTATTGACTATCTAGTAGATCAGACTGTGGAAGATTATGAGCCATTGAATTTGACCTTCCCGATAAGAATATGCCAATAACTTCCTAGGAAAAAAAGCAATACCCTATTTTGATAAGGTTGCAATTTAAATTCACCAATAATACGACCGAGTATAAAGCCTACATCATCAATTTAAAAGCCATTTTAAAACTAAAAGTCAGAAAAAATTGATGTTTATGGAAATTCACTGCTAATTATTAGTCAAGTGAAAAAAGAATGGCAAATCAAAAATGAAACGCTGAAGTCATATCAGGATTATCTCTTGAAGTTAACTAATGAGTTCAAGGAGATACAATTCACTCACATCAATAGAGATAAGAATCAGTTTGCTAATGTTTTAGCAACCTTAGCTTCGATGACACAAATCAATATCAGGAGCAGGATCCAACCAATAAACATTGAAATCAGAAATCTTCAAGCTCATTGTTGTTCACTAAAAAAGTCACCGGATAGAAAACCATGGTATAGTGACATCAAAAGGCTTATCAACACAGGAATATCCTCTAGGAGCCTTCAAAATGGATGAAAAGACTTTGAGGGAAATGACCATAAATTATTACTTGGATGAAGATGCCTTGTATAAGAGGTAATTTTATGGGACTTTACTTATGAGTCTATATGAGAAAGAGGTTGTGAAAGCATTATAGGAAATCCACGGGGAAGTTTGTGTCATTAATGCTAAAAGGTATATAATGGCGAGGCAAATGCAAAAATCTTGTTACTTTTGGTTGATCATGAAAAGGGAATGCATAGACTATGTCAAACAATTACCACAAGTGTTAGATATAAAAAGATAAGATAAATGCACCTTCATCATTATTGTTCAATATGACATTGCCTTAGCCTTTTGATATATAGAGATTAGATGTTAAGGACCAATCAATCTGAATGGTAGCAATGGGCACAATCATCTTTGTAGTTATCAACTATTTTACTAAATGGATAGAAGTCAGGAAGTTTATTGAAAAAGATATGATTTGTCGCTACAGCATGCCGGTAAAATTAGAAATTGACAACGCTCAAAGTTTGAAGAGCCGACTTCAAAGCTAAATAGCAAGACTTAACAAAAGAACATCTCATAGACTAATGAGCCAAAATCAGAAAATCAGAGACTACTTGACAAATATTCACACTAGAAACAATATTCAAAGTATCATCTTTAAAGTATCATCTTTTCAGTGAAGCTCATGACCTCTCAATATTTTTGTACATTTATACCTTCAATTCTAATAGAACCCGCTCCTATATCTCTATTTTTTTTTTTAGTATTTTTAGATCGTTTTAACATGCTAATATCAAAAATAAAATTTAAAAAATAAAAAATATATATTTTTAAATAAAAAATAATTTGAAAATCAAGGTCATAAATGTCTTAAATGTTGAATTTTAAGACTTGGGGTCTAGTAAATTAAATGATTTGATTCACATTTTGTCTAGTAAATGATCATTTTCCCATTGTTTTAGAAATACTTGATACGTTAATAGTGCCATTTTCATTTGTTACTGAATCTTATGGTTCAAGATTCCATAAGATTCACGATATCAAAATTCAGCTTTCCAATTCATGAGTCGAATCTCGATTCGACAACCATATACTAGCAAACTTTTCAATGCTTTCAGAACAGAAGAAAAACTTATCTGCCATCGAACTAATTACAACAAAAGGGAGGGCCAGATTACTCCACACTGATTGAAAATGGTACTATTAAGGAGTTTCTTGCAGCGGATTTGGAATCCACTTTGTGGTGTAGGGTATTAGGCATCCAGGAAGGCTAACAGCTTCTCAAGACATTGCTCTAGTGTTGAAGTTGAGATTCGTTGCAGTGCCTTTTGAAATTTAGAGATTCATCCACCAAAAAGTCACTAGTAAAAATCGGATCACACAAGCAGCAAACAGCACATGAAGGTGATTAAAAGGATTAGTTACTGGAAAAAAATACAAAAAAGTAAAAGATTAAGAACTCACGAGATCCGCTCAGCCATTTGTGAGGGTTCCCATCTAGGACTCCATAGATACTCTGTAATGAGAGGCGACTTGACCGGCATGCCAAGGGAATTGAAATGCTAAATACAGATTACAAGCCAATCAGGAAGAGGACTTGCATGCAAACCAGTTGCTCAGTTAATGATAGGAAATAAATTGGTTTCCATAAATCAAACGTGCCTCAATTATTACTGCAAGATTTTCTAGCCAAATTGAGCAAATGACAATACAAGAGACTACAGCAATCGAAGATCCCATAACCAGCATTCTTTAAATAAAAACTCAATCAATAAAGACTACCAAGAATATGCTGCACATGAGAAATAGGATATCAAGTATGTAATGCATGAAAGTATCTGGTGGGACCTGATCCAGACCCCAGCCACGATTAGGAGCGATACTGGTATTTTTGATAAATGGCACATAAAAAAGGGATTTGCACCAGATGCATGTCTTGATATCTTTCTAGCAACACTTTCATGGATGAATGAGAATGGTTGGAATAGAGAAAAAAACATCACCTGAATACTTTGAAACATTAGAGAAGGCCGCTGTTTTGGAAAGTGAGTTGAGAGGAAAAAATGCACCTGCAGTTCAAGAAATCAAGCACATATAAACAGCTAAAGTACGTTAACTATGTGCAGTGAAATATTTCCATTGAAATAAATCTGTGATGTATGGTACTTTCTAAACTTTTCTGACTATCCCCAGTATAAAACTGATTACCAAACATGATCTCAACTTAGGCTCTCATTTGTTTCATGTAAAATATGCTTTTGCAAATATTTTCCTCATTTTCTCATGTTTGCCTCACCTAGGAAAAGATGATCACAGGAAAAAAACTATATTACCCCCCCCAACAACAAATATAAGTGGATTTGCCACTGGTGAATATCATAATACTATACCAGGAATGTAAATGGTCCAGAACAGACAAGAAATGAAGCCTTTCTGCAGAAGACCTGCCAAGGAAAAGCAATGGTTAATGGCTTAATGCCATTCATTCGTGATAGATTGAAAGGTGTCCAAATATGAAGTTCCCAGGATGCATACTGGATCAGCTTCTAGTGGCCTTCCAATTACTGGAGATAATGCCTCAATAAACTGCCTTCTAACATCAATTAACATAACTGCCTCTGAGACCTACAAAATGGGAACAAAAACCCTTTATTAGAAGAACTGGTTGTGAGCAATGTCTCAACTAAAGGCATCACAAGATGGAGGAAATGAGCTAACCTGTCTCTGAAGGAGTTCTTCCAGGCGGGGAAGATATTCAGCCATGCACCTTTTCGAAAAATAAGAAACAATAAAAACAAGTCATGTGGATTTTCACATAAAAAGCAACATAAAAACATGCAAAGCATTTGAAGCAAGAATTCTATGCATAGCTTACATTCCATCCAACCATGCAGGAAGTTTGACTTCATCAATAGAAAACAGGGCTTTCAACTCAGGAGCGCACATTAATTTCAGACGAGGTGCTGAAGTAGCAGGTGCATACTTTCTACCAACAGGATAAATAACCTGCACCAATCAAAAACTACTCATGAAACTATAGCAGCTGTCATACAAAATAAAAAGAACACAAAATAAAAAGAACGAGGAGAGAATAACTGGGACAGAAGGAAACAAGAAAAAAATATAAGAGAAACTATAAATACAAGGATGACAGAAGAAACATCCAACCTGTAAGTAAATCTTTTGTGGATGACTCCAGGGGCATCCAAGCACCATTTTATTTATATTCATGTCCATTAAAGGCACAGCAAATTTAACCTCCCCTGGCTACGCTAAAATTCAAAGGCATCAAAACCAACAATATTGTTAAACACCAACCCTAGAGGTAGAAATATTTGATCACTTCATATAACCCAGTTAAGCAAAACAAAAACATTTTTGTTTCAACAAATACCTTTTCAACACCAGAACTCATATGCATTTCAATTCCCTGCAGCAGAGTGATTGAAGTTTCAGTGGCATGCAGAAAAATAACCACCATGAGCACAAAGAAAAGCAGTGATAACAAAGTAACAACACAGTAAACTTTTCTACATAAAACAAGTAACTACTCATACTGTCCTTTCCAAATGTTAAGACATTAGCATCTACCAGATGCAGACATAAAAGATGTAATGTAATTCAAAAAATTGTCAAAAAATTACCTCCCTAGATACAATAGTACTAATTTCAAACTTCAACCTATCATCATCAACTTCTCCCACGCGTCTCTCCTGGTAAGACCTATATTTATCCCTGGTAGACAGAAATCAAGATCTGATCACGAGTCACAACCAACCACAAAAAAAGTTACAATACGACCAACTCCTAAACCACTCAGGTCCTCAACCTCAATTCCATTACGAGAGCCAACAGCCGTGTAGGATCTTTATTGTTCCAATCAGTCAAACTGTTCTTAACTAGCCTCGAATCCCCTTCCTCTCTTCCTACGACAAGAAATGGATGGAAACCATCATCCTCGGGACCAAATATAACATCCGGCGCAGCTAATGGAAATTCAGCATTGTATATAATATCCCCTATAATAAATAAATTAGAGATCAAAATCAACCCTGACCACAAAAAAATGAGTAAACACTCGACAAATTGATAAAAAAAATGATACTAACATTTTATGTAGTCTAGACAGTAGGGAATGAGCAATGTGAATCGATCAAGACTTCCAGTAAAGTACCTGGTGCCTGACCAAGCCTGCTCAATCTGCAAAACAAGCTAAGTGAGCCGAGAATTGACAAAACCCTAAATTGAAAATTCACAGATTGAAGATTTGATTAGCTTTTCGAAGAATATCTATGGTTAGAGATTTTTGAGGCGGTTTTTACCTGGATCGTGCGAGGAGAGTGATTGAGGAGGTACTGGAGTTGAGACGAGATGAGAGGAGAGAATCCATCAAATGGCATGGTGGTTCTGCAGGAAATCTTTTAGGTGGTTGGTTTTAGTGAACTAGTTGCGCCGCCGTTGATTGAGGGCGGCTGTGAGGATTAAATTGCCAGTACGGTGTCACTCGCTCCTCGATGCTGTGGTGCGCCTGCTTTTGAATGCATACGTTGCTGCCCACCTGGCTTTCTGGACACGGTGGTGACAGGAATGTGACTCTTATCGAGAGTCTACGAGACGTTAACTTTTATTTCTTATATTTTAAAAAGTATTTTTTATTTAAAAAATATTAAATTAATATTTTTTTTAATATTTTTTTATAGTTTTGAGCATGATAATTAAACAACAAAGGTTAGCTCAATCAAGGACAAGGTATTAAATTATACAAGTTCACCCGAATTAATTATAATTAATCTAAAAATATTAAAAAATATATTTTAGGTTTTAATATTTTATATAAAAAAATAAAAAAACAATCTATTTGAATATATATTATAAATAATAAAATTTCAAAAAATATTTTAAAAGATTTTAAATTTTATATTATAAATATATATATATATATATTAAATTGAAGTATTTAAATAAAAAAACTTATTATTTCACATTAAAAAAACATAAATTTTTTTTATGTAAATAAAAAGTATATATCAATGGACTTCTAATTTTTTTTAAAAAAAAAATCTCTTAGTATTTATATAATTAATTTTAATATAAGTCAGTAACAAAAAAAAAAATTGTGGTTGGCTCACGCTTTTAAGATTGAACAAGAGAGAAACTCTCAATTGCTATCTATGTGCTAGAAGTAACGCTTATACTTTATGAACTTTTTGTTTGTAGCCCTTAAAATAAAACCACTAGTTTAGTACTTTTTGTGATTTTATTTTTTTACCTGTCAAAAATTTACTTTGTTTTGCATAAAACCTATATAAGCAAATATCTTCTATGTCTAAAAAACACATGCTATGCTAGTTATTTGTAGATTAGTTTTTGGTTAAAAAAAAAAAAAAAACTCATGTGAGTTGTGTTGGGTAAACTCCAAATTAACTGCATGCTCGAGTTTAGTGTTTTTTAGATTCGACTAGGGTCCAAATTACCTGATTTGCGGGTCAATTTATCAGGTTGGACATATACATATTTAATAGCTATGATTTTTATGAGTTGATATAATAATAATAAAAATATAAAAAAAATTATTTTTAAATAAAAAATACTAAAAAAATATATTTTTACAAGAAAGAGCTTGTTAAGAAAAATGAACGACTTCGTTATAAAAACCCGTGGCCATTGGCGGTAACTTATAGTTTTTTGTTCTCTATTTGGAATAGTTTTGTATTTTTTTTTTCTTAGCCCCGGACAATTCCTGTGTTTGATTGGTAAAAAATAATTTTTTTATCAATTTTAAAAATGTATTTTGTTTAGACGAGTCATGGTTGGAAATTTAGTTTGATGATGCTCAACTTGAGTTCTGTGTAAATATTTTATTGATGAAAAACATTCTAAAATATTTGATAATTAATTATATAAAAAACATGATGGCAATATAAAATGATAATGTGTTACAATAATAAAATAATGATAGCTGTTGATTGCTAATGATAAAGATAATAAAAATAAAACTATCTAGGTGGTGGTCTAATGGTAAAAGCTTAGGACTAAAAGGTTTGCTCCCTCTATGGTCTCAGGTTCAAACCTTAGGTTGCTCATATGATGATCATTGGAGGCTTACATGGTCGTTAACCTCAGGGCCTTTGAAATTAGTCGAGGTGTGCGCAAGCTGGCCTGGATACCCACGTTAATAAAATAATAATAATAATAATAATAATAATGTTTAAAATTATTAGAAGATATTGCAAATTAATTGTTGTTTATTAAATATTTTATAAAAAAAATTTATTATGAAATATTTATGTTAACTAATTATTTTTCACATAAAAATCTTAAAAATACAAACATAAAATAAACTCACGGAATTTGTTGTTTAAGACTGCCTAACTTCATGTACTATGCCTACCGGGTCAGCCAACCAATAAACCAACCAAACTGCGACAGGTCAATTAAAATTCTCCTTACAACTAACCCAATCGAAACGCAACACGTCATTTGGAAAAGCCCCTGTTTTCACCGATGCTAATTATGCTAAACAAGCCGTAACCATATGCTTCAAAAAGTTCAAAAAAAAAAAAAAAGTTCAAAAAAAAGTTCAAATGATAGAAATCAAAAGAACAGGACAGTATCGTCAACATAAAAAGATAAAAACCCTAATAACAAAACCTCCAGCCTCCTATAAATAAACCGCTGCAGCTCCAGCTACTTCCGATAGTTCGGCCGTGCCATCGCCACCAACAAAAACCGGAGTGTCCTCTTACTCTTGTCTCCTTTCCTTCCTTTCTCTATGCTACTTGCGTCTGCATGCTTTTCTATTGCTTTCTTTGATCGTGAAATCAAGTGATGAATCTGGATTGTAAATTTCTCACGACGGTCGTCTGAGACACTTTGTGTCAACACTGATGTAAAGATCCAATGTTTCTGATGATTTCATCTTCCTCTTCTCCTAACACCTCAAAAAGATTTCTTACTTTAATTTTTCCTGCAGTGGAGCGAGCATCGTGATGATAAATTTGAATATCCATTATAACTCCTATAAAAATATCATTTTAATAAAAACTTTGACTTGCGATGGTTTGTGAGTTGATCCTGGAACTCTGGAATCCAATTTTTGAATAAGATCTAAATGTTTTTTTTTTAATAAAAAATATTATTTTAATATATTTTTAAAATAAAAAATACTTGATAAATATCCGATCTGAAATTAGATGCCCTTAGTGCTTGAACAGAGTAAAAGTGGCCGAAAACAAGTATCCATGAATTGATTATATACGATGTTTTCCAAAAATAATCTGTACGGATCTTGATAGCGGATTCCACTAGTCCAAAGCCCAAGCCTGCAGACAGAGCAGAGAAAATGAGGGATGATCTAAGAGAACTATTTAAGGTGGTCTATCATAGTGAGTTTGTCTATAACCTGTATCCTGCCATCAGAAGTACCGGCGTAAAGCATTCCTCCGTTCATATCTGATGCCAAGCATGTAACTCTGGTGTGCCCTCCGCCGCCTACTTTGATGGAAGCAACCCTTGCAAATCTTTCTCTCAACCAAACTTCAATGGTCCCACTTCTCGTGGCCGTGAATATGAAGTCGCCGTTGACTGAAATCCGCAGAATGTCGAATCCAGTTGGGAAGGATCATGTTACAGCCTTGCTCGTGTGACAAAATACCTGCCATATGTGGAAGTTGTTCACCCAAATAAGTGATCTTCCAAAGCATATGCTGTAAGAAATCAGAACAATTGTAGTTTCTTACCTTCCCTACTGTCCCGTCAACTGTTGAACCACCAGCAAACAGAAGACCATCTTGAATATTTAGGGAATAAATACTTTGTTTCCCCAACATTTTTCTGGTTCCCGAGTAGAAAGTCGTTGATGTGAATTTGCTCAGATCCACCTCTTGGATACTGTAACCAGAGGCACCACAATATAATGTATCCCCTGTCATGGCAAGGCACTTCACGGTTCTGTTGAAGTTTATGTGCTTTGGAACATCTGACCAGCTGTACACCTGTGAAAATACAATTTTCAGGTCATCGGATTCTGTTAACTGCTAAAGACAGCAGATTTGCTCCGGTTGCTGTAAGATAATTGGTGTAACTTGCCTTAACTCCTGGTCCTTGAGAAACAAAGCATGCAACTTTGTCATTAGCTGCCAGCTCGTAAACTGCCTCTTTCATGATGGAAGTACCCGAATTGTTTTGTCCAAGGAACCACTGTACAATTTGTCTCCTGAAGATGGAATATACAGGCATGTGACAGCTTTTGTATGTTCACGAACTTCTTGAATTAACCTTAGAACCCTCTTTCCAGCATCCCACGCCTAAGAGCGAGTACTACTTAGTTACAAAATTTCAATCTTATCTTCATCAAGTATTCATTAATGCTTATGCAACTGGCAATTGTGTTGATGCACAGGGAAAAGGGTCTGACAGATTGTACCTTTATGGTTCCGTCGGAATGGCTGCTAATAACACGACCTTCCAAATGAAGCAAAGACAGCAATTTGCCATTGACAAATGACTCTACCTCAACCACTTCGGTACAATTCCACAACTCTGTCTATGATACAGAACACATGGCTAATGAGCTCGTTTTTTATAGCATGCTAGAAGCTAAAGACAAGTAGACAAGTAGTTTCCCACTTACTGCATTGACAGAAGACATTTTCATTAAAGATTTCAGTACATCAGTGACCACTGGTGAACTTCTCTTAAGTTTCCTCAAGGTTCTGTAGATGCATTTAGCATACTTCCCAAGCGCTTCAAGTGCAGCTAAGAATTAGGAAAGTTTGAGTCAGTAATTATTCTTAACCACTGGTAAGTATGCTTAGCTACACTAATCTTATCTGGGTCGCTTACGAAAGTTCTTAATGCAAGGGTTGACAAAATCTTTTCTTCCATATTTCTAGATGATTGGAGGACATTTATTAATTCCTCAAGCAAGGATTCACGAGCAGCACTTTTTACACCAGTGTCAGGAAGAACTGAAAGCATGTATATGAGCCATGTGGAAATCACAAGGCATGACTTTGCACTCTCTAAGGAATTACTCTTGAAGCATTCCTGTAAAGCTTTAAAGATAGAGCCCTTTTCATGATTGCTAAGGACAAAAGCTACTCTTTTCTCCCAAGAACTTTCTGCTCTCTCTTCATCTTCCTGCATAAAAGCATCTAAGGCTCAGGATCTGAACAAATTTAATACAAGAGGGTTCATGTTCCATACCAAATTGCAAAAGAAAAAAAAAAAGCAAACCATTGATTCGGCTAAATTTGTTTCTGCTAAATCATTTTCATTCTTCGTCAGCTTCTCTGCCTTCATCAAAGCATTGTAAGGTTGGTCAAACCCTGCAATCTTCAGTAACCAGGTTTCCATGTAAGGATCCCCAGATGAAGTCCTACGTGCAGAAAGAGATCCTAAAGCATCCAGAGCCATCATTTGAGAATTAGAGAATTCCTTTCTGTGCAGTGCTTCAATTAACGCCTCTACAGCTTCTTCCCTGTAAATGCTCATCTTTCGTGGCTCAGCCTGGAAACTCAGCGTATAGAAACCAAGGTTAGATATTCAAGTTTTGCTGTGGAAGTAAACGAATGATGTCAAGGAATGAAAGCAAACCAGGAGATCAAGCTGAAGAAGATGAGTGGCAAGGGTAGGTTTGTGCTTCATGGGAGCCATTCGGAGATAAACAAGAAAGGTGTGCATGGTACTAAATGCTCCCTCTTCTTTAATTATCTGCAAGATCTGGTTACAGGTTGTCCTCCTGAAACACCATGGAAAAGTAAGTACATTCAATTGTTGTTATTGGAAATGATGCTGAACAAGAAGAAAATAAACAAATCTTTATACACATGGTGAACGGAAGCAATGGAAGAATCAAGATCCCAGGTCTAAAAGCATTCACTCGATTTCTTTGGCTGGCTTCAGTAAAAGTAGAGATGTGAAAGGTAAGATCAGCGTGCTTAAAAAATGATTTCTAGCAATATCCCTTACATACAAGAATATAAATCCCCCCCCCCCTTCTCGCATTGACATTGCAGTTTTCCTTATTCAATGTTGTGGCAGCACCAAGTCAGATCAACCAGTGCAGGGCACTGCAGTAGCCCATTTTCAATCTCAGCCACCCAGCTATTGGCTGCTGGAAGATAATATGAATAGCATTCAAATTACATCACAGAAGGGAAGGGAATATTTGATCTTCTAAATGGATGTGTACCTGCTTAAGTGAACTAGCTCAGACAGGAAGTCAATACATAAGCCTCGCACATTATCATTTCCTGAAAGAAATAATTCAAGCACAGGAGATGGTTCCACTGTACTTGCTATAAAGTTCCGGTAACTTCTATCAGCACGCATGCAACAGAGAAGTATTGAAACAATTGACCTCCTTCCTTCTACTCTAGCCAAACACTTGACCAGAGCTGGAATTCCATTTGCACGAATAACAGCAAAAGCACTGACAGACCGGCTGTTTTCATCCCCACCAGTAAGTATCTGTTCAAGCACTGCTATAGCAGCATCCTTGGGCTCTATTGCAAAGTGAAGATCATCCAAATCTTCACTTTTACTCTGGATTAACTGGACAAGTGAGGGTATAAAGTTGTGAGCCGAAAGCTGAGCAAATGCTGGCCTCAGTTGGTATATCAGAACAACAGCCTCAGCAAGCCCATTTTTTAACAAAGCGGCCAGGCAATCAAAATCATAATCTACACTGGTAAGAATCTCTCCAACACTTTTATCCAAAAATGTTAGCTCAGAGAGAATGTAAATTGAAGTTTTAAGAGCATCTCTGTTAACAGAAGCTGATAGTATTTCTACAATCCCATTTACAAACGGTGGCTTAGATAAAAATGTAAGAACTGCAGGATCACCCTTTGAGTCCTTCCACAATTTGGCTACTGCTGAAACTGCTGCCTCTCTTTCTTCTAAGTTTTCTGAAGTACAGAGACATGAAATATAAGGTTTTAACCCATTGACGATTGTTTCCATTGTAGCTTGAGAAATTACACTGGTTGGTGATGTGGATATTGCTATTCGGACAAATCTTTTGCTCCTCTGCTGCGTGTGACTTTCTGTGCTGTTACGACTGTAAGAATAAAATGTTCTTCTAGGATTAGACACCAAAGAAGTCTCTCTTGTGGATGAGTTCCTTGGTGTTTCAGAGTACGAAAATTCCTGAGCAAACTCAGGATGCTGCTCTTTCCAATATGTTATTAGTCTCTTCAAAATATAATTTGTTTTGGGCAGTGAATCTGTGGAGAGAGGTTGGCGGGTAATAGGGCATGTTGTGCTTCCTCTTTTTATCCATTCTTGAATTGCTTCTCTCTCACAGGTCTCTCCGGTTTCAAGGGTAACTGGGTCATTCAAAAGCTTTCCTGTGATAGGGCAAACAAAATCTTTTCGTGTTCTTGAACGGGGAGTCAACGTCTCAGATATAGGCAGTGAAATGCAGCTCTCTCTTCCTTCATCACTCTGAATTAGAGAGCTGAATGATAATCAAAAGACAAAAAGTCTTTCAATACTGTAAAGTGTAAACCTTAGCCCAGAGAAATTTAAATTAGAGGGAGAAATTTTTAGATACCTATTCTCGAATATTTGGCCGCTCACGTTGTCACAACTCATTCTCCTTGTTCGATCACGGTTCTTCCTGACATTTCTCAGCAGACCCTGAATTGAAAAAATACTATTCAGTAAATCAAACATTCCTATTTTCCAACTTGCTCATGCATGGACATATAGCCAAAGACATCAGGTAAAGAGGTAGGCGATGACTTACTCTCGCTTCACCATCCGAGTCTGGTGAGCTAAATGAGGCAAGATGGGATCAAATTTTATATCTAAGAACTGGAGAGAAACCAGCACTATGAGGCAAGATGGGACCAAATTTCGCGTAGTCAGGAATAGACCGGCTAACCTCATGCAGAGGAGTCACTGGAGGCTCTGCTATTGGAAACATTGGAACCATCTTCTTTGTTGCTGTTGAATCCGAATTCATGCAATCCTTATAGTATTTAACAAAAAGCCGTGTATTCTAGTCTAAGGATTCTCTGTAAAGCTCCTCCAGCTTCTGTAATTTTTCCACCTGATCCGGCCTCATTGAATATATCAAAGACTCATTGAAGAACTGATCCAAGTTAGCAGTAAATTACAAATCTGAAGAATCGGGAATTACTTCCATCATAAGCCTCTGTCTAGCCTCGGAATACCATCCGACAATAGAGCTCGTATGCGGAAGAAAAAGATCTTTCCAGAGTTCAGGTGCAAAATCAATTCTTGAGAAGAAGGGATCAACAATAAACATCTCAAGGACATGAAGAACAGAATTCTCAGTATTGTTACGCAATTTCCATAGGTACGAGAGGTAGAGGTGGGCCCAAGCAGAGAGATAGAAATTGGGGACTCCAGCTGTTCTTTGGTAAGAGTTCAACATGGCACAAACTTGCAGCATCTTCTCTGCATGATCTAATCGTACCAGCTTAGTCTCCGTGTTGGAGGTGTCGATGGCTTCTTCAAGGGCTTCAAACCCCAATCCAAATTTGCTAATACTGCTTGATCAGAGTATAGAACCTCGGTATCTTTATCACAGCTCCCATCTTCAGCTGCTAATCTCTCAGCACACTGTTCTCTGTGCTTGGTTCTTTGCTAACTCCAGAGTTGAGACTGTATTTGAAGAGAGAAAAACAGCAACTTTAGACAGAGATGCAAACGTCCCATCAAAAAATTGCAAGCAGCTTTGGCAAAGACATTGACACGGTATGCAGTAGTCTGTCAACACCAATAACAACAAATTCATTTGAATGAGGAAAAAAAAAACGAGTGCAATCTTTTCAGGGAAAAGTTCTTACAGTTATTCTCAAGGAAAATTCATGGGAATTAAGACAATTACTTCAACGTCAAATTAAGAAACAGAGATTGAGATAGCCTATTTGACTCCAGCAGGAGTTGCCGGCTTTTTTTTATAGTTGCTGTGTGATGATCAAAGCAGAATTTGGACTGATCATTTTATATTACTAGTCATTGTTTATATTGTTATTGTTAGTTGCTTTTCTTAGAACGGTCTTTAAGTAAATGGCATGGAGAAACATTGCCTTTTGGCTTAATCATTGGACATGTCTAATCATCCTTCGACCGAATCAACCTCTGCTAAAATCACTCTTCGACTGGTCGATATCGTTTGACTGGTTTTCTACGTCTTTTGGCGGGAGCCCAGTTCACATGAGCCAAAGACCCGTGGCCCAGACATTTAGTGGTTTACAAAGCCCATTTACTGCCTATAATTAGAAGAATAACTTGTTTCCAGAAATGTTTTCCATAATTTTTTTTTTCGTTAAAAGAATGAAAGATATTTAAAAATATTTTATATATATTTGATACATAAAAAAATATGTTCTAAAAAGAAAAGGAAAAAAATTAATTAATGTTGAGGCTCATGATTTATTGACAAAGTTAGTCTCATAAAATATTTTCATCTTTTAAGAATTGTAAAATTTTTTTTTATTATTATTTTAAGAATAGTTTTGAAACTCAGTCTGGCCCGACGGGTCAACCCGAAGCTAGAACCGGACCAAGTTGGAGAAAAAATAAGAAAAGAAAAAACCCGGTGTATTTTGACTGACCCAACAAGACCCGGTCAAAAATCCGGTTGCAACCCATTGACTTTTATTTGTTTTTTTATTAAAACGTCGTCGTTTTGATTTTAAAAAAAATCAACTCGGGACGAGTCTAAAAACTATGGTTTTAAGTTTATTTTTCATTCAATTATAAAAGATTTTACATTAATTAAGTTTTTATAGATAAATTAAGTTTAGGAGTTAGAGAAATATTTTATAGAAAAATGCTTAAGAGCATAGTTTTAAGACCCTGCCCAGATTTCGGGTTTTGATCAGGTTCGCTGAGTTACCAAGTCGGCCGGGTCATTTTTTAAAAAAAAAATCAAAACAAACGTTGTTTTGGTAAGAAGAAAAAAAAACAAAAAGTCAACGAGTTTGTGGCCGGGTCAGCTAGGTCATATCGAGTTTTTTTTTTTTTTTTTTTTCAATCTGATCTAGTTCCAGTTCCAGTTCCAAATTGACCTGTCAAATGGATCGGATTTCAAAACACTGCTTAAGAGCACTTTGAATTTAGTCTTTCTTCTTTACCCATGCAGTTATTGAGTCATGGCCAAGCTAAACTTTAAACTCCGAATAGTTTTTTTTTTTTAATTTTATTCTCTAATAATAATTTCAATAAATTTATATATAGTAAAAATCAATAATGCTTATAAAAAAATATAAAATATAAAAAACAAATAAACTAATATCAATCCATTTAACTAGGACAGTCAAATACAATTATTTAACAAATACCTAGGTTTCAAATTTATTTACATCTCATTTAAGGAAATGATTAAAACTAATTTTTAACAAATACTAGATTTAAAATTTATTTATATTTTATATCTCGGATTTCAGAAAAAAGAAGAAGAAGAGAGATTAAGCTTGATACACTGCAAAATCCTTAAAAAAAAGTCCGGTTAATAAGCTTTTTCATAAACGGTTTTTTTAGTTCCTTTTTTCCATCATCTATTCATAACTACGAGATCCTCAAAGGACGCCTTTGACATTGTTTATTTTTATTATTATAATCAGATTAATTTCTTACTAGTGATGAATATTAAACCCGACTCTCATCATTCTAATTACTAATTAATTATGTATATCAACTAAAAAAATCTTTACCGAGGCAACTTGGTATATATATATAAATAAAAACCAGTCTAGTGGAGAGGTTGTGGGACAAGGACCGCATGTCGGCCCAATTGCCATCTACGGACAATTGGATGGAAATAAAAAAAATAAAATAAAAAATCAGGCCGCCCCTCACTGAATAAAATAAATAATATTGCCATGTGGAAGATAGAAACCTCACTTATCAGTTGTTCTTTGTGTTGTTTGACATCGAGTTCGGAATTTTTTTGGTTAAATTTTGAATTCTTTTATTTTGAATTTTTTTTTATATTTTTATATTTTTTGATATGATAATATAAAAATTAAATTTTAAAAATTAAAAAAATATTATTTTAATATATTTTAAAGTAAAAAAACACTTTAAAAACTAATTTTTATTACACTTTCATATTATATTATATTCGTATTTTTTTAAATTAGCTTTTTATTTTTTAAGTTAAATTTAAGTTTCTATAAGAAAAAAATGTTTTGCAATAATTAAAATATTATTTTAATGTAAAATAACACTTTAAAAATTAATTTTTACTACCCTTTCAAATATATTGTTAGTTATTTAATATTATATTATATCATTTTTTTTTTTAAATTAACTTTTTGGTTTTTTAAGTTAATTTTTTTTTTTTGAACTCTAAAAAAACAAGTGTTTTGCAATAATTTTATCCATTATATATAATAATTCATGATGTTTGGGTTGTAATAAGCACTATGAATGTAAATCATAAGTTTTAAAAAGATTTTAAAAAAATTATTTTTATATATTTTAAAATTAAAAATACTTTTAAAACAACTTTTCTGGGAAAACACAAACTTTAACATCTAAAGATTCTCGCGTCAAGCACACGCAGTCCCGAGAAAAGTTTTTTTTTCCAAACCCATCATATCCATCCACGTGTCCACTACAAGCGGTCAAGATGAAACCTCCAAATTAGGATTTAGAAACCCAAACTCCTCTATAAAACCAACCCTCCCTCCCTTCACCTAACAGAGTCCACATATTTTCAATGGCAAACCCTAAAGTCTACTTCGACATGACAATCGGCGGCCAACCAGCCGGCCGGATCGTGATGGAACTGTTCGCCGACACAACTCCACGAACCGCAGAGAACTTCAGGGCTCTTTGCACTGGAGAGAAAGGAAAAGGCCGAAGCGGCAAGCCTTTACACTACAAAGGCTCGACTTTCCATCGAGTCATCCCTGGATTCATGTGCCAAGGAGGTGATTTCACTGCAGGGAATGGAACCGGAGGGGAATCGATCTACGGATCGAAATTTGCCGACGAGAATTTTATAAAGAAACACACTGGGCCTGGGATTTTGTCCATGGCCAATGCTGGGCCTGGGACTAATGGGTCGCAGTTCTTTGTCTGTACAGCTAAGACTGAATGGCTCGATGGAAAACACGTGGTGTTTGGAAGAGTAGTGGAGGGCTTGGATGTTGTGAAGGCTATAGAGAAATTTGGGTCTTCCAGTGGAAGGACCTCTAAGCCTGTTGTTGTTGCTGATTGTGGACAGCTTTCTTGAGCTGAAGTTTTATTATACCATGGTTGTTATCTTTATATTTGAGTCTTTAATATTTTTTTTCAAGTTTCTCTGGTTGTTGCCTTTTTATGATAATCTACAGGTACAATAAAATTAATGAATAGTTTTATATTTTTCTTCCTTTGTGTGCGCGCTAAGGGGGGCTGGGTGGAAATATCGCTTCTTTATTTATTTATTTATTGAAGCACTGGTTATGCAAGGAGGGTTGGAAAAAAAATTAATGATTTTTGTGAAAAAAAAATATCATACTTTTTATATAATTTTGATATTTTTCTATCAAAACCAGAATATATATATTTGTTATCAAAATGTTTACTTTGGTCTTTATTTTGCAACTAACTTGTTTTAAGTCCCTTTAGTTTTTAAAATATTCTCTTTTAGTTTGAAACTATATTTCTTTTATGTTTTTTGTTTCTTGTTTGAGACCGGAGAAAAAAGATATCTAGATTTTAGTAGCAAGGAGAAAATATCAATTAATATTGACTGTAATCGTTAAAATAATTAATTTTTATATTAATAAGTTTTATTTTTCAAGGATAATTCTACCATGGAGTTATTTTATATGGAAATTATATAAGATTGTAGATATAACTTTAAAAAGATTTTGTGTTTCGTATTTTTTTTTTTTTTTTTTTTAAAAAAAAAAAGGCAAGACAAGTTTATTTAGATCTATATAATGTTGATTTGGTGTTTTGGGTAATAAAAATGGTTTAAAATTAATTTTGGGTGCGAAACATTCCTCAGTCATCGTGGTTGTTAAAATCTGGACAAAATAAATGACTTGTCATTTACTTATTTGTTTCTTAAAAAATCATACAACCCTTGTAAAAAAAATAAAATGATAATGAAGCACACGCGGGCCTAGGATTGTAAATTGCCACCAAACATTTTTTTATTAAGGCCACGGCGGCTAGGCCATTCACATATGCATGGGTTTAGCCTAGGTTTTTTTTTTTTTTTTTTTTTTTTTTTATACTCTGGTTTTTTTGTTTTTTATTTCATCATTTGATTTTTTTTAAAATCTTAATTAATTATTTTTTAATTTTATTTTTTGATGTTTATTTTATTTTAAATTGGTCTTTACAATTTATTTTTTTTATGAAGTTATTATCATATTAAATAAACATTTTATCATTTTGTTAATATTTAATTTTTTATAAATTTTTATTTATTTATTTTGTTTAATAGTTCAAATTGTCTTTAAATCTATCACGGGCATATATCACGTTACACTAACATCAACGTGAGTTTAATATTTTTTTCCCATTGAAAATATGTTAGCGATGCATACGGTTTTTTTTAGTGACTTGAGCCATGACATAGCACGGGCCCATCGATATTCTTTATATTATAGTTTTTCAAGATGCCGAATGAGCAAATGGTTTGGTAAACGCTTTAGAATTTGAGCCTTCCTGGATTCCATGGAAATTGGCAGGGGTTGGTAAGAGATCAAGATCTATTTAAATTGTATCTAATGGTTGAGGATTAGATGTAGACTGAAACCAGACAATATTGTTAAAAAGTGACTATTTTTATGGCGTTGCAGTCCTGGTACACGGTGGTTTTAGCTTAAATTAGATCAAGATCTGCTTAAGTTGCATCTAATGGTTTAAGATTAGGTGAAGTGAACTAAAACTAGGCAGCGCTGTTAAAAAATGACTATTTTCATAGCGTCGTAGTCCTAATACATGGTGGTTTTAGCTCAAGTTAGATAAAGGTCTGCCTTAATTATATCTAATGGTTAAGGATAAGATGAAGTAGACTAAAACTAGACGGTGCTGTTAAAGAGTGACTATTTTCATGGTGTCACAGTCTTAACACACGATAGTTTTAGCTCGAATTAGATCAAGGTCTGCTTTAATTGTATATAATGGTTGAGGATTAGGTGAAGTAAACTGAAACTAGGTGTCGCTGTTTAAGAGTGACTATTTTCATGGCATCGTTGTTAAAGAGTGACTATTCTCCCATGTATGCAAGCGAGGCAAGATCAAACCAAAAAACTTTACATGCTATAAATTGACATGCAATTAAAGGAAACAAGATTCCTAGAAACCCAGGGTTGGAAGGGGCTTTTCCAGCTCTCTTTCACAATTCATACTTTTAGTTTTTAAATCAGAAAACTTTAAATTTCAGCCCCTCTAAATCTTTTTCTCTGATTTGGTCCCCTAACTAAAACCCCTTCCCAACTTTGCCCCTGGCTCTAGCCTAGTGAATTGCCACGAAAATTATAGAAAGTTGGGACCGTAATGCTAGGGTTCCGTTCAGTAACGCACAACTCTCAAAATATATGTGTGTTGAAAAGACATTTATTGGAATTTCACGAAGCCCTTGTTCAGCCTACAACATTTTTTTTTTTTTTCAACTCCTATATTGGTCCGAAACATCCCGGCTACAGAAACGAAGGTGACGGCATGGATAAATCTGAATTGCGTTTGATTTGCTTTTAAAAATGCCTTTTAAAGTATTTTTACTAAAAAAAACTAATTAATTTAAATATTTACAATAAAAAACCATGAAACATAAACTAGATACATTTAAAAAATATATCAAATTAATATTTTCTTTGATATTTAAATGTATTGTTATAAAAAAAATACTTTAATATATATATTTAAAAAAAATGCAGTAGCAAACAATCATTGACCGAGTATAGCAGACAAAGACTTGAATCTCTTAGACGCCTCTATAACAAAAGTCAAGGAATCACACGTCAAACCGATCTTTACCAGCTCTAAAAGTAAAATCTGGGCATATAGGTCGTACTAAAATGAAGATAATTAAGAATCCAGGGACCGAAGTGACCAACTGTAACTGGCCAATGGGAAGAGAAATAGTGCGATTGGGATCCTAACCAATGGAAGGTCTCCACGTTGTTAATTTAAACTCCTTACGGCATCACGTTTTTTTGAAAAGGTCATGCATTGAATTTTCGAGCCATTACATCACAGAGCAGCAAAAAGAGAAATCGCTGTGGCCCAGCAGAGAAGAAGTGTCAGTTTGAAGCTAAAAGGAAACTCTTCACTGTGTCCTGAACAACGACTGTTCTCGAAAAGTCTTCTCTCCTTTTCCCTCTCGTACGCAATTTAAATGGAAATCAGAGGGGAAAAGGTCACGCGATGCTTTCCTTGCTTTCGCAGGGTATTCTTCTTTTTAGAATACAACATTCGTAAACTACACTTCTCCTGCCTCCGAGCTGCCGGCGCGGCGGAGACTTCACGTTTGGTGATTCTTTTATAAGGATCTAACTTGTTTATCCTCTTGAAAATGTTGGTTGTTCCCCTTTTCTTTACTGTTTTCTGATCTAGAAACAGTAAGCTAGGTATTTCCATGCTATTTCTTTTTGTTTGTTAAGCTGCCGGATTTCAATAGGTTATAAAACTTGATTTGGTTTGATAAGTCGATCCGATAACCTAAAATTTAATTAAAATTAGGTTTTATCTTAAATAAAAATATTATTTTATCAGAACAGTATCATTTTATACATGTAAAATTTTTAAAATAATGTTACTTTAATGGAAAAGTAAATTCATCTTCAGACATTTAAATTAATCATGCTAACCAACACCTTAAACAAAGGTTATAAATTTGATATTGTGATGTATAATATATTTTTAAAAGTGTTTTTTAATTAAAAGTATATCAAAATAATATTATTTATTTATTTTTTTAATCAAATCACATCACATTCTTGTTTTGTGGTGAGATTATCAATACTCCAACTTCCCTTATCAATTAATGTTATGGTTAGAGGTTAGTAGTCAACTCTCGAATTTCTCTTCTGATTAGCACAAACATTTCATTCTTATGCTCACAGCTTTAATCTTTATAAAAAACATACAAAGGATTCCCAGATCCAAAAATATATAAAAAAGGGATCAATTTAATGATGGCATCTAGCACAGGGGCGGAACTGGGGAGGCAAGTAGGGGTCGGTCCTGCAAAAATTTTAATTTTTTTATTTAGTATTTAAATATAAAATAATATGATATTTTTATTTTAAATAAATATTTTTTTTAATAATATATTTTGTTATATTAATTTTGATTTTCTCTATTAAATATTACTAGCTACGCTCCTTATCTAGCCCATCATCAAGAGTCATCTCTTATCTTAGAAAATCATTGACTATTCAAAAAGAAATGTAGAATATCAATAAACATCAATTCAAGGTAGAATAGTAAACACAAGGTGCCATAGTTATGATTTATTAAAGCCTTTCCTCTCAATCTCAAGAGTCATGAAACATGACAAGGGGCAAAACAGTAAAAGAAGAATGAGTTTAGACTTTAAATTACCTTTTGCAAGTGTTGCGAGGACAAAAAATAAATACAGAAAAAGATGAAATATCTAGTTAAGAAAACAAAAACAATGGTATGAAAATAAATATAATTTTTAAAACAAATTTATAATGAATTTATATCTTTTAGAGCAGAAATAACGTAAGAACATATCTCTTTTTATTTAAAATTTATTTATTTGTGCGGCGAACAACGTATTTAACTATATATAATTATTTGTTTTTTCTTTTCTTTTCTTTTTATTCCGAACACAATAAATTTTAGAGGGTAGACTTTAGTCAGAGACAGAAACACACCAAACTCATACAAGGTAGGCGGGGGTGACTTTCAGTTTCACATATGCCCACCACCATTTCTTTCTCTGCCGCTCATAAACTTGCACATTCAGAGAAACAACAAGAGAATAGTCAACAATTTCTGTTTTTTTTTATTCCCCCCTTCCTCCACTGTCTCGCATTTCTCCATTCAAAATTCCATTTGTCCACGAGACTTCCGTTTAATTGCCAAAATAACAACGCGTTTGTTTCATTCATTTATCGAAATTAATCACAACAACCGCCTCTAGATTGCTAGTACTGTAGTTTATCTGACTTTGTATTCACTTTTGAATTTTTTTTGGGTTCTTCTTCTTGATTCTGAAGTGGGATTTTTATCATTTATGGGATCCTTTTGAATTCTTTGTTGGAGGGACTGTAGCCTGGAAGGAGGGAAAATGGGAGGGGCTTGTCCTGGTGGAACGAAAAGGAAGAATGTGAAGGCTGTGGAGGAGAAGAAAAATAATAGTGGTAACAATACTTCAGGGAAATTAAGGTCATTACACAGTATAGGCAAGAAAAAAGAGAGTCCTTATAGGAATAATAACGGGGATGATTTTCGCAAAACGATGCCAGAGAGGTCGAACTCTGGTGAGTTATTGTCGTCTTTTTCAAGGGAACTCAAGCCATCAACGCCTGCTAGGACAGAGACCAACAAGGTATGTTTTATGATTTTGTTTGTTATGTTATGTTTTTTCTTGGTAATGTTTCTTTTTATGTCCAATTCTATCAATTGTTGGCTTATCTTTTGCCTTTGGTTTCTGTCTAGATAAATCAAAAGAAGTCATTTTTAGGAAAAGCTGGGACAGTGGGACTGGAGAAAGCAGTGGAAGTCTTGGATACTCTAGGAAGTAGCATGTCAAATTTGAATCCCAGAGGGGGATTTGCCTCTGGAATGGGTTCTAGAGGGAATAGGATATCGATATTGGCATTTGAAGTAGCTAATACGATAGCCAAAGGCGCAAACTTGTTTCACTCTCTTTCAGAAAAAAATGTTGAGTTCTTGAAAAAAGAGGTACTACATTCAGAAGGAGTGCACAAGTTGGTTTCTACTGACATGAAAGAGTTGCTCATAATTGCTGCTTCTGACAAAAGGTTATTGCTTGTTAAAAAAATCATCTGACTAGGTTAGTTCTAACGCAGTCCATGTCTTGTAATCTCAGTATTTAATTAAAAAATTTGGGTACTTTTGTAGAGAGGAATTCGATGTTTTCTCACGCGAAGTGATTCGGTTTGGAGATTTATGTAAAGACCCTCAATGGCACAATCTGGGTCGATATTTTTCAAAGTACGGTACATTCTTATTATGTAATATTCCCTGATTACGTTCTTCATGTTTTCTAACAATGCAATTATCTTTGTAATATATCAGATTGGATTCAGAAAAATCATTTGAGAGGCAACACAGAACCGAGGCAGAGGTGACAATGCAAGAGCTGACCACTCTGGTGCAGCACACTTCTGTAAGTTTTCTTTCCCGCAGGAAGTAGATGCTTGCGTTTATGTAGATAATTGTGTTGTGCCATGTCTTTTTGGGATGCTGCTACTTGTTGATCAATGTCTGTACAGTGCCTTAGTTGAAACTTGGTCACTGGCTATAACTACTGTTGGAATTTGCTTCATTAATTAACTTCAATTATCGAATTCTCAGAAAAAGCGCTGCTGATTTTCTTTTAATCACTCGTTTCAGTATGCTGTACATGGTCCATGTGAACATTGCAGCAACGTGTTTAACTTATATACTGTATTGAATTGTGATGTTGAGCAGTTTGCAGTTGTGTTTGACATGTGCATTATGGATCCTTTTGAGAATTTGTCGGATCACTAATCTCAGTTTTTGGCTTATTTAACCAGTTGAAGAATGCTGGGCTTTATTTGGGGTCTTCATAAGCTTTAGCTTTTGTTCCTGTGATCCTGTTTTAAAATCTCTGTTCATGTGCAGGAACTATATCACGAGTTGAATGCTTTGGACAGATTTGATCAAGATTATCAGCGAAAGCTTGATGAAGTGCAATCCCTAAATCTTCCCCAAAAAGGTTGGCATGGATGAACCTTTTTCTTTTCACTTGATTTTTCTTTCATTTTTATGTTGTGGTAGTATGTGTGTCCATGATGTTTTACACATTTGTGACCAATAAGCAATATCAAGGGTGATAGTTACATCTGCCAAGATTAAGCATTGTTGAGATATTCAATTCTTAGGAGTACAATTTCTAGTTGCTGAACATACCTTTTCTGCAGCTCTGATATCAATGTATTTTACCTACAAGGATATGTCCTTCAAAGTGAATTACATGCTGCTTTATAATCAGTTCTTGTTGATAATCAACCATTAGTTTTTGATCATTACATTTATAATCCTTTCATTTTGGGCATCGTGTCCAATATCTGCTTGATACCTGCTAACCATAGTGAAGCAGCTATTTTATTAACGGGCCATTTTCTTTGTAATTGCAGGAGAAAGTCTGACAATTTTACAAAGTGAGCTAAAACAGCAAAAAAAGCTTGTAATGAGCTTGAAAAAGAAATCCCTTTGGTCTAAAACTTTGGAGGAGGTAAATGTCTATGAGCCACTAGTCACATCTGCTGAGAAAGTTGATCATTATTGTTTAGAAGATTTTATCACAATTTTTCCCTACAATCTTGGCTCTAACCCCCTCACAACATTTATGCCTAGCTGCCTTGATCAGTTCCACTGTCGGTTATATGGAATAGATGGCAGTTAACATTAATTGAACTTGTTATTTATATGAATATGTAGCTCATCTCATTAGAGTGATTTAACATTTTTCACAGTTACATTTCAACCCATGAGAATATTAGTTGCTCTGTCTCAAACAGTAGAGCATTATGTAACTTTCTTTGTGAACTGCAGATCATGGAGAAGCTTGTTGATATTGTTACCTTCTTACAACAAGCGATCTTGGAAGCTTTTGGAAATAATGGTAGGACAATGATGTCTCCTGATAAAATTAGGAAATTTGCATTAAAATCATAATTGGATGGATTTCCATGCCCATGCATTTATGTCGGCAAACAACAAAGATTTCCTTTTGTTTTCCAAGATCCGAACCACAGTGTTTTTTCATTTGTGCATGATAAATGATTATTTGTGGAATAATGGGTTTCATGTGGAGCTATTATCCAAAACCGTTGCCCGGAAATGTGTGCATTTGTGCACTACTATGTCTGAGAAATTGTATTTATTAGAAATGAAAGCTGTTTCTTAACACCTGAATAATAAAAGAGGTGAATGCCATGGCAGAAGATACTATCTCAGCTCTATCTGTGTACTACATATATTCCACTGTTTCTGAAGCACAAAAACACTCAGACTAGAACATGTACGACAGGGTGGGATAAAGAGGATTTATGCAGGCAACTGATGGACATATAATCTGAATTGCAGCATTAGTTTTGAATATTCGAACATGTTAGTGAATTGTGCCCGTGAAAGAACTGTACTATCCTTTTCTACAATGATCTGGTCAAATACAGAAGAAAGATGCCATTATAGAAGCCTGTTTTTGTTTATTTTACTCCCTTGCATCGTAACAGCATACAATGCAATGTTTCTGGCTTTGAAAGATGTGCTCTAAATATTAATTCTTAGGGATTGACAACCCATGGCAGGTGTTATATTGGCTGACAAGGAAGCTGGCAGGGGTCCTCAAAGACTTGGCCCGTCTGGTCTTGCATTGCATTATGCTAACATAATCAACCAGATAGATAATATTGTAAGTAAAGCTCTTTATTTCATCACTAATCACATGCTTATTATAGATGGTATGATTTTTCTATGTTGGGATTAATTCAACTGAAATATCATATGTTATTAGACTTCTCGACCCACCTCCCTACCTCCTAATACGAGGGACAGTTTGTATCAAGGGATGCCAAACAGTGTTAAGGCAGCTCTACGCTCACGGTTGCAGATGGTTGATTCCAAGGAAGAGGTACGCGCGCGCATATTTTTGTTCTGCCTGTTTTCTACCTTTTTCTTCAAATGGAGATTGAGGATAGGTGTTTGTTCTTTCTCTTGCCTCATGCTCAAACTCATTACATAGCTGCTTTCCACTATGTTTCTCTGCAGTTCACAATGGCTCTGGTGAAAGGTGAAATGGAAAAGACTCTCCATTGGCTTGCGCCCATTGCCACAAACACGACCAAGTAGGTTAAATAAATGAGATTCTAATTTAACTTTCCTCATATTCCTTAAACACGTGTAAACAAGATAAGGGTTTCATTTGGGAGTGGTTTTCACTGCCTGGCTTTTGGTTTTCTTTATTCATTTTCCCTCCTTGAGAATCGGCATTATTATCTTTGCATTTGTGTTTGCTTATTTCCTCTCTGTTTCAATTGGCTCCAGAGCACATCAAGGCTTTGGATGGGTTGGAGAATGGGCGAACACTGGGTCAGTGAACGCCTTTGTGCTGTCTTTGTGTTGCGAGGGTGCAATTCACCTTAGCAGCAGATGAGTGACACTGTTTTTTCTTTTTTGACAGAAATGATTTCGGCAAGAATACAGCCGAAAATACTAACCTGATCCGCCTCCAGACACTCTATCACGCAGATAAGCAGAAGACTGACCTATACATCCTTGAACTAGTGACATGGCTTCACCGGTTGATAAGTTTAGTTAGACAGAGAGATCATGGTTTCTCATCCATGCCTGTTCAATCTCCAGCTCCCAGGGGACTGGTTTTCCGCACCAAGATGCAACGAATTCAATCCCAGAACCACGATGCCCAACTTTGTCAAGAAGATCGAGATTTGTTAGCCAATGCGTGTCAGAGGAGATTGGTCCCAGGAAGAAGCAAAAGTCAGGAATTTTCTTTAGACAAGAAAAGAGGGCAGGTTTTGACGTCGAGCAGGAGTGCTGGAAACTCACCGGTTAGAAGGTTTGCAGCAAGACAAAAATCAGACCATCAAAAAACTAATATTATGGATGTTATGGATGGCCTAGATAACACAATATAAGACCATACTTAATGTAGTTACACTGAAGGCATTTGGCTTCCCTTACGAGTTACGAATCTCATCTGTCATGTATATTCTTTTGTTAAATTCCCATTCTATTGTATATCTTATATATATGATAATAATTATATGCAGCAGTATAAATATTATACTTTTACTGATCTCTCAGTTCCATTCCTGGAGGTATTAGAAGAGATGGATCGCCGGTTCTGCTACAGTTTCCAACATCAAGACTTGTATATTATTTGGTGAAAAAAAGGAAGCCACCAGGTGCCAAAGAAAGCCACAAGAGAGGCAATCAACCACAGAGAAACCTACACCAATCTTTGGTAACTTGTGTACGGGCAATTTCATCCTTTCTTGGTACACAACCATCCGCAAGAATCACAAACCTTAGTATTAAAAATTTCTGATATTTCGGCACGATGCAAGGTAGACTTGATTTCTTTCTCTATAGAATCAGTAAGGTCTCACCTCTGTTCTTAAATTTTGAAATTTCTCCTATAATGTTTATTGTTAACTGCAAATGGAATATGGTGGTGAACTTACCTTTTGAAAATCTTCTCTCTTGTGTATTTTTAGACATTTAGGTATTTCGTTGAGATGTTTATCATGGGATTTGAAAGGAGATGAAGTAAGATAAAGTATGAAGAGTATGATTTTTTTTTTTCTCATTTGAAATGAACTTTTACATTAATTATTTAACCGTGGGTATAATACTGGTAAATATAGCACTTTAAAAATTTAGAATTTAAAATCTAATACGAATTAAGATTGATTAAATCAGTTTTTATGGCTTGATTAACCCAATTAAAATGGGTTAAAACTTGGCCCGCCAATCTTAAATAAAAAATGAATAAACTAATATGTTATGATTTTAATAAAAATTATTTAGCCAATAATATATAAATTATAAATTGACGTAATAATCCAACTAGTAAATTACTTTTTCAAGTTAATTCTCATGTAAAATATGGCAACTATGTTGGTAAATTTTAAAAATTAAAATTAGAATTAGAAATATTAAAATTTTTATAAATTCGAGGGTCATTAAAAGTATTAAAAGCTTATAAAGAGTTACGTTTAAGTAGAATTGATATTAATAATAATAAAAAAAAATTCCCTTATTTTGAGCCGAATAAAAATACTTAAGATTTGGCGGTGGCAGGAGAGCTGTCATGGAGAGCTGTCATGGCTCGGCAAGCACTCCCTCTGTTCGAAAACTTTAGCCACTGCCTTTGTTCAGCCACAAAAGCTTCTTTATCACAAGCACATGCCCACATCCTCAAAACTGGCATTTCACTGCCGGAGACCATTCAAATATTCTCAAAGCTCAATCATTTTGGTCACGTAATCCGGGTCTTCTCTTACATGCTCACACAAGGTATCGTGCCTGATAGCCGTGTCTTGCCTACTGTCATCAAGACATGTGCTGCGCTATCGGCATTGCAAACAGGAAAACAGATGCATTGTTTTGCATTGGTATCTGGGTTGGGTTTGGACTCCGTTGTCCTGTCCTCTTTATTACATATGTACGTTCAATTCGACCGTTTAAAGGATGCTCGCAATGTGTTCGATAAATTGCCTCAACCAGGTGTGGTTACGTCTAGTGCTTTGATTTCGCGTTTTGCGCGGAAGGGGCGTGTAAAGGAGACAAAGGAGTTGTTTTACCAGACAAGAGATTTAGGTGTTGAGCTTAATTTGGTATCGTGGAACGGTATGATTTCAGGTTTTAATCGTAGTGGCAGCTATCTTGATGCGATTCTTATGTTTCAAAACATGCACCTTGAAGGATTGAAGCCTGATGGAACTAGTGTTTCTAGTGTGCTTCCAGCTGTTGGTGACTTGGAAATGCCGTTGCTGGGGATTCAGATTCATTGTTATGTTATTAAGCAAGGTTTAGGACCGGACAAGTTTGTGGTTAGTGCGCTGATTGATATGTATGGTAAGTGTGCGTGTGCTTCTGAGATGTCAGGAGTGTTCAATGAAATGGATGAGGTTGATGTAGGAGCTTGCAATGCTTTAGTTACCGGGCTCTCACGAAATGGACTTGTTGACAATGCATTGGAGGTATTTAAACGGTTTAAAGGGATGGATCTGAATGTCGTTTCATGGACGTCCATGATTGCCAGTTGCTCTCAGAATGGAAAAGATATCGAGGCTTTGGAGCTTTTTAGAGAGATGCAGATTGAGGGAGTTAAACCGAACTCTGTAACGATCCCATGCTTGTTGCCAGCTTGTGGAAATATTGCAGCATTACTGCACGGAAAGGCAGCCCATTGCTTTTCACTTAGAAATGGAATCTTCAATGATGTTTATGTGGGTAGCGCGCTGATTGATATGTACGCTAAGTGTGGAAGAATGCTGGCGTCTAGGCTTTGTTTTGATATGATGCCCAACAGGAACTTGGTTTCTTGGAATTCATTAATGGCTGGGTATGCAATGCATGGAAAGACTATTGAAGCTATAAATATTTTTGAATTGATGCAAAGATGTGGGCAAAAGCCTGATCATGTTAGCTTCACTTGTGTATTATCTGCATGCACCCAAGGTGGCTTAACGGAGGAAGGTTGGTTTTATTTTGATAGCATGTCCAGAAATATTGGCGTTGAAGCTAGAATGGAGCATTATTCATGCATGGTGACCCTTCTTGGTCGTAGTGGAAGGCTGGAAGAGGCATATGCCATGATCAAGCAAATGCCATTTGAACCAGATTCTTGTGTTTGGGGTGCTCTGCTTAGTTCATGCAGAGTTCACAACAGAGTGGATTTAGGTGAGATTGCAGCAAAGAGAGTCTTCGAGTTAGAACCAAGGAATCCTGGTAATTACATTCTTCTGTCCAATATTTATGCTTCAAAGGCCATGTGGGTTGAAGTAGATATGGTGAGGGATATGATGAGAAGTAGAGGCTTGAAGAAAAACCCTGGCTACAGTTGGATTGAAATCAAGAACAAAGTGCATATGCTCCTTGCTGGAGACAGTTCCCATCCACAAATGCCCCAAATTATTGAGAAGTTGGCTAAATTGACCGTGGAGATGAAAAAGTCAGGTTATGTTCCACATACTGACTTTGTGCTACAAGATGTGGAGGAGCAGGACAAGGAGCAGATCCTCTGTGGCCATAGTGAGAAGCTGGCGGTAGTTCTGGGGCTTCTAAATACTAAGCCAGGATTTCCGCTTCAGGTTATCAAGAACCTTAGAATCTGTTGTGATTGTCATGCTGTTATAAAATTCATATCCGACTTTGAAAAAAGAGAGATTTTTGTTAGAGACACAAACCGGTTCCATCAGTTTAAAGGTGGAGTTTGTTCTTGTGGAGATTATTGGTGAACGAGTAAAATGGGTTTCTGGGATTGCTGCTATGATTCTTAACAATACTGAAGATCCTTCTTGTAGAACGACTGGGAGATCAGGTGAGTATTGTCTGATAAAATCTGAAGCTGACTAAATGGAGTTAAAAATTTTCACTGGAGAAGGATTTACATTAAAACCTTCGTAAATGTTTTGGCTCCCTGGGAAGACCCGTCAGTGCTACCTCTAGTGGAGCTCGTTGACAAGAACTTTTGGGCATTTTAAAATCACCATCAGCACTCATTTTGTTCATCCAAAATATTCTGATTCTGAATTGGTGATGAAATGAAAATATCATGCTGAAACCAAAACCAAATTCTATTCTCTGACCCCTTCTCCGGGCCTCTTCACATCTGTGCACGTGTATGTAACTACACTGCATCTATTGTGAAGTGCTTCTGCACTTCTGTGCTCCGCTTCTTGTTTTGATGCGTGACCTTCTCTATTGTGAAGTTTTGGAATTGTATATTATCCAGGGCAAGTGTTGAACATTCATAGTCAGCTCGAGGCAATCCAGCTGAACCTTTAATTTTCTTTTCACTTGATTATGCTTTTTATTCTGTTAACAACTTAAGTTGTTCATATGCCCTGGCTTGCTCTGAACCTAATTCATCTGTTGATTATAATCATATCCACACGTTTACAAAACTGTAACTAATCATCAAAATTCAGGAGTTCTCTGCGGCCAATAAAAAGAGGGGACTTTTGGGCATTGATCTGGAGCACTGAAAACTCTCCGGTTGGGGAGATTGGTGCTTGGCATGGCAATTTCACCCGAAGCAGACGAACCTAAACCGGGCCAAATGGTTAGGAAAACGAATTGGCCCATTCTAGTCCACAAGGCCCTTGTTGATGATGATATCTATGTTACAGCAGTAATAATGACATTGATTGGTAGCTAGTGGATCATATCTTCTCTGGTTCAAAATCATAGATATATGGGGTTCTATTTCTGAACAGCAAGATGGTTTTATTACAAGATTATAGTTGTTGAACTAGTTTGGCTTACTTCACTTGCTTTCAACTGCTTCCTCTTTCATGCCACTTCCTATCCCAACTGCTCCTACTCGAGTTTAGCAGTTAAAAATAGCAACGTGTGCTAAATTCCCTGGTTATATAAGGTCTCTGGTGCACGAATGCATTGAATTCATTACAATGGGGGTCTCCAAGTCACGCAAATATTGTATTCTTCTCTACGTTTTTCTCATCTTCCTCGTTTCTTTTATTTGCAACGCACAAGCTTTATCAACAGTTGCAGATCAGCATGTCCTAGACGTGCCCCCAAATGACGAAAATACACCGGCTCGTGCTTCCCCTCCGGTTGCTGCTCCTGTTCTAAACAACGTGCCTCCTTTTCGAAAACCATTAAGCAACCGAGGGCAACAGTCTCCACTGGGTTACCAGCAGCAACAAGAGCTGAATAATCCACCGCAAGACATTAATCAGCCTCGGTCAGGCCTCACTCAACCACTTTCTTCTCTGAACCAGCCCCTCTCAGGCACCAGTGTGCCCTTTTCTGCTTTGAATCAGCCTTTTGGGGCCAGTGATTCCCAAAACTTACTGAGAAACCTTCCTTTTGCCAGTGGAGTTTCTGTGGAGAAAACCTCTACTGATCTGGGAGTCGTTTTATTTCCCCTCATTACATTGATGGCTACGCTCTAGTTTGCCACTATAGCCGATTTAGGACCATCATCAGCCAATCTGCCCAGCATGTGCTTCCAATCTTCCATCCCCTTCCCGGCGGTCGGCAGCTTCCATGTTACCTTTTTTTTTTTTTTTTTTTTTTAAAGTGATTGTGTATGTTCAATGTGAGGATGGTTCCGCACTACACCAGTGTGGAGAAACATCTGAAACCTGTACCTTGATATGATGATTTTAACATATTAAAATATGTTATCTTCATTCATGTTTATGTTTTATAGATGTTATTTGTGTTTATTTTGTGTTTAAAAAATATTTTTTTTTTTTAATTAATGTTTTACATATATTTTTATATTATTTTGATGTTAGAAATAATTTATAAAAATAAAAAAATATATATTTTTAATAAAAAAATCTTTAAAAAATAACTATTTAAACATTCAAATAAGCTACAGCACTGTAAGCAAATTTACATAATACACTATCATCTCTAGTACGAATGAAATTTGTTATGTATAAAATAATTTATAGGAAAATGTTTTTAAATTTCGTTATATTTATTTTGCATTGTGTGTGTGTATATATATATATAAATATAACTACTTAATTTAGTTGATATATTAAAAATATTTGTAATGATAATATTTTGTAAAATATTTTAAGTACATTTTAGCCCACATGCCATCCAATTGTTTTCACCACCACCGGTGACCCCGTGACCACCACTCTCGTCATTGCGGCTAGTGTAGTTGCCGTTGTAGGCTCACCCATCGTGGCAGCATCTGATTTCAAAATCAACCGCACCTCTTCTGAGTTATTATTGCCAGCATCATCAACACCTTTGTCACAGCCGATACCACACCCGTCATTGTTATTTTATTATAACTATATTTTTCATTACACTGTTAAATTTTATGTAAATATATTTAACGTAAATATATTAAAATATAAACTCTTTAAAATATTTTATGCAAATCACACACCCATTAAATATATTAAAAAGTTATTTATGCAAATCACACATCTATTAAATATATTAAGAAATTAAATTTAGATGTTTATATTTTACTCACGACTTGGAGCACGAAGAAATCTAGTCTCATGGGAAATTCTGTTGGGGCAAATAAGAAAATTAGATTTTACTAGTTTTAGTCTTTAGACTAAAAAATTAAAATTATTCAAACAGAAAGCTGAATTTTTTTTCTCTGGAGAGCCGCCCGGACCGCTTGTTTCCATCACTGTTCATAACGCAAAATTTAAGCATGGTTTTGAAATTTAGCATGCAGCCGACCTGTTGTTGTAGCGAGACCGAGTGGATGAAAAAAACAGAAAAAAATTTGGTAAAACTTGGCTATTCAGTTGATTTTGGCAAAATCCGGTTAAAAACCCGATTGTAATCAGTTGATTTTTGTGTTTTTTATTAAAATAATATTTTTTTTAATTTTAAAAAATTAACCCGGATAATAAAGTCAAAACCTGAAACTCAAGCCTTAAGCTGGATCTAAATAATATGAATCTAATCTTTTTTTTTTTAAAAATCCACCCTCGAAAACCGAGAGATATTCCTTCGTTTACCAAGCTGCATCACTATCGGTTTGAATTCCTCTCTAATGTCTTGTACGCGGCAGCAAACTTGGAAACATTGAAAAGAAAGCTGAAATTTTGGGTGACTCCTTCAGCTTTAAAAAGGGGGGTGGTTGGGCTAGTTGACTCGGGGGCTGGAAGGCAGAAGCTAACTGCATTTCTTAGGTCTTGTACGCGGCAGCAAACTTGAAAGCATTAGATTTATACACTCTTTCACCGCTATTGGCTGATAAGGTCTTTCATAATTGATTTGTTTGTATGTTACAGACTGATTGCCGAAAAGAATCTTTCTTTTCTCCGCGTGATTCCTTGCCCTTCTCCGAGTAAAAATATCAGTTGATATGGAGAAAAGGGTCCTTTCGAATAGAAGTCAGTGATTGTTTGGTGTTATTGTTGAATTGTTTTGCTATTTAAAAAAAAAATTAATTATTTTAATGTATTAATATTAAAAATAAATTTTCAAAAATTAAAAATAAATAATTATTATTTTAATGTATTTTCAAAAATTAAAATTTTTATTTTGGGAATTCAATCTTATTAATCAGGTGATAACATTAAATATACACAATAACAAAGATTTATTTTTTTGTGGATCAACATTTATTAGATTAATCTATTGTCGAGTCATAATAACTTCTTAATTATACAACAAGGATCAGCGAATCTTTCAATTTTACTTCCGTAAATTTTAATCAATAGACCTCCCTTTCATAAAAAAAAAAAAAAAAAATCAATATGATTTATGTTTAGAGAAAAAAAATGATTTGTATGAGAAAAGTCTTTCGAGAGAAATTAAAATAATATCAGTGATCTCTTACAATGGATTACGTGGTAGCTTCAACAACTGCCACGTATATGTGGTTACCTTGTAAAGCAGGTAGTCTTAACATTACGAGTGTATTTGTTTTTGTAGTTAGTTTGAGGGTACAATTCAATTACGTTGAAAATTCAATCATAAGAAATTATTTTTTCTTGTTTTTTTAGTTCTTTTGATGGGTATCTATAAAAACAAATAAGAGAAATCGTCTCTTTTTTTTTTCTTTTTTTTTTAAAAAAAAAGCCTCCCCTGTTTTGTCTCTCAAGAAGACGGGCCCCATGTTTTCCAAGGCCCTGCATTTCCTATATAATGAGCAAGGGAGTCATGGGGAAACTCAAAAAAAGAGTCAGGTATATATGATGTAAGGGAAGGGGGGCAAAAAGACACGAGAGAGGGCCACAAGGAAGTAGGAATAGAGTTTGAAGAAATGAGATAAGAGTCTGGCCAAACTAAAAGAGAAAACTAATATAATCTCTCTGCAGAATGCTGCAAAGCAACATCGTCTAGATCTAAAACATAAAATCAAGCCGAAGTTGGTTTGCTGCACTCTGCTGGGAGATTAGATTAGTTTCCTCTTTTAGTTTGGCAGCCTCTTCTCTTGTTTCCTCAAACTTTTCTCTTACTTCCTTTTGTCCCTCTCTCATGCCTTTTTGTCCCTCGCTAATCTCACCCATCTCAGATTTTATGTGTCAGTATTGATCGAGGAATGACCCTCGAAATATATACCAGACTCTTTCTTGAGTTGCTCCATCATGTTACTTTGTTCACCAGAGAGTATAAAAGCTTTAAAGTAGAATGGTTATTTTCCTGACACCAGCCTGTCATCTTGCTTCTGAGGCTGAAGTTCCATTTCCATCTTCAACGAATCACTAATTTATCAGGTATTCTCTCTTTTTTTTTAGGTGTTATGGGTTTCTCTTGGGTTGTTTTCATGGACTTTTATAATCTGCAACAAGCCCCTTCTCCAATTAAAAGCGTGCAAAGATTTCTATTTCTTGCTCTGGATCAAACAAGGGATAAAGAGGATTTTTCACTCTTGAGATTTGCTGTTTTCTGGTCAGGAGTCGTGATGTTATTTGAAGTCAGAATAATCAAAGAACAATAAGAGGTGTTTGTTCTGATGGAACGGAAAGCGAGAATGCAAAAGCCGGGGAGAAAAGAAGAAGATTTTTTTCTGTGCAGGGAATGGTCGAGGAGAAAGAGAATGGGATCTGGGAAAAGGACGCCGCAGAGGTACAGTTCCTGGGAGGTGGTGTCCTTTTTGCTGCGAATCTATTATTCAATAGCTACAAGTGATTAAAATATGCTCTACTTGTTTGGAAAGCCTAAAAGCAAGCGAGGCAGCAGTCCAAGTAGGGCTGCCGATGGCAACAAGCGACAAATGATCCACAAAGAAACCTAAAATCCTACTGGTTTAACACGTGACTGTCACACATCTTGTCATATTTTGGACCTTACATTGTGTGATCTTCCACCGGGTAGTTGAATTAAGAATAAACTTTTTATTATTATTTCCGACCATTATACAGATGAATAGTACAATGAGTTGTTTCCTTGTTATGTTGTTAAGGAGAATGTGGTTTTTTTCTTTCCATTTTCTTTATCTGAACCATCCCTTCTCCGGCCTTCTTGAGTGTTTCCTTTTTGGGCCAGTGACGATGGAAGAATGAGGAGGAAGGTAAACATTATGTGTAGCTCTGGACTAGTATGCTAGAGGTCCAATGAGGTCCGTGGGAAACCATGGCCTAGCCAAGCTGATGAAACCTGTCTGAAGGTTAACAATTTGCTGTCTTTTCTAGGTTCAACTCCACGAAAACAGAAACTGGGTCGACTGAAAATAGCCCAGATCAGGAAACCCTACCCAAATACACTCCCGTAGCTCTTAGAGATTGATCTTCATTCTTGACCGAAACACCCCCCAACTGCCCCCTTGTTTTCATCCTTATAACCAACATAACTCTTAACACGATGGAGGATGTTCTTCCACCATGCAACAAAAGGCAACAAGAAAGAAGAATAAAATTCCAAGTAATATAAAAACATAAATAATTAAAAATTTATATAATTATTAATTTTAATATTTGTATAATTAATCGAGAGGGCAAAACATTTATATTAATAATTTTTAAAAAAAAATCAAATTATATTCTTCACAAATGTAAACCCATCTCCTCGAAGTAATATCCCAATTAATTATTAATTGCTGGTTTTGTCCCTTTTGAGAATATTCTTTTTTTGGCTTTCAATCAACCTTTTTGGTTATGTAGTCGGCAGGACTAGACTACCAACAGTTCCTCTTCAGAAAAAGGTTCCCATGGCCTTATACGTTTGAAGTCCATTTATTTTCTAGATGGCTACTTGGATTAGCGAATATTTTAAGTTTTGATGCCCCGACCTAACTAATTAAGCACACACAAATAGGATTAAAATTATATATATTGCTGCACTATTAATTTTTATTATACATTATATATAAAGTTTACCCAATCCAGAATATGGGAGGAACTCAACCTCAAACAAGGTTATACAATATCTGATTTGATTTTAACCCTATCTAAAATGGGTCTGGAAATAGAGAGCATAAAAATCCAACTCAATCAACCCGTTATCGTCTCTGTTTTATCTTTTAGAGTTGGTGTAGTATTTTTTTAATGTGTGCCTGCCGAGCCTGTAAGACATCCGTTATTTCTTTCCTTCCCCTCACGTTCATTTGTTTTTTTTTATATATATATTTATCTTCGAAGTCTTTTTATCAGTATTTATTCCTGAAGATAATTAGTGTTGCGATTTAGATTCAACTTTAACAAGCTCGAATGTTGGTGAGCTTGGCCAATGAACCTCGTAGCTTCATGACCCTAATGCCAAGAAATAATTAACAATAATGTGTTCATGCAGCCTCCTTTGGCAGGATCAATTCTTTATTCTAAAGAAAAGGGGGCGATCGTTTGTTTATTCAATCGAATGATTGAGTAGAAATGCAGCGGATTCCAAAACAAAAAATAAAAATAAAAATAAAAAATGATAGAGACCAACACTGTCCATTTCATTGGACTTATAGCTCATGGGAATAGATTAAAAAAAAAAAAAAGGGACTCGGGGAACGAGATAAATGTTTTTTTTTTTTTAATATAGTAAAATTAATGTAGTATTATTAGTTTGATTGTGATCAATTTTTGTTGTGATTGAATTTAATTTAAATAAAAAATAAATTGAATTTAAATGTTTTAAAAATAATAAAATTTATTTTATATTTTATTTTTTATATCACCCTTGTTATCTTTTTCTTATTTCTTTCAAAAGTCTTTTAAAAAAAAAAAGTTGGATATGTATTTTAGAAAAATATTTAGTTTTAATATTTTTTTTTTAGAACTGTAGATTAAAAGTGTTGATCTCTTATTTATTTTTGTAGCATTTTTAGATATTAAATTCTCAATACTCAAAAAGGTTTCAAATATGAAAATTTCATTGAAATCTCTTAATTGAATTCAATTTATAATTATAGGGTTCAATCATGCTGTAAGAAAAATGACAAAATTAACCTAATTCAAGTTTGAGATTATGTACTAATTCAAACATCTAACTGGAAGGTTGATTGTGATAAAACCACCTAGTTGACCCATGAAACGATGGTTGGTATTAATTAGTAATTTAATTGTTTTATAATCTATCAATTATTGTCTGTCATAAAATATATATTAAGAAAAAACATTATCTAAAAGTGTGGTGCAAGCTTACATAAAGAGTAATAATTAATAGAAAATAAAAAAGATATAAGAAACCACAAGAAATTGATTATTAAATTAAAAGGATTAAAAATACTAATCAAACACACATATAAATAACTCAGTATTTAAAACTCGGTTACCCCTGGAAAAAAAAACTCTTTTAAAAATACCTCATTGATTTTCATCCGTATCAAGATTATAAAAAATAAAAACAAAAACTAAATGCAATAAAAAAATTATATAATTGTTTTTACAAATTTATCAAACACCATAAAATTACTCGAAATCATAGTCAAATTGCCGACGTTCCTCGAAGAGTATTTTTTCTAGTTTTCTACCCAATAACGGGAATATTTTTTTTTCAGCGATACCCTTAAAGAGCTAACAACTTCTTTTATTTATTTTATAGGTATCCTCTCTTTTTTATACATTTGTTATTCTGATAATTTTTGTTTTTATATAATCAATATATAGAAAAAAAAACATTTGATTAAATTAAATAGCGTTTATATTTTTATAGTACATAATTGTATTTCAACTTTAATTTTATATAAATTAAAATAAAATATTTTTTATTTATAAAAATTTATTTTTGCATAAAAAATCTGTTTTCATAATAATTTTAATTAAAAATGTAATTTTTAAAATCACAGTTAAAAATATTTTTTAAAATCTATTTTTTAATCGCAATAACCACCGTCCAAACACAGTAATAGCTTTTTTGTGCCGAAATACATGCCAATGATGTTTTTATTTTTTAAAAATTATTTTTGACATCAGCACATCAAAACGATCCAAAAAGTACAAACCGAACTCAATTTTAGCAAAAAAAATAAAATAAAAAAATTTGAATTTAGACAAAACACCGTTTGAAATATAATGCCAAACAATATCTTAATTTGTTGGTTGCGTGGTACCCTCAAACAAAGAGTCTGGTATATATGATGCAAGTGTCATTTCATAATCAATGGCCTACATTTTGATTTGATCTTCCTTTTTTTTAAGGCAAAAGGAAAAAGGATGAGGCTGGTGAGATTAGCTGGGGGCAATAATGCATGGGAAAGAGACAGAAGGAAGCAAGAAAAGAGTTTGAACAGAAAAGAGTCAACACCTCGAAGTAATTATTCATTAAAGGCACTGTTTGATATTGTGTTTTTACCTGTGTTTCATCAAATTTTAATTTTTTTTTGTTAAAATTAAGTGTGGTTTGTACCTTTTGGATCGTTTTGATGTGTTGATGTCAAAAATGATTTTTAAAAAATAAAAAAAATTATTGACATGTATTTCGACATGAAAAACTATTTGAAAAGCTACCGCTGCCACGCTGACAAACATGTGAAGAATGGGGTTTTGATCTTTCCATTTTCTTTTCGTGCCGGTGACGATAGAGGTGTGTGGAGAAAGGGAAACGCTCTGTGTGGCTCTTGTTTTAGTTTGTGATTCTGGACCGGTATGTTAGAGGTCCGATGAGGTCTATGTAAACCATGGCCAAGTTTAGCCCACTCAAGCTGACGAAGCCTGTCAGAAGATCAACAATTGCTGTCTTTTTTTAAATTCAGCTCCCGGAAACAGAAAGTCAGTCGACCGGTAAGAGCTCAAATCAAGAGCCCAACACACGCATATTCTAGTAGCTCTTGAATAGCATTTAGTTACTTTTAAAATAAATAAAAATATATTTGATTGAAGAGAAAAAATCACATGTATAAAAAATAAATTTGTCTTTAAAATAATTTAAGAGTGAATTTTTTATAATTTTAAAATAAAAGTCATGTATATCTTCAGAAATAATATTTATTATTTTTATTTTTAAAAAATCCTTGATAAAAAATACAATTATTTATGTATTTTTTTATTTTCTACTTTAGAGATTTATATTAATATTAAATCTTTATTGAAACACCCCCACCTCCCTTTTTTCCCTTTACATGAAACCCGACATAACCATAAAATTCCAAGTCAGAAAAGCAAAAGGAAGCAAAAATATAGAAGACTAAAACCCAATCATATATGTGAACCCAACACCTCAAACTCAAAGTAATATTCAGGAGTATTAATTGTTGGATCTCGTCCCTTTCGAGAGAGTATTTATTGCATCGAATCAACCTTTCTGGATAGGTAGCCAGGAGGACTACATTCCCGACCGTTCCTTTTCAGAGAAGGTTCGCATGGCCTTCCTCGTTTGAAGTCCATTTATTTTCTAGATGGCTATTTGGATTACCCAGCGAATTACTCCTCCTCTTTCCGACCTCTGCAAGCCTTGATGCCCCCATCGCGACTCCTTAATCAAATACACGCAGATATGATTAAATTATTATTATTATTACTGCACGTATTAATATGTACTAGTTGTTTTTTACACGTAATATATTTTCGGCTGCGGGTTGAATTATTTTTTTATAATATTTTTTTTAAAAAATATTAACAAATAAAAATTTTGATATATAATGAATGATGAATTTTTAAAATATTAAGAAATGACATACAAGATTATATATTTTCCAAAGTTTAGATTTTTTTTTCTTGTGTTAGGTGTTTTCAAGATAAAAGAAATCTTCACCAACAATAATTCTTTTTCTCTAAGCTAGAATCCAGCGATCCCCTTTTTTTCTTTCATCAAAAAATAAAGATTAAAAAAAAATAAAAATAAGTTTATTACTAAAATGTATTTTTTAAAAAAATTAGAAGGACTTGTTAACTTATTAGCTTAAAAAGATGAGGGATTAAAATAAACTTTTCAAATAAATTGCATAGATATTAGATACAATATATTTTACTTGTGTTTTTCATTTAAGTTCTCTGTATTTCAATTCAACCCTTGCCCCCAAAACAATATGTAATTGAGTTTTAATTTTACCTCAAACTGGCTTAATTGTATAAAAATAAAGTTTGAGGATCAAATTAATTTTTAAAAAAAACATATATTCCAGTCCAATTTGTGATAGAACGCACCCATATCGCCACATCTTTTAGCATTGTAATTAATAATTATACATTAATATATTAAATTGATATATATATATATATATATATATATATATATATATATATATCGGATATCTTTGACAACCTCGAATAACATGTACTAAAAGACTCCAACCTTAAACGATAAAATCATAAACTACAATTTGCCAAGGGAGTTAGAGTTTTACCTCCTCTGTCTCCATATTCATTTTAAACCGAGTTGAAATTGATTTGGAAATTGTATAACCCGATTTCAGATTAAGTCTTTGTTGTAAAAGCTGATCCAATCAGGAATACAACAAAGACTTAATCTGAAACCAGGTTATTAATATGTACTAGTTGTTCTTTACACGTAATATAAGTTCGGATGTGGGTTGAATTATTATTTTTATAATGTTTTTTTTTAAATATTAACAAATAAAATTTTTGATAAATAATGGATGATGAATTTTTAAAACATCAAGATAATGACATATAAGATGATTTATCTTCCTGAGTTTAGATTTCTTTCCATGTGTTAAGTGTTTTCAAGGTAAAATAACATTTAATCTTAACTCCTCGCATTATATGTAATCATTTGATATAAAAATTAATTATTTAGGTGAAATCTTCACTAACAATAACCTTTTCTCTTTAATTCAGAATCCGACAATTCCCTCTCTTTCCTCCATCAAAAAATAAAGATTCAAAAAAATATAAATAAGTTTATTACTAAAATGTATTTTTTTTTTTAATTTAGAAGGACTGATTAGCTTATTAGCTTAGAAAGATGGGGGATTAAAATAAACTTTTTAAATAAATTACTTAAATATTAGATACAATATATTTTACCCGTGTTTTCCATCCAACCCTTACCCTTAAGTTCTTAATTTTAATTAGCTCAAAATGGCTCAATTGTATGAAGAAAAAAAAAAGTTTAAACATCAAATAATTTTTTTTTTTTAAAAAAAACATCTATTCCAATCCAATTTGTGATAGAAACGCACGACATCGCCACATCTTTTAGCTTTGTATTTAATAATTATACATTAATATATTAAATTTAAAAAAATAAAATATATATGAAAAGCTGATCCAATCAGGAATACAGAAAAGATTTAATCTGAAACCGGGTTATACAATTTCCGAATCAATATCAACCCGGTTTAAAATGAATATGGAGACTGGACGTTTTGTCCTTTTCTTTTTTGTGTTTTTTTTAAAAGACGTTTTTTCTTCTTTCCTCGTTAAGAAGACGTCGGCCATATATCGTTTTCCAAAGTCGTGCATGGGGTCCATGCGTGTTTGGGTAGGAAAGCTCTACTATATAAAGCTATAAACAGAATTGCCTTCGAGTCATGGAGAGTGCTCAAACAAAGAGTCTGATATATACGATGTAAGGGATGAGATTGGTGAGATTAGCAGGGGGCAAAAAGGCACGAGAAAGGGCCAAAATGAAGGAAGAGTAGAGTTTGAAGAAATGAGAGGAGTCGAGCCAAGCTAAAAGAGGAAACTAATATAATCTCTCTGCAGAATCTGAAACATAAGATCAAGCCGAAGTTTGTTTGCTGCACTCTGCTGGGAGATTAGATTAGTTTCCTCTTTTAGTTTGGCAGCCTCTTCTCTTGTTTCCTCAAACTTCTCTCTGACTTCCTTTTGCCCCTCTTATGCGCTTTTGTCCCCCGCTAATCTCACCCATCTTGTTACCTTTTTTCATCAGACAGGAAACCAGAGATTTCAAATGGCGTGCTTAATTTTTGTCATCTTGGTTCTGAAGCTGAAATTCCATTTCCATAATCACTAATTAATCAGGCATGTATGCTCTTTATTTCTTTTGGGTTTTATGCGTATGCTCGTGTTGTTTGCAGGGATTTTTATAATCTGCAACAAGCACCTTGTCCAAATAAAAGCATGCAAAGATTTCTATATTATGCTCTGTATCAGCCTAGGGAGAAAGGGAAATTTTCGTTAATGAGATTTTCTGTTTTCTGCTCATGAATTTAATTGGATATTCTTTGAAAGTCAGAATAATCAAGAACAGCAGGAGATGTTCGCTCTGAAGGGACGGAAAGGGAAAGCGCAGCAGGTGGAGAAAAGAAGACTACTTTTCCGTGAAAGCAATGTTTTCTTTTTGGGTTTACTCCCGTAGATTGACCGAGAAGAAAGAGAATGGACTCTGGCGAAAGCTCAATGCAGAGGCACAATTCCTGGAAGCTTTTCTCCTTTTTCCTTCAAGGGCTATTGTCAACTCCAGCCAGCTATTCGCTGGACCAGTGATAACACATCCCCAACTTGTTCGGAAAGACTAAAAGCAAGGGAGCAGTCCAATTGGGCTGCTGATAGCAACAAGAGACAAATGATCCACCAAGCAACAAAAAACTCTACTGGTGTATTGGTATAAACATCATGTTGTCACACATCGTACCATGTTTCGGACCTTATATTGTGTTAACGTCCGGCGGAAAGTTGAAATCAGAGTAGTTTTTTTTTCTTTTTTTCCGATCATTATACAAGGTGTATTAGTATTACACTCTAACAAATGTTAGAATGAGTTGTTTCCTTGTGATGTTGTTAAGAAGATCAGGTTTTGTTCTTTCCATTTTCTTTAGCTGGATCATCACCTCTCCAGCCTAACGACGACCGTTTCCTTTCTGGGCCAGTGTCGATAGAGGCATGTAGAGAAGGGTAAACATTCAGTGGAGCTCTTGTTTTAGACTTTTAGTGGGCGATTCCGGACTATTATGATAGAGCTCCGATGAGGTCTATGTAAACCATGGCTTAGTTTAGCCCACCGAAGCTGATGAAGCCGACTAAAGATTAACGATTGCCGTCTTTTTTAAACTCAGACCCCCATGAGCAGAAATTGAGTCAGCCGAGAACAGCCCAAATCAAAAGGCCCAGCCCAAACTGAAACACCCCCTCCGCCTCCCTAACATGATTGAGGATGATCCTCCCCTGTGCACAAAAAGAAGTGAAAGAAAAGGACAAAAATCCAGTCCTAGGATTGGGAACCCAACACCTCTCATTGGTGGGTTTCTGTCGCTTTAAAGAATGTATTGCTTGCAATGAATCAACCTTTTTGACTCGTGCATGATGGCCAACCGTTCTTTATCAACCGATCCTGCTCTTTCTGACTCGTGCAGGACTGGGTGCCCCAAACTAACTCATTGATTAAATACACGCATAGGATTAAATTATTATATATTATTGCACATATTAATTTTTATTATATATAAATATATTAAATTATTTAAAAAAAAAAAACTATATACAGAAAGCTAACTCGATCTGGAATACAGCATGGACTTAGTTTTAAACCAGGTTATACAATATCCGATTTATTTTTAACCCGATTTAAATGGGTATAGAGATTAAAAAATAGAAGCTAAAAATCTAACTAATTCACCCTAGTTGTTGTCTCGAGACATCCAATATTCCCTTCCTTTTCCTCACTATGACGGGATTATTTAAAAAAAAAAAAAAAAGTAAAATCAGTGAAATGTTGAGAGAAATTATTAGATAAATATAATCCATCCATTAAAGATCATGGACCACCTAATAAATTTATTACAAATAATTAAATTTATCAGCGTCAGTAGCATAATAAATCATATTTAGAATGTGAATCTTTTTATGTTTAATATTAAAAAAAATTAATCATAATTACGAAATGAGAAAACTAACATCATATCAATTACAAAAACGATGTGAATAAATTCAATAAGAAGTAAAAGTTTTATTGACACTGAAAATTGATAGGAGGATTGATCCTAGAAGCATCCAGCTGGCCCGTATACATTGGTTAGATTAATTTAATATTTTTATAATTTATCTATTATTGTCCATCGTAAACCATAGTTTGCTCCTCTCCCACAAGATCATAGCGAGTGTTGGTGTCCTGCATCATCTGATGGTCGTTGACCTCTTCTTCTTCTTTTTTAAGTTTTTACAATAAAATTTTATTGATTATTAGAAGCATAAAACATTCATGCCGTGTTGATCAAATTATTTTATGTCCTAAACCCTAATAAAAACACTGCTTCCGAGAGGAAATGGACCATTTTCCCGTGTGCATCCCGTGTCTCTCTAACCCCCCAGCCAGCGTTCGAGGAAATTCCAATCAACCGTAGAAGGAAATTGTCTTTCCTTTATTTTAAATGTTCGAGGAACTATTAGATATATCAAAAACAATATTCTATTTTTTTTAATGCAAACATAAGATTCATCATGAAATTTATTCATGGATTCACCGATACGAGAAATTTCCTGGGAGAGAGAAAATTTCATTTATGAGATTTTCAGTTTTCTGGTCAGGAATTGGGATAGTCTTTGAAGTCAAAATAACCAAGAATAATGGGAGGTGTTTGCTCTGATTGGACGGAAAGGAACAGTGCGAAAGCTGGAGAAAAGAAGATAAATTTTTTTTCCTGATAAAATTGAAAAAAAATAATGTTTAATTTTTTTAAAAAAACTAAATAAACTTGAGTTAACTAAATAAATTTATGATGTAAATCATGCATGTCATTGAATGTAATAAATTTTTTATTTTGTCAATTATCTTTAATTTAATTATATGCATGTTAATTTTTGCATCAAATATTTTTCTTAGAAATAAAATAATTATGATAGGCACATGGTGATATGATAGTAAAAGTATATAATTAATAAAGAATAATGAAATTGTATTAAAAAAATGAGTGGCGGAAAAAACATTAAAAAAAAATATATATATTTATTGCTAAGAATCCAACTCATTCAACCCGTTGTTGTTGTCTCAAGACATCCAATATTTTATTGCTTTCTCTTCCTTTCCCTCATTATCATCTGTTTTATTTATTGTTAAAGTTATTAATACTACGTAGATTAATGAGCGCGGTCAACGAACCCCCTAGATTACTGAGATGGTGTTTCTTTCGCGCTAGCTTTAGTTTTTAAAGCAAATAATTATTGTCTTTCATAAAATAAATAAAAAGGATAGTATTTAAAATATTGTGCAAAACTCACGCAAACAATAATTTATCAATTATTTTCAAATCTCAAGGCTCACAATCACTAATTAAAAATATACATAAATATTCGTTTTATAATTTAGTCAAAATTATAATTATCTATCAATGTTTTAAAAATTAAAATTTATAACTTGAATTTTGTTGAGCGTATATCAGTTTATATTCTAAATTATTTTATAGATTAGTTTATTTTATATTGACCAATAATATAAACTATGATTTTTTAAAAAGTTAATAAACAAGTTTAATTTGATTAAAAATAGAGTGACAGAGGTAATTCTTTCTATATTAAAACTCAAAACCTAATTACATTTTTTTTTTTTAAAATATCTTGTACATATCTCACAGACAAATTAAGGTGGCTGCCGTCACAAGGAATGCCGTTAATTCCCCCCCACCCCCAAATAAATTATTGCGCCGTTACTCTTTTCTCATCCTGTTGCAGCGTCCATGATACGTGCAGCTAGGAAAAACATAAGCTACCTCCAAAAGCCATTCGGTTGCTTGAATGTTGTGAGGCGTGCCTAAGCTTTATGTGCTTAACCAAACCAGCTAATTAATCCATGCCACTTAAAAACCCAAACCCAATTTAAGACATAATTTTAACCTAAGGTTTAATTAATAAATCATCCGTTGGTCGTTGACCTTTTTCTTTTCTTTTTACAAGACAAATTGATTAATTACTAGAAGCATAAACATTCATGTTGTATTGCTGAAGTGTATTTTATGCCCTAAATCCTAATAAAATCTTACTCTCGAGAGAAATGAGCCATTTTTCCGCGTGTCTCTCGTAGAGGAAATTTCAATCAACCATACAAGGAAATCGTCTTTCCTTTGCTATATATTTTCTTTGTAATTGCCTCTTTTCTTGCTTAATTACTTTCCTAGTTTCTTCTTTTTTTTTAGTGATAAGGAGAAATTAATTATTAGAAATATCAAAAATAATATTATATATATTTTTTAATATTAACATATGATTCACCATGAAATTTAATTATTCATGAATTCACTTTTTATATGAGATAAAAGAATGTTTCTAATATATTAATAATTTATTCTCCAATAGACTAATTTATGATATGATTTGGCATTGCTTGTTTGATTTTTTTAATCATTCTTAAAATGTGTTTGGTAGAATAATTTTAATATATGATGATATTAAAACTAAAAGGAAAAAAAACATAAAATCGGTAATTGAATGACTTTTGAAGCGATATTTCTTTATAAAATTATAATCGGTGCATGAACATAGAAATTGAGTAAACCGACGTATTTTCCACGAACATAAAAAATCGGGTGTCGAATTTTCGAGGTGGATTCCTAGGGTGTAGATCTTCTCCTATAAATTGCAATATCGTGTGTACAAGTTTTACATGGAACAACGAAGAGCAACAAGGATTTCAGGAAGCAACTGAGATGGATTGACAACATGCTAGTCAAGTGTCGGTCGAATGAGTATATATACTTGAATCACCGGTGAATTGATAGATGAGATTCGCTGGGGACATAAACGCATGAGGATCGAAGTGGTGCGAGAGAAAAATCTGAAGAACAGAGTAGTAAAAGAATTTGCAGAAAACTTGCTACTTCTGCGTATCTTAATGCGTTTTTGTCCCTCGCAAATCTCATTCATGTCAAAGGTCTAGATTGGCTTGATTTGACAAGGGATTAAAGCATTTCCTCAAAGAAGGAATGGGGGGTAGCCCCTTTTTTTTTATCCAAGGTACACTGTAAGTATTTATGTTCTTGTTATCTCTTCGAAGGATCTTCATAATTTGTTCTTTGTCAAACAGGTTAATTATGATCTGAATTCTTCGTTAGGTTAGTGAATTGGGATACTTTCTGAAGCCGAAAGAACATGGAAAAAAAAAAGAAATTGAAGGGTGGGCTCCGGTGGGACAAGAAGGAAACGTGTGAGTCGGAGAAAAAAGTAGGGAACGTTTTCTGAGGTTGTCATGCAACAAAGGCAAAGGAAAAAAGGATTTCTTTTTTATGCTTTTAGTTTTTTCTAAGCCTTTTCTTTTCTTGTCCAATTCTCATGAATATTGTCTTTTTTTCAAGACTTGAAGCCTCATAGTCTGGTTGCTGCTGCTCCTAATTTGATACCATCCTGTCTCCTTTGGGGGTATAACGATATCACTATCAATCTATAGTTTTTCAATTTGTTTCCAAGCGCGTGTATCTTGTAAAATTGCCGGAGGGTACTTAATAAATGACTTGCTTTATTTTTTTTCTTCTTTAAATTGTTATTCTCTTGTATTTTCTTTTCTAAGAATCCAAATACGTTCTATGTTTCAAAGAAATTCATAAAAAACTCGGGGCAAAAAAAGGAGTTAAACAAGCTCTCAATTACTTGTTGTTACTGGTTATTAGCAAGCTTGCACGTTATTAAAGTAAATTGAACAATTAAAGTTGACACTGCGATTTTCGAATAATAAGAGCTAAGTAGATCAGTGGGAGAATTATAGGACTAAAAGTGTACTTCATACTTGATTCTCGTAGCTTCCTTGTGGTTTCAATTTATGAGATAAAAAATATTAGCCACTTGACACAGATTTCCCATTTTTTCAATGCGATGATCATCTTAATTTACATAAATACAAACATAAATTAAATAAACAAGGTGAGGTCGAGTTAAGTCAGGTTGGCTTGTGACCATGGTCGAGTTCAATGATTCTTTGGTCAAACCAGATGTTGTGACCTTGGTATGAGCTAGCCTCGACGGTCCCCCCCTTGAATTAGAGGGGCTTTGATAATCCATCATGGATGATTACCAAAAAAACAAGGTGGGGGAGGCGGGATAGGATCACATAAGAATGCAATAATCATGGGTTCCACGAGGATGTTGAAACGAATTACATGAATATATTGAATGGAGGATTAAATTCATAAAATTACTTACATAACAAACAAGATTCAGTTCACTAATTTCAATATATAAGCTTGGATACTTCAGATTTATTTATAGAATATCTTTTTATAATATTATTGTATTTTTTTCAAAAAAATTACTAATTCGGTATTGAAAAGTCTCTAAAATATTATGGACACTCAAGAGAAATAAATTAAACTGTTAAAATTAAAAAAACATTAAAAACAAAAAAAAATAAAATTTATTGCTAAGAATCCAACTCATCCAACCCGTTGTTGTTGTCTCAAGTCATCCAATATTTTATTGCTTTCTCTTCCTTTCCCTCACATCTGTTTTATTTATTGTTGAAGTTATTAATGCAACGCAGATTGAAATTTAAAGCTCAAAGATTAATGAGCGCGGTCAACGAACCTCCTATATTACTGAGATGGTGTTTTTTTCACGGTGCCTTTAACTTTTAAAGGAAATCATGTAAAAAACATATTTGGTAATTTTAAAATTTAATTTATTATTTGCGTGGGACTTATATATTTTATGTTAAAATTGCTGGTTTGCCCACAATAGCAGCTCCCCATTTCACATCTATGCTAGGTGAATTAATTCACCCTGATATTATTCTTGAAGTGAACCGTGACAGGTGAATATTACTCGGTATTATTCACATCAACAGTGTTTTTATTGTTTTTTAGACTGTGTCTGATCCGGTTAAAAAGAATAATTTTTTTTATATTGTGTTTTACTCAAAAAAATAATGTTTAATATTGTTGTAACCCATTTTTGGGTCCCCATGAAAAATAAAATAAATAGCCAAAAAAGGTTAGAAAAAGATAACAGGAGGCAGAAGCGCTCGGAAAATAGTCAGAAAATTGGTCAAGGAATTTAAAAATACAAGGATTGATTTTTTGACAGTATATTCTTGAAGGATGAAAGCCCTATTGAGAAGAAAAATTTGAGTTTTGAGGAGAAAAGCCCGAATTTGGATTTTTATGGACTTAATTAGATTTTTATGGATTTAATTGGATTTTTATTTGAATTTATAGAAGATTTGATTCCAAGAAAAATTGATTTTTAAGTCAATTTGGGCTTTAATTTGGAGAAATTTAAGTTCTTGGGCCAAAATATATTTTTTTAGGAATTTATTGGGTCAAATCAGGGGCTCAATTGCATAAATATTGAAGTTTAAGGGCCAATTAGGGATTTAATTAAGAAAATCCGAAACCAGGGACCAAATTGGAAGAGGCGCGTAAATGGAGGGGCTGCAATTTTTCGGTTCAGGGCTTAATTGAAGAAATTGAAAGTTTATTGATCAATTAGGGGCTCAATTGCTTAAATCAGAGGCCAAGGACCAAAGTGAAAAAGGCGGCCAACAAGAGGGGCGGGGACCAAATTTGGGGGACTGATTTGAAGTTTGGCCATTTAAATGAAACGGCGCGTTTTATCCAAAACGACGCCGTTTCATATATTAAAAAAAAAAAAAAAAAAAAGAGGACCGGAACGGTGTCGTTTTGAACGACACTGTTCCTCTTCTTCTTTTCCCCCCCGAACCTGCAACAGAAGAAGAAAACCGTTTTCAAAAACCATCCCGCGCCTCTCTCTCTCCTCGCCCCCACCACCTTTAGATGTTGGCCGACCATCCGTTACACCCGATGGTCCCCCACGGTTCTGCCCCTATAAAAAGAGAAGAAAACCGAGAGGAAAAAAGGGAGACCCCGAGAGGAATAGAGAGAGAGAGACCCGAAGGGAGGAGAGAGAGAGAAAACCGCCTGAACCGCCGTCCGTAAGCCAAGCTGCCACCGTCTCCGCAGCAGCACCGCCACCAAGCCGTCGTCTCCGCCGTGCCAGGTACGCTTCTCTCCCCCCTGCACATTTTTTTTCTTTTTGTTTCTTAAATTTCGTCTCCTGCATGCAGAGGCGTTCTGCATGCAGGGGACGAGGGGGGGAAATAATTCCCCCCCCTGCGTTTTTTTAATTCCTCTGGGCCAGATGTTGTCTGGCCCAGAATTATGTGGACCGGGCCAGAGAGATCTGGCCCAGTCCGGCGGTCTGGGCCGGGTCCGGCCCATACCGAGGTTAATTATTTTTTGGGCCGAGTTCGGCCCAGTACTTTTGGGCCGAGGTCGGCCCGGTACTTGTTGGGCCGAGGTCGGCCCAACGCTTGTGGGCTGGGTCCGGCCCAGTTTAGTTTGGGCCGGCCCAGCCCTTTTAATATATAAAATATATTATAATTATATTATATTATTATTATTATTATTATTATTATTATTATTATATATGTGTATATATGTTATATATATAAAAAATGTATTTATATATATAAAAAAAAAAAATATTTCGAAAAAAAATAAAAAATAAAAATATTGTTGATTTTTCTGCATATGTTTGTCAAAAAATGTTTTAATTCTGGTTTGTATTTTTATACTGTAAAGATACAAAACCAGTGTTATAAATACCCGGTTTTCGTCAAAACATCAAAGATTTTCAGAATAAAAAATGTTTTTGCTTTCAAAAAAATTCTAAAAAGTCCCTAAAAATGTTGTTGATTTTTCTGCATATTTTTATCAAAAATGGATTAATATTGGGTTGTATTTTTATACCGTAAGGATACAAGCTCAGTATTAAAATACCTGATTTTCGCCAAAGCATAAAAAAAATAATATTTTCCAAAAATTGTTTTTGTTTTAAAATACGGCCTAGTCTCTCCAATATATACATATAAATATTATAACATCATATTTTCATACAACAAAGAAAATTTTCAAAACAATATATGTATTAACATGCATTTTGGCTTTAATAACCAGTTTATTCAAGCCATGAGAACTAGGCCAATATTTCAAAAAATTCTAAAAAAAATCTTTTTGTTTTATTTTAATATTTGGGATTACGAATTTATACGTAAAACGTATTCCTAAGTATTATTAATAAAATTTTGGTATGGACGTTAGAACGGTTAGGATTTTTACCCGATAAGATAAAAGACCTTCTTACCGAGGAGGATTTTTCTTGAACCATAAACAGACCAACGACTAGAAGTATAATAACACCTTAGTTTTTATCAGACAATAAAACAATGCAGCTTACCTTAGGTAGGGCGTATTTGGGGTGCTAATACCTTCCCTTTACGCAACCAGTCCCCGTACTCAATCTCTGAGACCGGTTAGGGTTCCTAGTGACCAAAATACTAGGTGGCGACTCCAAAGAACCAAATCAAACAAACCAAAAATAAAAAATTCGCCAGTCGAACCCGCAAGACGGATTTTTGGGGGGGTGCGACAGAATGGCGACTCCACTGGGGACCTTGTAGACTAAGCTTTGTTTTTGTCTGATATGTTTGTGTTTTTGTATGTTTATTGTTAATATGCCTTTCTATTTATTTGCATATTTGTTTTTTTATTTTACGCGTATTATTTATGCATTGTATAAAATTGTCTCATGCATCACTTGCTTTTATTTTGAGAAGCACACACAAGCCTTAAGTTAAGTGGGGAATTAGCGATTTACCCTAAGACTATTGGTCAGGGTTTAAATGCGTGAAACACCCAACTCATATCTGAGTGCCTGCTTGGTAATGGTGGACATACGTGTCTTAACTGTTCCTTGCAACGCCCCCATACTTCTTTACGAAGAACGTCACTGGGCAGATATGAGACCCTTCAAGACCAGATAGAAAAACTACCCACTCTAACTTAATAAATAGAGCTTGTCCTTAGGTTATGTATCTTTTTGCAATATTATACTCATCGTGCATCACTTATGCATCACATGCATTCCAGATCGTGAAACATAGGTCCCACATCCAGAGTCCACCAAACCCGGTCCAGATCAAGAATGGAAAACGAAGAAAGAGCTCAATTAGAGTCGCATTACCAGACCGAGTTGGAATCTGTGAAAAATGAAGTTTCTCGACTGACCAATCTGCTTGAGCAACTTTTAAGAGTCAAGAACGGGGAGGGAACGTCTACCCAACCACCTATATGAGCACCATCAGTTCATGTTCCGGGGGCATCTCAGAACTTGGGGGCAGAATCAGTGACGGGGCAGCACTTTGCGCCTACCATTCCCATTCAGCCCGCTCAAGCTCACATCATTGTGGAAAGGCCTCCCGATAATAGGTCCACCAGATTTATGAAAGATGACAAGATATCAGCCTTGGAAGAAAGGTTAAGAGCAGTCGAGGGAAATGACTGGTTTGACCCCATGCGAGCGTCTGAAATATGCTTGGTACCAAACATCACGGTACCAAAAAAATTTTTTAGGATACCGGAGTTTATAAAGTACACTGGGTTGGAATGCCCAAACACTCACCTTCGATCTTATTGCAATAAGATGGCTGAGGTGATTCATGACGATAAGTTATTGATCTACTTTTTCCAAGACAGTCTATCAGGGTCGGCACTAAGTTGGTACATGAGGCTGGATAATGCTAAGATCAAGAAATGGAAGGATTTAGTTGAGGCTTTCCTTAAGCAATACAAGTTCAATTTGGAAATTGCTCCAGATCGAACGAGCCTTATGTCAATGGAAAAAAGAAGCCAAGAATCAGTAAGGGCTTATGCGCAAAGGTGGAGGGACGAGGCCATTCATGTGCAACCCTCTTTGATAGAAACAGAGATGGTGACTTTGTTCGCCAACACATTCAAGGCACCCTACTATGAGCATTTAATGGGTAGCTCATCTCAACATTTCTATGATGTTGTACGCATAGCAGAAAGAATCGAGCAAGGGATTAAAGCTGGACGCATAATTGAGCCATTGGAGACAAAGGGTTTTATCGGAAGAAAATTGAAAGGTCCCGTTAACAACTTCGAAGGTGGGTCCAGTGACAAGATAACGGATTCATATAACCCACAAATACCTACCTCCCATGTGGCCCACATAAACTTTAACAAACCTTTTTCCCCTAATCGAGCAAATAGCCAGTCAAACACCCAAAACAACCACCAAAGACCAAACACAAGATACATTTCAGAACAATTACCGCCATTACCCATGCCTCTGAAGGACATATATGCCAAACTACTGAGCATTGGACAAATAGCTCCTATCCCTACATTACCACTACAGCCACCATTCCCCATCTGGTATAAGCCCGAGTTGACTTGCGAGTACCATGCTGGTATTCCTGGGCATTGCCTTGAAACGTGCTATGGTTTTAAGAACAAGTTGTTGAAGCTCATCAAGATAGGATGGGTGTCATTTGAAGATACACCCAATATCAGTTCAAATCCATCGCCACATGACAAAAGTGATAAGGGATAAAGGGTTGGAAAACCTTGGTCAAGAATCGTCAATAATGAAGAAGGCGAGATCAAAGGAGAAGACAAGGAAACGCAAGTGGGGAAGGAAGATGAAGCATTATCTCGGTTGACTTTCCACACACCAGAAGAAGTTTCAGAACGGGTTGACCCAAGAACTTCTCGTAGTTTTCAAAATGTAAAACAACTTTATTTGCCTTAGCATGCTTTTGTCTTTGCTTTTATTTTTCTTTAGTGAGCATTCAGAGCTCATTTTATCAACCAGATTTTTGTGTTTATCTTTGAGCCTACCTTTTCTTTAAATAAATGATGAGATTTTGCACTTTTGGAACAAGTTGAGTGGTTACAAACAAAGTATCATAAAATGGTTTAATATGAAATTTAAGAAAAGCTACCCTTGAAATACAACCTCACCTCTGGATAACATAATGAATTGATACATCACCTGTAATTTTTCTTTCCAGATAAAAATAGAGTTTATCAATCCTAAACAATGTGCATTTTTGAAAAAAACACAATTTATTGTCCTTTCACTCTCTAATGAGTTTTTTGTTGGTGGTTTTGTTTTGAGTCGAAATGAATTTCTTCTCTATATAAAAACCTAGACTAGGATCGCACCCCTACACTGGGGGCAAGACGAGATGTTTTATGAAAAGTTTTACAAAAACCAAGCTAAAGCATTTGACAAAAGCATGACAGAGAGGCAAATACAAGTCATACATTTTGAGAAAAGGACTACTTGAAGAAAGTCAAAGACTTCTTCTCCAAGAATATGATAGGCAACACGAGAGATAAATCCAGCATACGACTTCAAAAGCAAGTTCATGTTAAGAGGGAGTCTCATGAACTAGAAGAAGAGGCTGGGACCTATGTTTCAAAACCAGGTATAAATGCATGCATTGCATCTAATCATAAATCATTGCATATATATTTTTTGGATCGTTACAGGAGGAGATCTTAGCGCATTCCAACAAGATTATGGACGAAGAAAGAATCATTGAGATGATTCTAGAACAACAAGAAGAGAAGATAGTGGTTTTCAAACCCTGCCAGCAGGAAGAACGACATCGATAGCATTCGGTAAAAAGGAATCACCAAATGGGATTCCAAGTTGTTGAGATCGACAGAAGGGATCTCGTATTTCGATGGAGGTCGCCAGAAGGGACCTCATATTTCAGCTTTGAATAAAAGGAATCGTCAGATGGGATTCCAAGTTGTTTGAGATCGCCAGAAGGGGTCTCGTTTTCGATATTCATCAATGGAGGTCGCCAGAAGGGACCTCAAATTTCAGCTTTGGTATAAAAGGAATCGCTAGATAGGATTCCAAGTTGTTTGGCTAAAGGAGATCGCCAGAAGGGATCTCATATTTCGATGGAGGTCGTCAGAAGAGACCTAATATTTCAGCTTTGAATAAAAGGAATCGCCAGATGGGATTCCAAGTTATTTGAGATCGCCAGAAGGGATCTCATACTTCGACATTCATCAAGGAAGGTCACCAGAAGGGACCTCATATTGAAACCATTTCTTAGAAAAGCATGGAGTTTACAGAATTCTTCCCCTTGGGTTCGTCACCCATACAATGAGACCATCATTTTTCTCGGGTTCGTCACCCATACAATGAGACCATCACTTTTCTTGGGTTCGTCACCCATACAATGAGACCATCATTTTTCTGGGGTTCGTCACCCATACAATGAGACCATCATTTTTCTCGGGTTCGTCACCCATACAATGAGACCATCACTTTTCTTGGGTTCGTCACCCATACAATGAGACCATCATTTTTCTTGGGTTCGTCACCCATACAATGAGACCATCATTTTTCTTGGGTTCGTCACCCATACAATGAGACCATCTTTTTTCTCGGGTTCGTCACCCATACAATGAGACCATCACTTTTCTTGGGTTCGTCACCCATACAATGAGACCATCTTTTTTCTCGGGTTCGTCACCCATACAATGAGACCATCACTTTTCTTGGGTTCGTCACCCATACAATGAGACCATCATTTTTCTCGGGTTCGTCACCCATACAATGAGACCATCATTTTTCCTGGGTAGGTCACCCATACAATGAGACCATCATTTTTCCTGGGTAGGTCACCCATACAATGAGACCATCATTTTTCTTGGGTTCGTCACCCATACAATGAGACCATCATTTTTCTTGGGTTCGTCACCCATACAATGAGACCATCTTTTTTCCTGGGTAGGTCACCCATACAATGAGACCATCATTTTTCTTGGGTTCGTCACCCATACAATGAGACCATCTTTTTTTCCTGGGTAGGTCACCCATACAATGAGACCATCATTTTTCTTGGGTTCGTCACCCATACAATGAGACCATCATTTTTCCTGGGTAGGTCACCCATACAATGACCATCATTTTTCTTGGGTTCGTCACCCATACAATGAGACCATCATTTTTCTCGGGTTCGTCACCCATACAATAAGACCACTCTTCCTTTTTCCTTGGGCAGGTCACCCATCACAATGAGACCATATTTCTCTGGGTAGGTCACCTATTACAATGAGACCGCACTTCACATTTTTCCTTGGGCAGGTCACCCATCACAATGAGACCATACTTTTTCTGGGTAGGTCACCCATAAGAATGAGACCATTCTCCATTTTTTGTTTATCTGGGTAGGTCACCCATAAGAATGAGGCCATTCCTTCCCCTGGGTAGGTCACCCAAAGAATGAGACCACTCTTTATTTTTCTGGGTAGGTCACCCATCACAATGAGACCATATTTTCTGGGTAGGTCACCCATAAGAATGAGACCATTCTCCATTTACCTGGGTAGGTCACCCATAATAATGAGGTCATTCTTCCCCCTGGGTAGGTCACCCAAAGAATGAGACCACTCTTTCCTTTTCCATTCGGGCAGGTCACCCATCATAATGAGACCACGCACACATTTTTGTATCGGTTATGGGTAAAGGAATCGCCGGATGGGATTCCAGGTTAAAGGAGATCACCAATATGGGATCTCGGATGGATTTCCATGTTGATCAAACTAAAATAAGAATTTAGAGGATCGCTGGATAAGGATCTCGAGATGACTAAGTTTTGATCATAGTTTTTGGGCTAAGGAGGATTGTTATAAAGGACAAAGTTTCAGATCAATCAAGCTTTGACCGGATCAGTTTCGGGAGTTCCGTTTCGGGTTTATCTTTTATAACACTTACTGCGCAAAATCCATGCTCCGTAAGTATTATAAAGAGGGGGCATCTGTTGTAACCCATTTTTGGGTCCCCATGAAAAATAAAAATAAATAGCCAAAAAAGGTTAGAAAAAGATAACAGGAGGCAGAAGCGCTCGGAAAATAGTCAGAAAATTGGTCAAGGAATTTAAAAATACAAGGATTGATTTTTTTGACAGTATATTCTTGAAGGATGAAAGCCCTATTGAGAAGAAAAATTTGAGTTTTGAGGAGAAAAGCCCGAATTTGGATTTTTATGGACTTAATTAGATTTTTATGGATTTAATTGGATTTTTATTTGAATTTATAGAAGATTTGATTCCAAGAAAAATTGATTTTTAAGTCAATTTGGGCTTTAATTTGGAGAAATTTAAGTTCTTGGGCCAAAATATATTTTTTAGGAATTTATTGGGTCAAATCAGGGGCTCAATTGCATAAATATTGAAGTTTAAGGGCCAATTAGGGATTTAATTAAGAAAATCCGAAACCAGGGACCAAATTGGAAGAGGCGCGTAAATGGAGGGGCTGCAATTTTTCGGTTCAGGGGCTTAATTGAAGAAAATTGAAAGTTTATTGATCAAATTAGGGGCTCAATTGCTTAAATCAGAGGCCAAGGACCAAAGTGAAAAAGGCGGCCAACAAGAGGGGCGGGGACCAAATTTGGGGGACTGATTTGAAGTTTGGCCATTTAAATGAAACGGCGCGTTTTATCCAAAACGACGCCGTTTCATATATTAAAAAAAAAAAAAAAAAAAAAGAGGACCGGAACGGTGTCGTTTTGAACGACACTGTTCCTCTTCTTCTTTTCCCCCCCGAACCTGCAACAGAAGAAGAAAACCGTTTTCAAAAAAACCATCCCGCGCCTCTCTCTCTCCTCGCCCCCACCACCTTTAGATGTTGGCCGACCATCCGTTACACCCGATGGTCCCCCACGGTTCTGCCCCTATAAAAGAGAAGAAAACCGAGAGGAAAAAAGGGAGACCCCGAGAGGAATAGAGAGAGAGAGACCCGAAGGGAGGAGAGAGAGAGAAAACCGCCTGAACCGCCGTCCGTAAGCCAAGCTGCCACCGTCTCCGCAGCAGCACCGCCACCAAGCCGTCGTCTCCGCCGTGCCAGGTACGCTTCTCTCCCCCCTGCACATTTTTTTTTCTTTTTGTTTCTTAAATTTCGTCTCCTGCATGCAGAGGCGTTCTGCATGCAGGGGACGAGGGGGGGAAATAATTCCCCCCCCCCTGCGTTTTTTTAATTCCTCTGGGCCAGATGTTGTCTGGCCCAGAATTATGTGGACCGGGCCAGAGAGATCTGGCCCAGTCCGGCGGTCTGGGCCGGGTCCGGCCCATACCGAGGTTAATTATTTTTTGGGCCGAGTTCGGCCCAGTACTTTTGGGCCGAGGTCGGCCCGGTACTTGTTGGGCCGAGGTCGGCCCAACGCTTGTGGGCTGGGTCCGGCCCAGTTTAGTTTGGGCCGGCCCAGCCCTTTTAATATATAAATATATTATAATTATATTATATTATTATTATTATTATTATTATTATTATTATTATATATGTGTATATATGTTATATATATAAAAAATGTATTTATATATATAAAAAAAAAAAATATTTCGAAAAAAAATAAAAATAAAAATATTGTTGATTTTTTCTGCATATGTTTGTCAAAAATGTTTTAATTCTGGTTTGTATTTTTATACTGTAAAGATACAAAACCAGTGTTATAAATACCCGGTTTTCGTCAAAACATCAAAGATTTTCAGAATAAAAAATGTTTTTTGCTTTCAAAAAAAATTCTAAAAAGTCCCTAAAAATGTTGTTGATTTTTTCTGCATATTTTTATCAAAAAATGGATTAATATTGGGTTGTATTTTTATACCGTAAGGATACAAGCTCAGTATTAAAATACCTGATTTTCGCCAAAGCATAAAAAAAATAATATTTTCCAAAAAATTGTTTTTGTTTTAAAATACGGCCTAGTCTCTCCAATATATACATATAAATATTATAACATCATATTTTCATACAACAAAGAAAATTTTCAAAACAATATATGTATTAACATGCATTTTGGCTTTAATAACCAGTTTATTCAAGCCATGAGAACTAGGCCAATATTTCAAAAATTCTAAAAAAAATCTTTTTGTTTTATTTTAATATTTGGGATTACGAATTTATACGTAAAACGTATTCCTAAGTATTATTAATAAAAATTTTGGTATGGACGTTAGAACGGTTAGGATTTTTACCCGATAAGATAAAAGACCTTCTTACCGAGGAGGATTTTTCTTGAACCATAAACAGACCAACGACTAGAAGTATAATAACACCTTAGTTTTTTATCAGACAATAAAACAATGCAGCTTACCTTAGGTAGGGCGTATTTGGGGTGCTAATACCTTCCCTTTACGCAACCAGTCCCCGTACTCAATCTCTGAGACCGGTTAGGGTTCCTAGTGACCAAAATACTAGGTGGCGACTCCAAAGAACCAAATCAAACAAACCAAAAATAAAAAATTCGCCAGTCGAACCCGCAAGACGGATTTTTGGGGGGGTGCGACAAATATTATTTAATAACACTATATAAATTAGAAGGACATTGATGATGATATACTATTTGAGGAATTTGATCGCAATTTCAATTTTGTTTCTTATGATATTTTACCTGATTTTGTTGCACGCTCAAAAAACTATAGTTCTTATTCGATGAATTTTATATGTGATGAAATTATAGATAAGCTAATGGAATAATAAAAAATATTTGATATAAAATATTATTTATTTAGTAATGTAATAATGGTAGTTAAATCTACAATATTTAACCAAACACATTAAACTACTTTTTATTCAACTTTAATTTCAACCACAATTTTAACTAGACATATATAAATATCAAATTGCACCAACCTCAACCAAAAATATTTTTTTATAAAATAATTTTTTTTCAAATCATAACCACAAAAGCTATTACAATACCAAACACATTCTAAGCCTGAGTGTAAACCCTCGGTTATAACTTTTCTAGGTATTTAAAAGAAGAGAAATTTAACCAATAGTAAAATGGGTTAAATTAAATTAAAGAAACCTAAATTAAGATAAAAATAGTGAAATTAATGAAATAAAAAGTGAATATAGTACTAAATCATTGAAAAAAAAAAACATTTGTGAGGACAAAATGAATATGGAAGATCAAGAGAGGTCAATATTCGAATAACAGAAGGTTGGGAGTTTATGTACAAATGATAAAAAGGGGTGGGGATAAATGTGCAATTAACAAGATGTTAGAAGTATAAATATCATTATATTTCCTCTCTTGGGGGGATTGGCAAGAGTAAGAGAGAGTTTAGAGAGAGGTTGCAGAGAAGATATATTGATGGCAGATCAACCGACAGCTATAACTCCACCTTCCACCGTTGGATCAGCACGATATTCGGATATGTTGTTCTCATCCATGTTGTGTACATTGTCACCGTAGGGATTCTCTATATCAGTCCCTGTTTGAGAGATACAGAGGGAGGAATATATATGGGGAAATACACTTCTTGATAGTCTTCTTTGTTGTCTGTTTTCTCCTTCGGCCACCGTTGGATTAGGCTATAACTTGGATATGTTGTTCTTCCTGATTCTATCTAAATTCAGAACGGTTAAGATCTGAAACAAACATTCGGTATAGAAGTTGTGTATCTCGCACAGTAGGTCTGCAAGTTTGAGGTCAATTCGGTTAAACCTATATTTCTGGAAATTTCACCATTTGATGAAGTTAATATTTGGATATGTTATACTCATAATAATGCATTACAACTTGACAGTATAGATTGTTTGAAATATTATTCCTTTGTTATTTATAGTTGATAGAAATTGTGTGAATGATTGTGTTTAGAAGAATATAATATTCGGAAAGTTTGTAAAATCAACAAGAATGTTTTATTTTGACGGTAAGAGGGAAGATTGAAATAAATAAGATAAATTGGCTCTTATAAAGATATTCTTTTTTTTTTACAATCTTAAACAATATGTGATATGGTCAGGGGTTGAGACGATAGAGAAAAAAGTTAAATTGTGGATATTATGTGTAATTGGAAAGGTTGATGAATCTGGACAGATTCGTCTCCTAACTTTTGAAGAGAATTTGAGTAGAAGGATGAGAGAATTAGGATAAAGTTTCTTCATAGTAATTGTAGTTTTGATGTTAGCTAACTAAGAAATTGGTCTTGCTCAATATGGAGCTGTAGAACCCCAACTATAGGTCATCAACCGAGATTGGGTCCTAACAGACCTTGTAGGGTAGTGTTTGTTGATGAGCAATTTTGACTATCTCAAAGGAAGAACTGGGTTCTCCTTCCTTCAGAGAACTTGTAGCCTTGTATATTAGCTTTCCAACGAGACTAATCTCGCTTGAAATATAGTTCTATAACTCTAGATATAGTTAAAAATCCGATGAGTGTTCAGGTAGTAACAGTTTAATGTGTGGACAGTAACAGTTCAAATGTCTAGAAAATAACAGTTTAATGTTTAGATAGTAACAGTTCAAATGTCTAGACACTAACAGTTCAAAGTGAGACAATAACTCTAAATATAGTTAAAAATATGATGAGTGTTCAGGTAGTAACTGTTCAATGTGTGGACAATAACAGTTCAATGTTTAGATAGTAACAGTTCAAATGTCTTGACAGTAACAGTTCAAAGTGAGACAGTAACAGTTCGAAGTCAAACAGTAACAATTCAAAGTCAAACAGTAACAATTCAAAGTCAAACAATAACAGTTGAAAAAGTCAAACAGTAACAGTTTAAAAAGTCAAACAGTTACACTTCAAAGTCAGACAGTAACAGTTGGAAAATGGACAGTAACAGTTCAAAGTTAGGCAGTAACAATAGACCTCCACGAGAATACTATATAAAAGAATTAAGTCATACGAACACTTGCATATTGAGATACTAACTCTGAAAATATACATGATATATGTATGTATGTTATTATGAGGAAATGAACATGCATAAAAAAAAGGTAACATATGAGTAATAGATGAATATGGATTCTTTATAATATCGACCTGAAGGAATGATGACTTTGGTTGGATAAAGGATGACAACATTAATGGGTGTAATGAGAAAAATGTAAGATATAAAGAAAGAAATGATTGAAAGAAAGATTTATTAGCTATTGATATGATTATTATAAAACATATCCTTGAATTAGAAAAATTTATGAGATGAGTCTGTGACTGTAGGAGGGACCACTGGTGTGGTGCAACAGCAGCAACAGGGGAGCACGAGTAGAACTTCTACTGCATGTAGGTGACTTCCACCTTCCTTTTAAATAATGTTGAATAATGAACATACTTTATCATGAAAGTTACTGTATTATGTTAATTCAGATATCAGATTTGCCAAATGCTTAGAAATGTTGACAAATGGTTGATTAGCTTCGGTTAATGGCATATGAAAAGATGACCTTGAACAATGAAATACCTTATCATCAACGTTGCTGTATTGTGTTAATTTAGATATCAGATTTGCCAAATGCTTAAAAATGTTGACAAATGATCGATTAGCTTCGGCTAATGGCATCCAAATAGATGACCGGGACAAACGATTGATTAGCTTCGGCTAATGGCATCCAAAGGGATGACCGGGACAATCGACTGATTAGCTTCGGCTAATGGCATCCGAATGGATGACCGGGACAAACGACTGATTAGCTTCGGCTAATGGCATCCGAATGGATGACCGGAACAAACGATTGATTAGCTTCGGCTAATGGCATCCAAAGGGATGACCGGGACAATCAATTGATTAGCTTCGGCTAATGGCATCCGAATGGATGACTGGTACAAACGACTGATTAGTTTCGGCTAATGGCATCTGAATGGACCGGGACAAACAATTGATTAGCTTCGGCTAATGGCATCCAAAGGGATGACTGGGACAAACGGTTGATTAGTTCTGGCTGATGGAATTCGAAGGGGATGGTCGGGGTGAGTGAATGGGTAACCTCGACAAATGATGTCTTAAAAGAAGGGCCAGATTTAAGATTATAGTTGATTGCAAGAATTGGTGCATCTATATGTATTGCAAGTTGTGTATAGCAAGAACATAAAGGAACTACAAATGTCACACTACAAACACGAGATAATGTTAATGCTTCATTAAACTGCTAGATAATTTTCTTATTGTTATTATTATTGTTATTATTATTATTAAGTAATTGCATTCTTGTAAATGTTTTGTTCTGCAGTAGGGAAGTCATACCAACAAGGTGCCTAGAAAACCCGATTCACGGGAACCCATTTTTGCAAGTATCATGTAGTTGCATTCTAAATCATGATGTATTTTATATGAAGCAATGTACTGAATGCATAACTATTATTAGATCCTTTTAGATTCTATTCGTGATGACTATTTGTAGGATAGAATACAAACTCATGACTATGCATGAATATTTTAAATGCGAACTTCTAGTCATGCAAACATAATATTATGAGTTTATGTAAGATTCACTTTTAAATGAAATGTTAGTTGTTGTTGATGTATGAATTATATATTGATGATGTGAAGGGAACATGTTCGCCGATTTCCGACATAATGTGTGTCAAGTATAAAAAAAATTACTGTTGTTTTGGGCTTGAAAAGCCGGGTTGTTACACTGAGCTACCACAATGCACTCGATTTCCTAGAAAAAAAAATAGAAATAATAATATCATGAACCAGTCAATAAATTTATTATAAATTATTAAGATTATTTAAATCATCAATTTATTAAATTATATTCAGAATGTGTATTCTTTTACATTTAATAAAAATGATAAATGAGAAAATTAACAGCATATAAATTAAAAAAAGAAATAGATAAATTTATTAAAATGTGAAATTTTTTATGCTGTGCGCAGAATCTTAGATAATAAAGTGACAAGAAGATTTGCAACAAAAGCACCTAGTTTACCCATTAGATATATATTGGTTATATCGATTTAATGGTGTTTTATTAGTTTTATAATTTATCAGTTATTGTCTTTCATAAAATAAATAAAAAGGATAGTATTTAAAATATTGTGCAAAACTCACGCAAACAATAATTTATCAATTATTTTCAAATCTCAAGGCTTACAATCACTAATTAAAAATATACATAAATATATTTTAAAAAAATATTCATGTCATTTTATAATTTAGTCGAAATTGTAATTATCTATCAATTTTTAAAAAATTAAAATTTATAACTTGAATTTTGTTGAGCGTATATCAGTTTATATTCTAAATTATTTTATAGATTAGTTTATTTTATATTGACCAATAATATAAACTATGATTTTTTAAAAGTTAATAAACAAGTTTAATCTGATTAAAAATAGAGTGACAGAGGTAATTCTTTCTATATTAAAACTCAAAACCTAATTACATTTTTTATTTTAAAAATATCTTGTACATATCTCACAGACAAATTAAGGTGGCTGCCGTCACAAGGAATGCCGTTAATTCCCCCCCACCCCGAATAAATTATTGCGCCGTTACTCTTTTCTCATCCTGTTGCATCGTCCATGATACGTGCAGCTAGGAAAAACATAAGCTACCTCCAAAAGCCATTCGGTTGCTTGAATGTTGTGAGGCGTGCCTAAGCTTTATGTGCTTAACCAAACCAGCTAATTAATCCATGCCACTTAAAAACCCAAACCCAATTTAAGACATAATTTTAACCTAAGGTTTAATTAATAAATCATCCGTTGGTCGTTGACTTTTCTGTTTTTTTTTTTTTTACAAGACAAATTGATTAATTACTAGAAGCATAAACATTCATGTCGTATTGCTGAAGTGTACTTTATGCCCTAAATCCTAATAAAATCTTACTCTCGAGAGAAATGAGCCATTTTTCCGCGTGTCTCTCGTAGAGGAAATTTCAATCAACCATACAAGGAAATCGTCTTTCCTTTGCTATATATTTTCTTTGTAATTGCCTCTTTTCTTGCTTAATTACTTTCCTAGTTTCTTCTTTTTTTTAGTGATAAGGAGAAATTAATTATTAGAAATATCAAAAATAATATTATATATATTTTTTAATATTAACATATGATTCACCATGAAATTTAATTATTCATGAATTCACTTTTATATGAGATAAAAGAATGTTTCTAATATATTAATAATTTATTCTCCAATAGACTAATTTATGATATGTTTGGCATTGCTTGTTTGATTTTTTTAATCATTCTTAAAATGTGTTTGGTAGAATAATTTTAATATATGATGATATTAAAACTAAAAGGAAAAAAACATAAAATCGGTAATTGAATGACTTTTGAAGCGATATTTCTTTATAAAATTATAATCGGTGCATGAACATAGAAATTGAGTAAACCGACGTATTTTTCCACGAACATAAAAAAATCGGGTGTCGAATTTTCGAGGTGGATTCCTAGGGTGTAGATCTTCTCCTATAAATTGCAATATCGTGTGTACAAGTTTTACATGGAACAACGAAGAGCAACAAGGATTTCAGGAAGCAACTGAGATGGATTGACAACATGCTAGTCAAGTGTCGGTCGAATGAGTATATATACTTGAATCACCGGTGAATTGATGGATGAGATTCGCTGGGGACATAAACGCATGAGGATCGAAGTGGTGCAAGAGAAAAATCTGAAGAACAGAGTAGTAAAAGAATTTGCAGAAAACTTGCTACTTCTGCGTATCTTAATGCGTTTTTGTCCCTCGCAAATCTCATTCATGTCAAAGGTCTAGATTGGCTTGATTTGACAAGGGATTAAAGCATTTCCTCAAAGAAGGAATGGGGGGTAGCCCCTTTTTTTTTATCCAAGGTACACTGTAAGTATTTATGTTCTTGTTATCTCTTCGAAGGATCTTCATAATTTGTTCTTTGTCAAACAGGTTAATTATGATCTGAATTCTTCGTTAGGTTAGTGAATTGGGATACTTTCTGAAGCCGAAAGAACGTGGAAAAAAAAAAGAAATTGAAGGGTGGGCTCCGGTGGGACAAGAAGGAAACGTGTGAGTCGGAGAAAAAAGTAGGGAACGTTTTCTGAGGTTGTCATGCAACAAAGGCAAAGGATTTCTTTTTTATGCTTTTAGTTTTTTCTAAGCCTTTTCTTTTCTTGTCCAATTCTCATGAATATTGTCTTTTTTTCAAGACTTGAAGCCTCATAGTCTGGTTGCTGCTGCTCCTAATTTGATACCGTCCTGTCTCCTCCCGGGGTATAACGATATCACTATCAATCTATAGTTTCTCAATTTGTTTCCAAGCGCGTGTATCTTGTAAAATTGCTGGAGGGTACTTAATAAATGACTTGCTTTATTTATTTTTTTTCTTCGTTAAGTTGTTATTCTCTTATCTTTTCTTTTCTAAAAATCCAAATACGTTATATTTTTTCAAAAACTTGGGGCAAAAAAAAAAGTTACAAAAGCTCTCAATCACTTGTTGTTACTGGTTATTAGCAAGCTTGCACGTTATTAAAGTAAATTGAACAATTAAACTTGAGACTGCGATTTTCAAATAATAAGAGCTCAAGTAGATCAGTTGGAGAATTATAGGACTAAATTGTACTTTATACTTGATTCTCGTAGCTTCCTTGTGGTTTCAATATATGAGATAAAAATATTAGCCACATGACACTGATTTCCCATTTTTTCAATGTGATGATCATCTTAATTTACATAAATACAAACATAAATTAAATAAATAAGATGAGGTGGAGTTAAGTCAGGTTGGCTTGTGACCAAGCTAGACATTAAAGTGATCGAGTCCAATGATCCTTTGGTCAAACTAGATGTTGTAACCTTGGTATGAGCTAGCGCCCGACGGTCCCCCCTTGAATTAGAGGGGCTTTGATCATTCTTCATGGATCGGTACCAGAAAAACAAGGTGGGGGAGGCAGAATAGAGTCACATAAGAATGCAATAATCATGGGTTCCACGAGGATGTTGAAACGAATTACATGCATATATTGAATGGAGGATTAAATTCATAAAATTACTTACATAACAAACAAGATTCAATTCACTAATTTCAGTATATAAGCTTGGATACTTCAGATTTATTTATAGAATATGTTTTTTATAATATTATTGTATTTTTTCAAAAAAAATTACTGATTCAGTTATTGAAAAGTCTCTAAAATATTATGGACACTCAAGAGAAATAAATTAAACAGTTAAAATTAAAAGATTAACTGATAATTTAAAATATAAATTAAAAAGTATAATTGTATATTCATAAAAAATAAATATGGTTTGTGTGAGAAATTGGAAAAGACTGAAAAAGAAACTGAAGTAAACGGAAGGTTGGGATCTTGATGGTGACGCCATTTCAAATAATTAATGACAGTTTGAAGACTTTTTTGGAATTTTCTTCAAAATTTTCTCTTACTGTCCTTTTGGTCCCTCCCCTGAGCGTTATAGTCACTCGCCAATGTCAGGTTGTCATCTGGGATCTATGAGTGGCATCGTTCTATAGGTAATTAGCTGAGTGCGTCCTCCGCCCCCACTGCCCTCAGGGGACTTTTTTATTCTGACGTTGCTCATGCATCAATGAACCAATTAGTAGCATTTCCAGATAAAAAAAACAAAAAGAATTTGCTCTAACAAATAATTGCTATCATTTTCTCCAGGTTATGATATGATCCGAGACCAATGTGTAATCGGAATAAAGTTTTTTTTTTTTTTGTGAAACTTTGGAGATGTTTATTATAGAACTCCAATTCTTTTTGGAATTGCTTATTAAACTTTATTTGGTATGAATCGAGAATTTTGAAAATAAAGTGATGATATATATTTTAAAAAATCATAGCTAGTTTAAGAAAAAATAAACTATTAGATATTATTTATATATAATTTCATTATAATTTCAAACATATATTGATGTCTCATGCATTCTGGGTCATCATTTAATTGTCGGTTCAGTGGGACAAGAAGAGGGCATGTCGAATTGGAGAAGAAAAGAATGTTCTGGGGTCGTTCCACAGCTAGCCATTAAATAAGAGAATTCTTTTATATAGGGTTTTTTTTTTCCAGTCCAATTCTTATGAACTCTCTCATTAATGCGAGTATAATAATAGGAAGGAATTTTCTGGAGAAAAAAAATGCGGGGAGGGCTTAATTAATCCATCATTTGCCACTCCAGTACTTTAACACCAGATTTTTAAAAAAGAGTGAGAAATCACACACACACAAAAAAAATTATTTTATATATATATATAAATAAATAACTTAGGAAAGTAATTGTAAATAAGTTACAACAAAAAACAGTTTAATTAATTAATATTATTGAAGAAAATTACAATAAGAGAAAAACTAACGTTTACTTCACAGGGGCACCAAAAAGTGGCTTTTGATTAGGCTCAAAAGGGGCACAGACTTGGGTGTTTTTTTATGAATCTTTTTCTTCGTTTTTTCGGTAATGTATCATGAGTTGATAGCTATTTTATAAGATCCAGTAGTCACGCAAGCAGCAGAATATCTCTTCTATTAATGGAAGAAAAGATGAAGCAGCTTCACGGGAAGAGGGAAGGAAAATTGTCAGCCTCGAGAGTAAATTTCTAAAAAATTTCGTGTTTTATACAACACCATCCCATGTAGGAATATTGAAAATGCTGCTTCTTTTCTTCTTTTTTACGAGGATATTGGAAATTCTTCTTGCTTCTTCAGATTTTGTCTTCCAAAAACACATATCAAATGTTCTTTTATTCTTCTTTGAAGAAAAAATACAAGCGAAAATATTTCACTGGAAAAAAAATAGCAGAGAGTTCTCCTTACATTAGTTGTTACGAATTAATAACATGTGTACACATCGAAGTAATCACGAACTTGGTGTTGAGGTTTTTCTAAACAACAGCAGCCAAAGTACGAAATTGCAAAAAATTATAGGATCAAAATGTATTTTAACCTTGGTTTATGCATAAGAGATTGCCATGCATGTTCCTAATTTCCTTGCGGTTTCATTTGTCAAATGCACAGGAAATTGTAAAATACAGCAGGAGAGGAAAAAAGAGTGGCCAAGGGACTGCGTTTGGAGATTTTAAACCACCACCATCTAATTTCTTTTGAGCTTGGTTTGCCAAGGGAGTTTTCCGGGGCAGACTCCTTTTTTGGCAAGTATAGGGAAAAGACTAAAATAGAAATTGAAGTAAGACTATTCTCAGTGATTTGGAATGGTTTTATGGTAAATTACGCGTGGTCCGAGACTTGCTTATACGTGTATACGTGAAACAAGTAAAGTAAAAGGTAGAAATAGCGATACAATTTCTAAGAAACCGAGCGAGAAGCCATGAATGGACCTCCCTAGAGGAAGTTGCTTGGCTGTAATCTCTTATAAAAGCAGCGTTATAGGAATAGGCAAAGAGGAGCATGGATTCCATTTATTGAAAGAAGAAATAGTCAGGTACATTGTTTAGTTTCCTTGATGGGTTATTACAGATTTTATTTTCGTTATAATAATCCGTTGCTCTCCGCTATGCTTCTTTTTTTCTTCTTTTGTAAGATTTCTAACATCTGATTTTATCTTAGCAAACGGAGAGCTGGAAGAATAACCGACTGATCAATATAGACAGGCGAGATTAGCTGGGGCAAAAACGCATATGAGAGATCCAGAAAGGGACATGGCAAGAGAAATTTTTAAAGAAATGTGAAAAAGAAATAAGCAAAACTAAGAGAGGAAACTAACCCGGAGGAGCCTTGCCTACCAGCAGCATCTACCAGATTTTGGAACTTGGCATGAAGCCTGTATATGTTGGTTTGCAGCTATCTGCTAGGAGATTAGATTAGTTTAACCCACTTTTAGCCTATGTTGGTTTACTTGTGTTCCTCTCTTATGCGTTTTTGTCCCTCGCCGATCTCATCCATGTCAGCTAAGATCTATACAGGCATTATTCTGTTCAAAGACGGGGATGGCATGATTTTATCCAGGTCATGATAATCTAGTTTTCTTCTGACTATTATGCCTTGTTGGTTTCCTTTCTCTGTAATCAGGTAGCTCTTGTGATCGGAAAAGAAGACATCTTGGTTTGCTTTCCCTGTATCAAACTGAGGAGGAATCTTATCATTTATGGGAAATCTCGAGGTTCCCTTTTACTTTTTGTTCTTCTTCTATTCACCGAAATTTGGAGATCCATAATGCTTACAGAAATCCATTTCCCTTTTGAATTTATTCTCAGCTGTGTAAATTGGGACTTTTCTCAGACCTTTCAGAACCGAGTCAAGACAAGCCCTTCCTCCGAAAACCGCGGATGGCTCTGTGGCTCACAAGGAAGGAGGAGATTTTGAATTCTTGTCGGGATTTTCGTCGAAGTTAAAGGAATTTCCAAGAGCAATGGGATGGGTTAGTTCTGGTGGAGAAGAAGGAAAACGTGGGGAAAGTAACTCTTATGAGAAGCAAAGGTGGAGATATAGCAAGGGGCAAAAAGGAAGGAAATATGATTTTGGCAAAAGCAAAGTGCAGCCGCAGAGATACGATTCATGGAAGCTACAGAACTGCTTCCCAAGATCCCATCCCATCATTTGCTACATTTGAAAGACTTTTCATTTTGAAAAGTCCCGTTTAGGCTACTAATGGCCCCAGCAGTCAAATAATCCTTGTGACAAGGCCACCACAAACTTTCCACGGGTTGGGAAACCATGTTACTAGGAATCATTCTTGAAAAAAGGAAAGCAAGGTTAAATATACGGAGCTGTTGCTCTTGTCCTTCAATATTTTAATGCAAAATTTCAGCTATTTTTGTTTATATCTCTCTTTCTTTCTTTTTTTAATATTGATGAAGTTAAATAGAAAAAAAGAGGGTAAAATATCACGGATTAATTGTATATGTTCTGAATAAAAAACATGACATTCAATTTTTTTCTATTATTGTTTTAAAAATGAAATGGGATGTAGATAGGAGAGATAATAATAAAATAATAAAAAAAAAACCTTGAAAGCATACCAAATTTTAATTGCAAAATCATCAGTGTCATTAAAACATCTTAACAAGATGACCTAATAGTACCATATTTACCGTCTAAAGGTGGCGTGCGGTTCATTTATTTTTTATAACAAATATGGTTCACTTGTTCATGCACTTTTATTCAATATTTCAATATAAATTAAAAAGTTTTAAATTTGGGTCACTTGGGTCAAATTAACACTTTTTAAATTAAAAAGTGTTAATTTTTTTAAAAAATCCAATATTTCAATATAAACTATTGTGATAATTCTTTTATTCATTTCTAATACTATTTATCACAAAAGGCACACATCATTTTGTATAAAAAGTTAGCATAATTCATTCCTCTGCATCTTACAATCCATTTCTAGTCAAGAAACGCTTCAGTTTTGTATTTGGGGTCAATGATTACAGTGCCTTGTCTTGTAGACGAAGTTAGGGTTTTTGGTGGTTGATTTTTTTGCCCTAAACAATCATTTCCTTATGTGGACCATCACTTCTCACGGCTTTTTTGGACCCTCCTTTTCTATCTAGTTGGGCAAATTTTACCCCCTCAAAGGCCTCAAAAAGTTAACAATCACCTTAAACACAGTCCCATCTCAGAAAGCGAGGCCCCGAGAACCAGACCTCGTTAGGAAACAAATTAGACAGCATATACCTAACAGAAATCGCAACACAGAGCGAGCCAATTAATTAAACCTAGTAACTGCTCCCAAGAATCTGGAGAACAGAAAGATGACTTCAGTTAGGGATCAGATTGGTGAAGATGGGAGTGCCCTGTTGTCGTAACCAGGGAGCGGGTTGAACACCCATCTCGCATGTTTAGTTGCGAGGACTGACCACTCATCATATCCCGTTAAACCCTGAAGGATCATGCTCTTTACTGGAGCAATCTCTCTCCTTTATAACGAGCTTGGAGACCTCCATCTTACTATCTTGCCGATGTGGGACTACAATCCTCAACTGCCTCAGCATCCTTTGTCCGTTCTGTGTCTTATATTACATATGGCAAATGACATATCTTCGATTTATTTGAATGGATATGTTTTTCTTTTCTCTCTAGATAAGTGTTTATTATCTAGAAGAAAAAAATTAAAAGTTTATCTCATGCTTTCAAATTTCAAGTCTTTTTGGCTTCATATATTTGAAATGATAAATCTCACGATTACAAGCTTCATGGTGATTTGAGATAGATAACAAACACTTGTGTAAAACTAGCTTCCACTATACAATTAGAAAGATATCAGCAAAGAAATAAATTAAGAATTGTTACATCCAAGCTCCATTTAAAATCTAAATTAAAAAAATAAAAAGAGTTTACTATAAATCTTAGGATTAGAGAGAAGAGAAATAAGTAAAGATAAATATAATAATTTTCAATGAGAAAAGAGATATTTTTTATCTTTTCGAAAGTCTGGATAATTTTCTACAAATAATCAACAGATGAAAGAGTATGAATTAACAGTCTAATAAAAATGTATTAATTAATACATAATCTAATAAAAACGAATCTAAAATAACGTTTGCTATAAACCAGAGATTTCTCCACACAAGATGGCGTTTTCAGGAATTGGAAATTCATCTCTAACAGGAATGGTTGATGGATCCTCCTCTCCAATGCCTCTGACTCGCAAGTATAACTCTTGCCCTAGATACCATCTCTCCACATCCTGTGATCTCAGATTCCACAACCCTTGATTGTCCAGCATAACCATCACTGCCGTCCATCCGAATGGATAAACCTATCAAGCGATCACAAATTTGTGATAAAAAGAGTATTAGGCATATCGTTTCACATCCCTTGATCAAAAATTGGTGTTCAATGATCTGCAAGTCAACAAACCTGAACTGTAGAACGAGAAACAGCATCATTCAAGTTATATGTTGCCTTCATACCCTCTTCCCATGATGATGTACCAAACTCCATGCTGCAATTAGAATTCACAATTTTCAGTGAAGGGATTAAATGAATCAAATTAAGCTTATTCCACCAATAAATATTGGCTTTGAAAGTCCCACTAAAACATGGAGCATGAGAAGCCTCACCCAACAACAAAGAAGTTGTAGCCGTCAAGGTGCCATGTTTGCAAAGACGGGGTAGGATTTTCAAACACCAAATGGTAAAACTCTCTGTAATTTGCATTGATAACTGAAGTATTCAATGTCGAGATACCATTATCAATAGGGGTATCTGGAAAAATTCCAGTCTTCGATGTTTCGAGCTCGAAATAGTCTGCCATCTTTAATGGTGTCCCTTGGCTCACAAATGACACCCCGTTGACTGTATACAGGTGTCTATTTATATCGGTCTCACCGTTCCTGAGGACTATTGTATGGGACACGTTGATGCTGCCATAGTGATATGAACCTTGAGGATTTGGCCTGGCAGCTCCCGCTGACAAGTTCCACCTGATCAAGCACCAAATTGACAGCTTTTAACCATATGTTATTCGTGTTTTACTTGGGATTAGCGATGCGTACCTTATTGAACGAGCTTGTTCAATGGAGTAAAAATAATCATGTAACTGTGGTCCTGGGGGAAGTGGGCCGGATGGAAAATCATCAGAGTTCGGGTAGCGAATGACGCCGACTCCAAAAAGTTCAGCGTCAGTTAAACGGGAACTTGCAACCATGTAGAAGGACTTGCCACTAGTTTGATTCTTCGCTGTAACTAAGACTGAGGAGGATTGACCAACATGGATGTCCAGATTACTATAAGTTTGTTGTGCTGTGTAAGACCCTTCTGTCTCCACTAACAACATTAGATGGTCTTGAATCCTGAAGTTCAACGAAGTTTTCAAGCCCACATTTGAAATCCTTAGCCTGTATGTAGCCCCTGTAATCCAAGAAGATCATAATCAAATAAGTTGTTCCTCTGAATTCATATATAGTTTCTGTTGTCGATTGCACAGCAAAACATTATAGTAAAGGCTGGTGCAATCGACAACAGAAACAAATCAAGAGATACTACACGTTCGATTTTGAAAAAAACAAATCAAGAGAGATAGACTCCACTTTTAAGAAAGTAATATAAAAGAGATAAACTCAATCTTGAAAAACCTAACAAATTCTTGTTGAATAAAAAATTTAAAATTTAAATTTAACTACTAGATAATAAGTACCAGCATTCTTAAACAAAATAATCTAGAATAATAAACAATCTTAAAATTCTTTAATAAATAAATATAATTTCCGTAATAAAGTATATGTGTATTCACCTGGTTGAAATTCAAAAAACTGTTTCATTAGGACCCCGTCCATTGATAAGAATTCCACTGGGATTCTGAAGTCCAGTCCCATTATCAAGCAAAGCCCTCAAATCCTAGAGAGAGAAAAAAGGCATAATCATAATTGTTGTAACAATTTATATGTGAAAAATATGATAGATCCCAGGAAATCATACCCGGTGATCTGCACTGTACCAATCTCCAATGAGGACATCAATATCTCCATGAGGTTGTGGAAATGGAATAGGAATAACCTCACGATTATTCACACGAATAGGACCATATCCACCAGCAGCTTTGTGCAGGAGAAGTGATGGGAAATAAAAGAAACTTCCGATCTGATCCTTCACTTGAAAACTGTATGTCCAGTTCCGGCCAGGTAGTATTGGACAGTTAGTCTCTTGCACCCCATCTTGCCATGAATTCCTTCTCATTTGCAGTCCGTTCCTACATTGAATTTATGCAATCTCAAGCTGTCCTTACATGCGTACTAAAAATAGAAGAATCTGTGCTTGATTGTAAATGCATACCATGTCATAAGGAATGGTTCTGTCAAGTTGTTATGAACATTGATGTTTAGCACATCATTTGTTGTTGCATTCAACAATGGTCCCGGAAATTGATCGTTGATCACAATCACCTGCATAATTGAAAACAAGAAGAAAAGAGAACACTTGTACTGAAAAGTGAAACAAAATTCCAAGCACATAACACTAGCAAGTACAAAGGATGTAAGAAAAGATTGAAGAACCTGTTTGGTAAGAGCAAGAGGAGCACGGTGAGAGAAGGAAACTGTCCAGTCATAGGAAAGCGATTTGCCATCTACCAACACAGCGAGGGAGGAGAAGTAGAAAAGGATGAGGCTGAAAGGACTCATATCTACGTTTGCTTTCCTGACCATGCCATGAAATATAACCTAAATATATTTCTATCAACGAAGAACTAAACTTGAAGAAGCCAACTCGTAAGAGTAGAACTCTTTATATATATAAATTCATTTGTTTTTATAATTTATAGATGGATTCCAGATAAGTTTAGTTTGTGTACAGGTTATCCACGAATACAACATTGTTTAATTTTTTATGTTTTTGAATAATATCGTATATTAATCAATTTCTATCACTTATTTAATATTTAATTAGAGTAAGGATATATATATGGCCCAACAAGCTTCAAAAGCAAATGCCCAATGAGCCCAGCAAGTTGGAAATAGTTGCAAGCCTGTCACTGAGTTCACTCGTGATTAATTCGTGTTTTAAATTTCGTTTTCGTCAGCAGTGGCAGTTAGCTCATCTAAGAGAAATGGGTAAACAACATTGTAATAACATTCCACTTCAGTCCTTATAATTTAAAGTTTCTTTTTTATAACTCTATTCATGACGCCTTGTCCCTTTTTTTTAGATAAAAAAATGAAGTCTCTGTAATTTACAAATTATTCAATTCAGTCTCAAAATGTCTCCCCATACTCTACATGTATACACACACTGGTTATGTTTGTGTTTGGTTAGCATTTCAGTGCAAAAAGAATACAAACATGCTTATTTATAAAGATAAATAAATAAAATAAATATATTATCAAAATAATTTTAAAATGAATTTTTATATTTTTTTTAAATAGAAAATACAAAAAAAACATGTCCTTCCCATATCCCAGCACAAAAACTTAATTCTTTTTACTTTACTAACTAATAACAATTAATTTTAAAAGTATTTTTTATTTGAAAATATATTAAAATAATATTTTTTTATTTTTAAAATTTTATTTTTATATCAGTATACTAAAATAATTTAAAAATTAAAAAAAATTTGATAGGCGGGGCTATCACTTCTTGGTCAACCCTTAAAGTTGACTGGTGACACTCCTTGATCAACCCTTAAAGTTGACAGGTGATATTAGCAAGATATTTTTAATTTTTAAATATTTTTTATATTTTTTAAAAATTATTTTTAAATCTAAAATCACTTCAAAAATATATTAATTTAAAAAAAATAAAACAAAATATTTATAAAAAATAAAACAAAAACTAAAAAGCTTTTACTCTGGACAAGTCTCATTGTTGGTCTGCATTTATAGGCCTTGCAAACATGAGAGCAGAGAGCCAGAGACTCCTCTGTTAATCGATCTAATCACTTAGTCTATAGATCACCATCATTTCTAGGCGAGGACGCTTTCGCCTCAACGATCCAGGTGATTATCCAAAGACCATATTTTAGCCCAAGGAAGGATGCTCAGTGGCAAAGGTCAACGACTGGGACACTGATTCCTTTCAATGTATCACGTATGAAAGCCTCAAGACAAATGAATCAAGGCATTATAAACAAACAGCAATTCATCTACTGATAACCCACATAACAAAACAAGAAAGAGGTATTCGCAGAGTATCAGCACAACCTAGTAATCCTCCCTGCTGATAAACAAGATAGATCTTCTCATGTTTATCCATTCATTAAGTGAACTGTGGGCCTCGCAAAAAAACACAGCCGTACCAGGAAGCTAAAGTTCAACCAAATAAACCATGAATAAATTCAAAGCTGGTGGTTAGTTAAATGTCAATCCAAGCTCCCAAGAAAAAAAGGGTTAAATGTTCATCAAATCAGTCGAAAATCAACATTCCTCTGCCACAATTTTTTAAATACAAGCTCCTTGCATAGTTTAAGTGGATATCTCCACTTGTATTTCTTTTTCATTTTTATCCTCTCTTCCCCACCACTTTGTTCTAGCAAGTTCAGGTGGTTCCCTGCAGCTTCCTCAAGTTTTCAAACAGTCAGTAGGCTACAACAACCAGCTGTCAACGCATGCATAAGAAAAAATATGGAAGGCCAAACAGTACATCCACCTATTATTTTACATGTGCTCTAATAAACTCCTCCACCTGAGATATCTCGCCAGTCAAACCAGAAGCTTCACCAATGGTAACTTTATTAATGCATTGCGAGAATGAAAACACTTCACCAGGTATTCCAAGAGTATAGTCATTTGCGATATCAGCATCTGATACTCCGCTCCTTGATACCCGCAATTTTTCTCTGAAAGATAGAAAACAAATGGACTAAGTATACTTGCATTTGCATTAATCACAATGAAATGCACAGCAGAGAGAGAGATAGAGAGATGCATTTTAAATGGGATTGAAGCAAAAATCTTATCTGAACACAACTACAAAAAAATCCAATAGAGCACCAAATAACAAACACAAAGGTTACATTTTTTAAGGGAACAAGCAGCTGTAGATAGGTCTCATCCAGCCCTTGAGTTTTAGCTAATGTATGGGTTACAGTTTGTTAAACTGTGAAAGACTTTTTTAAAGCAACAAGACTTACTTATCATCCAAGGCACAAGGCCCAACTCCTGGTGCTCAACCCAGTAAAACCATGCACTTGTTTAGCAATGTGTATATATTTTGCAAAAAATAATAATAAGAGTAAAAGCTGGCTTCACTAAATAATATCTTCCTACAAAGGCTTGACCAAAATATATGTTTCACAACTTCATACATATTCATTTCCATTGATAACAAAATCCATAGCTGAAAAGGCCTTTTGTTTTGTTTTTATATAGAGAAAAACACAAAATATCGTTAAAACAACACCATATCAAAATCATATAAAAATCATAAAACAGAAAGCTATATGATTAAAAGTGCTTGAGCAAATTTGCAAACCAGACCATATGATGTTCCATCTTTTCAAGTTAGAATATGTTATCAAATTGACACAATACTGTCAAGTGTAGATTTTGAAAAAAAATTGCCCCCTACGCCTGGCACCTTGCAAGAAGCATTCGCCTAGGCAGCACCCAAGCAAATCACCTTGCCTTGAGGCAGAGGCATTCAAGGCAGGGGTGCCTTGTCTCACCTTAGCACCCAGGTAATTGCCTCTAGTATCTCATATGATGGCTTTGCATTAACAAAGGAGCATAAAAGCCTAACTGACCACGTGATCTCAACAACTTCTCATTGAGATGCCAATAAGAAATTATTACTTGGAAGTGCAGGACAATGGAGAATATAAGGAAATTGAACGCACATTTCTTTCTCTAACTGTTTTCGGATGAATTCCTTGGTATGTGCTGTCACTTTGTCTGTCTTGTTACAGCAGATGAGAACTGGAAGTTTTCTTTTTTACGACACTTGCCTTGGTCAAAATATCATACAGATATCTGTAACATACAGGCCATCAAAATTAGAATACCACATTTCTACATCTTCAGAGTGCAAATACATGTGCGCTTTATCTGAAACTATGTGTTGAAGTTTGTAATTACTCTGTAACTGCACTCAAGTTGGGTAAGAATTCCAAAGCATCAACAACAAACACGATGCAGCTGCTTGAGGCAAGAACTCGTCTAGTTTGGGTCGAAGACGAGAATGACCAGGAACATCAACAACATGTACAGGCTTTATTTTTCCCTTCTGTTGAGGACATAAAGAAGTGGAAAACGGAAGGGTTAGCACCGCCTAAAATGCCTGGCTGAATTTGGAAAACATATTCCCATTTCATGTCATTAGAAATCAACACAGCCTGAGTCAAATTTGAGCACATCAAGTTAAAATATATCACCTTGGCACTCTCGGAATGTAGTAAGAAAGTGCCCTCATTTGGTTCCATTGAGGTGACAGTACCCTGATGTGAAGAGCCATCTCGAAGCTGGCAAATGCATCAGGGATGTAAATAAAATTTAGAACAAAAACTGTAATGTACAAACAAGATTACTCTCATAACTAAACTTTCAAAAGTCAACGATCAAACTCTGAAATCTCAAAGGAATGTGGGGGATTACTTGATAAAAAAGAACAGTTTTACCACTCCCACTAAGCCCAGAGAGCACAATGGTATTGGATTTTGTGCGTTTCAGCAAGCGAACTGCAAAGAAAAGCATAAAAGAAGAAGTTAGATATGATTCCAAATCCAAACATCTAAAAAAAGAAACAATCTGCATTTTTTTCTTAAAACATTTGCTAAACAAGCAATGCAGTTGAAACATAGAAAACACAAAACAGAGAGATCATTGATTCAGGAGGTCTATTCAAATAACAAGGACAATCCTCTCTCTTTCCAAAAACTATTCAATCCCTTGTAAATAGGTAGTGAAACATCTACGTTTTTCATTTGATATCTTCAAGAGAGCCCCTGCTAGACTTCAAAACCAGTCCTACCATGACTTTACATCAATTTACATCGATTAGTTCCGTAATCCTAAACAGCAATCCTGCCCAGAGAGTTAAATTTACATGGAAACGAAAGAGTTTTACATGATCAAAAGTAGCAACACCGGACATCCTTTGCAGATTTTGCTGCCCAGATCCATGATATTCTTAATAAAAAATGAGGTCCAATTGGCCAGTACAGATAACAAATTACAGGCCATATTGCAACATCAAGTGCTCTGTTTGATTCTTCCTCAGTCCCGACACTGCATAATTCTGCTTCACTTTATGAGGTCAAAGATTTCCAAATTCCATATAATCAACACTAAGTATCAAATTGTGTGCTTAAGTACAATCTCTTTAAGTTACAGCAAATAGACGATCAAGTAAGAGCCATTTCCGTTACGCTAGACAATTAGAGATGAAACAAACATAAGCAAACAGAAGTAGAGAATTACTTGTAAAGAGCAAAAGGGTGGTGAAAAGCAAGACAGCGACAGCCGCGTACAGTTGAGTAGGAGGTATTTGATGTGCATATTCAATCCCCTGTTGCAACCATTGCTGCGCTTCAGTTTTCCACTGCTCTATTCCTTCCATTTTAGATGCTGCGAATCCACGTTTTACAGAAATTAAACCCAAATTTCATGTAATTTTACAAATGGGATTCAATTACAGCCAGATTTCCGTTTCAAGAAAGAGAAAAAAACACTGACAGATCGAATCAGACGATAAAAAAACCCACCTAAAGAAAAGTGTGTTTGAAGGCTGTGAGGCTCACCGCTAACCCGCAAAGGAACCGGAGTTGAGGAGGGTCCGTTTCTTGGGTTTCTCCGCTGTTTACTGGGGTTACAGTCGCTGCTGCTTCTCCGATCCTTATCTCCGCTGCTTGTCGCCCTTTCCGGCGCGTGGGGGCTATTGAAAGATCGCGAGAGAAGAGAGAGAATGATTTTTATTGCTTTTCTTTGTTTGGATTTTTTATTTTTACTTTTACTTTTTGTTTGGAGAGAGGAGAGGTTTTTTTAGGTTTTTTATTTTTAATAAAACACGAACGGGTAGCCCGTGTTAAATGTAGGAAATTAATATGGTAAGTTAGTCCCCGTACTTTTGACATTTACAGTTTAGTTTCAGTAGGCAAAGTTGATTTTGATTTTTTTTTAAGTTTCCCATATTTCCCTTTATAAATGATTTTTTTATCTTATCTATAGCGGGTGAAAGTTGAAACATAAAATTTCGATTATAAGTCTGGGGACAATGTAGGAAAGAAACAACCAGATTGTAAAAAAAGTATAAATATAAATACTGAGTTACAAACGAGTATGAAATATAAGGACCTAATAACTGAAAGTTTTTAAACTAAACGGTTGATTAGTTATTTCACTGAAAAACAAGGATAAAATAATAATTTCCTCTTGATTTCTTTTTCTTGCCTCCACTTGCTCTCTCTCTCTCTCTCTCTCTCTCTGTTGATTTTTTAGACTTTGATTTTTTTCTTCCTTTTGCCTTATCTTTTCCACTTGCTTCCTTTTTGTCAATTAACAAAATATATTATATAGTCAAATTTCGCATTGAAAAAAAAATCTCAGGTTAATAATAAAGAAAATAATTAAAAATCACGTACACGTCCCCACACTCATGATCCGTGTCCTTAAACAACAGGGTAAGGATATTTTTAGGTTAATTTTTTTATATAACAGTGATAGAATCAATTTTTTTTTCTAATAGTAAAGATATTTATAGATTAGATTTTTACTCCGTTATGAATTTAAAAAATATTATTAAATCCATAAAGAATAAAATATATTTCATTTCAAAATGTTCCAAGTGAATTGATTTCATATCTCTATGCATCCTTGTTCCTCGGATCATTATATTTGATTCATTTTTGTGTCATCTTCAAGCAAAAACTAATCGAAGATTTCAAAACACTAGGATTGTTGGGAAACATGTTTCCTTGGTTATTGCTATATAAGATTTTTTTTTTTTTTATATGTAGAGTATTATAAACCAATTTATGCGTAATAAACCATTTTTTTATAACTCAATTTAGCCTTTTAAATATAGTGTTTGAAAACACAGGTCAATCCATGTTTTTTAAAAAATTAATTTTTTTTGCATGTTTTGAATTGTTTTAATGCACTGATCTTAACAATAATTTATAGAAAATAAAAAAATATTATTTTGATACATTTTAAAATGAAAAACATTTTAAAAAGTAATCACAATTACAATCCTACACAAGAATATATTATATACCCTGCTTTTCATGATTCCAATAATATTTACTAAAAAAAAATTAAAATTAAAACCTGAAATGGAGCAAACCCTAAATCTTAACCCCTCGAGGTTATTATTGTTATCGCTATATAATTTTGTAATTTATATAGCAAATCTATTCATATTTATTGAAACACCCTTATGTCAAGTTTGAGAACTTTTTTCATTCAACCAGATGTTTTTTTATCGGTTCGCTTTTGAAATATTATGTGAAAAACCTTTCTCTCTAATTTTTTTTTTAACAATTCAATACTATTCTATTTTATTTTTTTTTTAACTAGCCCATCTCATTTCTGATTCTAAATTATTAATATCATAAAATTTGACTAGGGGTTTACAATTTACCACCATTTCTATTTTATTTCTCACTGTTTAATTTATCACAATGAAGTCTTTTATGGGGTTTTACAGAGTTTCCACGAGTTATCTGCATATTTAAATTATAAATTATCAGGATATATATATATATATATAAAGAAAGCTAAATGGTGTGGGGCTTTCACTATAGCTTTAGACATAAATTACCATGGATTGCGATAATGAAATTTACTCAGTTATGGTGTTTAATTAAGAAGACCATGAGGGACATTTTAATATTATCATACTGTCTTTTCTACTGGTTATTCAAAAAAGTTGTCGGCGCGTGTTCCATACACCTCAACAAGTTGGTGGCGCCCTCACCATTAAAAAGGGGCGTGAGACGCCTCTCGATGGCTAAATCTAGTCATTAATCGTATAAATAGATGCGTAGACATGCCTTTTTTTATATGGTGCAGCACGTATGTATATATCATGCTTGGATTACCACCGATAATCGATGGTTTGTGTTTTTTCATTCTTTTATTTCTTCTCCTAACAACTAACGTGCACATTTTTTCTCTCTTTCTTTGTTATTTGCTTGGGTCTGACTTAACCTCCAGACCTAGTAGCCTATAAAAAAATAAAACAAAAAAATTAATTATGATTTTTGTTTATGATATTTCAAAGATAATTTATTTTATTTTATATAAAAAAATAGGATTTGTGTTTAAAATACTTAAGAGATAATTTATTTGTTTTATAAAAATATAAAAAAAATAATTAGAATTTTTATTTAGGATACTTCAATGGGAGTTTAATTTTTTTTAAAAAAAATATAGAAAACATTTATAAGAAATTATTTAGGATACTTTAAGGTTAATTAAAAAAAAAATTATAAAAAAAATTAATTATAATTTCTGTTTAGGATACTACAAGGATAGTGTAATTTTGTTCTTAATAAAAAATAAAAGAAAATAAATATCAAAAAAAGATAATTTAATTTGTTTTTATAAAAAATAGAAATAAAATATCAAAAACTAATTAGGCAGCCCTGCTAGGCCTAAACGACTAGGGACTGGCAGCCATGCCTAATTAAAGTTTTTTAATAAAAAAAATTATTATTTATATACAAAAAATGATATTTAAATCATCTTGAAGTATTTTAAATAGAAATTCTAATTATTTTCTTATATTTTTATATAAAAAAATTAAATTATCAAAGAAGTATCCTAATTAATTTTTTATATGTATTTAAAAAAAAATTATAAAAAGAACATTTAAATCATCTTTGAAGTATATCAAACAGAAATCATAATTAATATTTTTTATGTTTTATAAAAAATAATTTAAACTATCATTGAAGTATTCTAAACAAAAATTCTAATAAATTATTTTTTATATAATTTTTTTAATTTTTTATAAAAAAAATATTTAAACTATCGCTGAAGTATCTTAAACAAAAATCTTAATTATTTTTTTTATAGTTTTTTTTTTTAATTTTTCATGAAAAAAACATTTAAACTCTCCTTGAAGTATCCTAAATAGAAATCCTAAATAATTTTATTTATATATTTTTTATTAAAAAAACTTTTAAACTATCCTTGAAATATCCTAAATAATATTTTTATAAATCTTTTCTATTTTTTATAAAACAAATTTTACACTACCCTTGAAGTATCATAAACAGAAATCTTAACTAGTGTTTTTTATAAATTATTTTCATTAAAAAAAATTTTAAATTATCCTTTAAGTATCCTAAATAATGTTATATATATATATATAATTAATCTATCCTTAAGGTATCAAAAACATAAATTCTAATTAATTTTTTTATAAATTATTTTTATTTTTGGAGATCTACTATAATGGCATCCTTGTACATACATTTATGTCTTGCATGTATGAAGAGGGCCAAATAGACTAGGGATGTTTGCTACTTCTATAGGCATGAATCGAAAAATCTAAATAACTATTTAGATTTTAATGTTTTCATGCACAATAAAATTAACCAAATATTTTTCTTTAATAGCAATTATGGTTGTGGGAACATCTCCATACGAGCAGGCTTCAGATATCTAGATTTCCAGATATAACAGTCCAAACTACAAGTGTTACACTTGATCTCCCATTATGATGCAAGTATTATGATGTTATTTTTGTAATTATATACATTTATATTGTGTTCTTGAAACTTTAAAAAATGCAATTAAATTGGTATATTTTTAATGTTAAGTGGCGTGTTGGAAAAGTTTTTGAAAATAATTCATCACATGTGCTAGCATTTTATTGGAGTGAACTTTATAGATAACCTGCTATCCAAGTATTTTTTGAATTATTTGTTGAGTAAAATAATTAACTACATAAAATTATTGTTGTTTTATTTTTATTTAACTTATAATCTGCAGGTCATTTGAATGCCTTGCTTATAAGAAAGGTTAGCCATTGCTCTAACTGTCTACATTACCAGGATGAATATACGAACAACAATAGTCCGCTAATATATTTTTAAGATGGTCGAGTTACGTTGTCCATATCGGGTAACGTGACAATTCGATTACATACAACACATTCCACTCAATATCAATACAAATGATGCTTTGCATGCCATTATTTGCAGGGGTAACAATGATGATTATGATTGGTTAAGCCGACATAGTGCTCATGTATCACAGTGAGATACATAAAGAAATGAGATGTTTACAAAGACGAATCCTGTAACTATTGATAACGAGTACATGATTTGGTACACGAGTGTAACACGACAAATTATTACTTTGAATCTCAAGAAGGTTCCTCCACCTGGATATATATATATATAGTATGTAAAACATGCCTAACAGATTCAACATCATGTAAGTAATAAAAGTTTTTTTATGATTAATATATGTTAACCTTTAAGTTTTATGTATTTATCTTTTAATTTAACATTAATGTCATATTAATATTAAATTGACTTCTTACTACGAGGGGGTCGAGATGCATCTCTTATCTTTATAGTACTGATAAGGAAAGAAAAGTTCATACCGTAACATCCAGGTGGTCAAATGTTTGCCGCATTGGACTCAAAACCTTTGAAGATGGGTTATCTCCTGATGATGCTGTGGCAAAGGATGAGGCCACTTAGGCAGGAGCATGAGCTGGATCTGGTCATGCAACCAATGAATCTAAATCATCTAGTAGACGACACAAGCATAGATATATAGATGATTTATGTTTTATTATTTTGAGATTACTTGAATACTGTATTGTTGGATTGTTTTATAGTAATTTTGCATGTATAATTTTTTTTTTTTTGCATCTCTTAGCCTACTTTTTGATTATGAATTATGAGAATATGTTGAGTTTTGTTAGAATTTATTGACTATGTTATTGTGGTTTTTTACAGATTTTTTAAAGCGAGATAAGATTTTGGTTATAATTCCTATAAGGATGAAACTTTATTCAAATTTTGATAAAATTATAAATATTTCAACCCTATAAAACCATCAAGTAAATAAAATTTTAGATTAACAAAAACTATAATTTTATAATTTATTTATGCTTGAAAAACAAAAAATAACTTAAAACTTAACAATAGTCAAAACGGTTAGATTGTTTTATCAAATGTCCATCTATTTTTTAAAGTAGTTGTAAATTATGGTATTTCAATAATATAACGTGAAACGTGATATTTTTGAAAATATCGAATTTCTTAACTCAATATTTTTTCAAACTATCTTATTTTACAAAAACTTTCTTATCATGTAATATTTTAAACATTTTATTATGTTTTGAATGCTAGTTTCCCGGATTATCAAATAAATCCATCCTCTGTCTTCATGTGCTCACCATGTGACCCGGGAATGCGAAATCTCGAAACCTGGGGCACTTGTTGCCCCCGAATCGCTGGATAATCAAAAGTCACCAGTTTCCCTTTGTTTTTTTTTCGGAAAAATAGGGTTACGAAATAACTAAGTTGTTTTTAACTCTTTGGTCTGACCAATCAAAACAGATTCCATGCTAGAATTCATGTGCCACCGACAGTAATACTGCCTATCGGGTCCCATGGTTCCTAGTTACAATACCAGACACAACGGTCCCTAGCCACAGTACCAGACAAAACCTGGCGGGCTAACCTAGTGTTTCACTAATTCAGGGTTTAATCTGAGTAAAAAAAACTTGGTTTTTTTTTTTTTAAATAATGTTGTTTTATTTTTAAAAAAAATTAAAACAGCATCATATTAATCCAGATTAAGTCATGCAATCTGTCATGTGAGCCTTAAATCAGGTCAAAGCAATTCTTGTAGCTATACCATGTATACAGCAAGGGTTACATTTTTTACCTGGGTTTCGTTTATCCATGGAATATGTTTAATCCTGAGCGGTAGCCCACAACATGAGAAAATTAAACCTTTCATCATCCCAGACACGGAATTTTTGAAACAGTCTAAGATGACGCGGCTACTGGCTACTGCCCTATAATAGAGCTAAGACTTGAAGAATGTTTGTTTTGAAGGTATTATCGTGTTTTTTTAAAAAAAATTAATTTTTTAAATATATTTATATTGTTTTGATGTGAATAAAAAAATATCAATTAAAAAAATATTATTTAATATATTTTTAAATAAAAATTAATTTTAAAAACAGTCACTTCTACAACAGTAAATCCACAGCTTTGCCTTTGCTGTGATTCCATTTCTATTCATTTACATTGACTACTTATTAATAAAGTTTACATGACATTGTTAGGAAATATTTAGGATGGAAACAAATATCGAAGTGGTTTAGAGATATAAAAATATTATTTTTTAAAATGTTTATTTGTCTCATACAAAAACAACATCTCTAGAATACAACTAAGCCCTCTAAACTTCTAAAATAATGAGAAGATAAGACCAAGAAAAAAATATATGTATTTTTTGTTGTGTTTCTTTTCTATATAGTAATATGTTTTTATAAACTTGAAACATAATAATAAAACAATATGATTGCTCATCAAACAATATAATTGTTGATAAAATAATATGATGTTCATCAAATTGTATAACTATTCATAAAACAGTATAACAGTTCATTTTAAATTTCAAGTTCAAAATGCTATCTTTAGATATTATAAATATCCACATAATAAATATTAGAAATCCAAATAGAAGAGTTTCTCTACCATGACTTAATTTACTACATAGTAGAAACTTATATTTAGAAACATTAGGAGGAAGTGTTTCTTTTCAATGCGAGATAAAATTTTTTTTTATTCATTTACAAACTACACCAACACGTATGAATACCCCTCTTGGATATTATAGAGTGATTTTTTATATTTTTAAAATAATTAATTGTAATAAAATACGTCTCATATATTTTTACTGTTTCGGTTTTTCCAGAGACAGCCAAAATTATAACAATAGAATATCAGATTACCAGCCACAGCAGTCGCACTAGCAATAGTGACCTTGCATTCACCTTTATTGCAGGAGTATATCATGTTATCATGGGCCTCATGCTGAGTCAGCCAGGCAAGCTTGTCTTGCCCTCTATAAGTGGACTAGTTAGTGCTCGTCGTATCATGTCTAGACAACTGTGACGAGGTGGAGATGGTTTTCGCCACTCCAACTGAAAATTTGTCTCGGCTTAATTAATTATTCTTAATATTTTTAGATGAAAAATAAAAAATATTATTAAAAATAACTATTAACACAGTACCATAAGCTAAATTTACGCTCAACTCTTTTAGGAAGCAAGACGACGACATATAGTAGCCAATAGATGAGAAAGTTTGATCAGATCTACATGGAAGATTTTTGCCGCTATTAAATTATTGAACTTTCCAGACTCTTTTCATACCATTTCCATGAAAATCTAATCTTTAAAAGCTATGAAGTGACATCCAATGGATTGAACTTTCGGAGAAATTAATCTATGGATTCATTGGAAGGATGTGTGCACAAGGAAATTAGAATTCAAAACCCAACAAGATAAGAGTAAATTATTTCTTTAGTCTCTGTGTTTAAAATTCTGGGACTAAAGACAATTTACTAAATAAGTTTCGAAAGGGAAGGCTTCTAGAAAAAATTCACAAGCATCCAAAACATACCGTGGGCTGCAAACGTGTTTGTCTGCCTGCAAGGTACAATATCCTTGTAACGCCGACGGTTTTCTGAGTCAGCATGTGACAGATCCAAAAACCACCGAAATGGATAAGCCCACGACAATTCGTTAACCAACCAAACTAACCATGGTTAACCAATCCTCAACTTCTTTATAATCAACGAAGTCACCCTTCCCATTTCCTCAACATCCTTGAACAACACAGCAACTCGGCAAAACAGGCTTTACTTTCCAAACATGGCCTCCACAACTTGTCTCACATCTTTTAGCTCCTCCGCGTCTCCTTTTATTGCCTCAAAAGTTTCCACCAATCAGTCTCGTTCACCACCACCGTCTCGCGTCGGCTTCCGCCCCCTTCGAGTATCCGCCGCCTGCGCTTCAACCGCCGAGAGACCCACATCATACATTGCAGCACCAACATCTGCATCATCTCTTTACGAAGTTCTCGGAATTCAAATGGGCGCCACGTGTCAGGAGATCAAGACAGCTTATCGAAGACTGGCTAGAATCTTGCATCCTGATGTTGCAGCTAACGGTCAAGGGGAGGACACGGCTTACGAGTTCATGAGAGTCCACGAAGCTTATGAAACCCTGTCTGATCCTGAAAAACGTGCAGATTATGATCTCTCCCTTTATAGACGAGGAAGGCAAATGGGCTCTCCGTTTGTGATGTCTGCTGCTACTGTAACAACAATGGCAACAGGATTTTCTGGGTATACAAGTCAGAGATGGGAAACTGATCAGTGCTGGTAAATGGGAAAAGAGGCTGTAATATCATAGATCCTAATCGATTTTAGTCCCTTAGATTGCTAGATGAAATTGTAAGATACAGTATTGACCCCCAAATATTGGGGATTATTTGCTGTTGTAAATAGTCCAGATTGGACCTCCATCTCTTGTATCATGTCCCAAGGCGGCATTTTTTCAGCCTGGAATTATGAATTCTTACCTATGATAATGCTATGATTTTGAAATGGATGTGCTGAACAGTAAAATTCAAGCCCTCTTTTCTTGACATTATAATACTACTGGAACATACTCCATCTCAAGGAAAATGAGTTTTCCTTATGCAGACAAGAGGAATGGACTCGGATTCTTTTTTCATAGAGAATTGGATTCCTGTTTATCTTGGTCCGAGAGTGATCTGGAATGATAGATAAAGCTGAAACAGACTTGGAAGTTTCAAGATTTTCTATCCACTATTGATGGAGTGTCCAATGTCTATAAGCCATATGCGTGAATTTTGTCCAATGATTGAACTAGAGGTATAGCGATTTGAAGTGCCCAATTCCTCAACTTTTAAAGTGGAAACGCAAAAAGATGGAGCAGTTCCAAAAAGTAAAAGCAAAAGCAAGAACAGTGACCCAAAGACAGAGGCTTTGCCAGACAGAAATATCAAATACACAGAAAGAAGCAGGTAGCGTTTGGGAACGCCATCAACTGTATTTTCCAAAAATTTAAAAGTTTTGTTTTTTTATTAAAATTTAATATGATTTTATATTTTTATATTGTTTTGATGTGTTGATATTAAAAATAATTTTTTTAAAGAAAATATTATTAACATGTATTTCAGCACAAAAAAATAATTTAAAAAATAATCACCACTACACTGTCAAACATGTTATAAGAATCGTTCGCAATCTTGGTTTGATTAGAAACACACAGCGAAAAAAACAGCTCAATGCATGGAAAAATCCAGGCCACATATAAACAAATACGATGGGAACTGCTACCCATTTTCGTTCTCCAGAATTCCAAATATACAACCACCAGTCTACAGCCTCAATGAACTGGGTCAAACAGACTTGGGCCTCACTTTCAATTGGTATGTACGATTATGGGCCAAGGCTGGACTCATCTCTACAAGTGTCCATAGCATAGCGAGTAAGCACGTAGCAATGGCTTGATCGGTGCAGCCTTCAAGTCAATGGCTCCGTTGTCGACTTGTCGGTGTCTTGCGTTTGGTTGCAATCGAACTGAAATGGGACAAGACCAGACATCCTTTCCTGACGCGGTATCTCCAAATGTGGATGAGATGGCAGCTACAATCACACGGATTAGACTCAACAAGCACACAGCTCAGTCTTAGGTTAAACGAATCAAGTCCAGTGTCATTCAAGCTGGCAAATGGATTGAGTTTTCAAGGACCACAAATATATCAATATATGGACCCTTTTAGCTACCAACCGATTTCGTCTGTATTTAATATTGTAAATGTATAATGTTTTTAAAAGTTTTTTTTTTTTAAAATATATCAAAATGTTTTGTCTATTTTTTTTAACTTTTAAAATTAATACATCAAAATTATTAAAAAATAATAGTAAAAATACCAATTCCATATTTTTTAAAGATAAATATTCTTTTAAAAAATATAATTAAAACAAAATACACCGAACTGCCAAACAAGTATTTCCTTTTCTCCGTTCATGTTGAAGGCATGGCAATAAAATATTGACGGGGACATTGCTCCTCTTTCTTCGTCCTCAGTCCCTCTTTCCTTTTTTTTTTTTTTTTTTTTTTTTTTTTTTTCCGGGGGCGGGGGGGACATTGCCACTCTTCCACGACACCATGGTTTCTTCTTATCCACTTCCATGGACCCACAGAGATGAATTTCTCGTCGTCGATTAAAATTTCGTGGCAGTTCAAGAGACATCTTGTTATTCAACTATAAATATTTACATTAATATGACCGAAAACTATATGCTATAATTTTATCCAACAATTTGCTAAGGTTAGAGAGAAAACCTTAGTTGGTTAATATTAATTTACATATTTATGGAATCAGTATTATAAATAAAAATTAAGAAATTAATCCAATATATGTCCTCGAAAAGAATTAGAAACATGGAAAAATCCTAGTCGTTCCCTACTCCATTACCCTGCCTCTTGTGTTTCTTACTATTCTCTCTAATTAATCAACTTCTACGGAGCAATCTCTTACTCATCTAACGTGGGTCTGCGTCACACCTCTGAAATCTGAATCTGAATTCATTAAAGGCGCAGAAGTACCTTAAGTTTTTATTTTTGTATTTTACCATTATAATTAAAGAACTCTAAAAGGCGTGGGGAAAGCACTGTAGCTTCCCCACGCCTTTTAATTATACCTAATATAATAATAATAATAATTATTACTATTATAATTATAATTATATTTTAATATTTTAATATATTTTTTTTCTCTTTTGTAGTAGTTTTTTTTTTCCGTTTTTTTTTCTGCTTTTCTTTTTTTTTTCTGTAGTCTTTTTTTTTTGCTTTTTTTTTTTTTTTTTCTGAGCTTTCTTTTTCCCACTTTTGTTTGTTCTTCATTTTTTTTACATGTTTTTTTTTTACCTAAAATTGACTTTTTTTTTAATTTTTTTTTCAAAATTATCTTTACTAATTTTTTTTTAAATATTAAGCTGGTTGAAAATTTAACTATGTAGCTTTTTTCTTTAAAATATTGTAGTTTGCTATAATATTCTCATACCTTGTTTTTTTTTTATGATTTATTTATTTTTTTTTTTTTAAATGGTCTTTGTAGATTTTATTTTTTTTTTATATTAAGTTGGTTGAGAATTTAGCTTTGTGGTTTTTTTTTTTTTAAAAAAAACAATATGAATTGCTACAGTGTTTCCCCTACATGGTTTTTGTTTTTTCCACAGTGCTTCCTCACATATTTTTTAAAAAAAATTATCTTTATCGAATTTTTTTTTTCAATATTGAACTGACTGATAATATAGCTTTAGCTTTCCCCACATGTTTTTTTTTATTTTTTTTATTTCTTTTTCTTTTTTTCCAAAATTGTCATTTTTTACATATTTTTCTTTTTTTTTTTAGAATTTTTTTTTGTTGATTTTTTTTTTTTGCTATTGAGCTGGTTGAAATTTAGTTTTTTTGGTTTTTTTCTTTAAAATACTGTAGCTTTCCCCGCGTGTTTTTTTTCTCGCTTTTGTTTCTTCTTTTTTTACATGTTTTTTTTTTTTTTTCATTTTTTTTACCCAAAATTGACTTTTTTTTTTAATAGTCTTTGTCAATTTTTTTTTTTTTTTTTATATTGAGCTGGTTAAGAACTTAGCTTTGTAGCTTTTTTTTTTTTAAAAAAAAACACTATGAATTGCTACAGTGTTTCCCTTACGTGGTTTTTGTTTGTTTGTAGTGTTTCCCCCACGCGTTTTTTTTTTTTAAATTATCTTTGTCTAATTTATTTTTTAATATTGAGTTAGTTGAGAATTTAGCTTTAGCTTTCCCCACTTTTTTTTTTTTTGATTTTTTAAGTTTTTCCCAAAATTGTCTTTCTTCTTTATATTTTTTTTTCATAATTATTTTTGTTGATTTTATTTTTTTACTATTGAGCTGATTGATAATTTTGTTTTTTAATTTTTTTTCTTTAAAACACTAGATTGATGTAGTGTTTCTCTACATGGTTTTTTATTAAATAATTTTTTTTTTCAGAATTATCTTTGTCAATTTTATTTTTTTTATATTAAACTGATTGAGAATTTAGCTTTGTAGTTATTTAAAACACTGTAGATTGCTACAGTGTTTTCCCACATGATTTTTTCCTTGCTACAGTGTTTCCCCACATGTTTTTTTTTATCGATGTTTTTTTTCCAAATATGTTTTTGTCAAATTTATTTTTTTTCATACTGAACCGGTTAACAATTTAGCTTTTTTTCCTTAAAACATCATTGATTGCTACACTGTTTTCCCATATGCTTTTTTTTGTTATGTTTTTTTTTAAATGGTCTTTGTCATTTTTATTGTTTTTGATATTGAGCTGGTTAAAAATTACAACTGTAGATTTTCTCATGAAACACTATAGATTGTTATAGTGTTTCCATGGATGTTTTTTTTCCTTTCGTTTTTTTTTTATATTTGTCAAAATTATCTTTATTGATTTTTTTTTAATATTGAGTTGGTTGAGAATTATAATTGTATATTTCTTCACAAAACACTATAGATTGCTATAGTGTTTTCTTAAATGATTTTAATATTTAGCTGGTTGAAAATTTAGCTTTAACTTTCCCCACATGTTTTTTTTTTCTATTTTTTATTATTTGTTTTTTGCTTTTTTTCTTCCAAAATTGTCATCTTCTTTTTTGTGTTTTTTTTTTTTTTTTTAATATTGAGCTGGTTGAGAATATAGCTTTGTAGTTTTTTCCTTTAAAATATTGTGGACGGTAACAATTTTTTTTTATATTATTTTTTTTCACAAATCCACAATAATGCACAAGCATGCCACAAGCCCGTGGCATCGCGCGGGCATGTCATGCCTTTTACTAATATATTTACTTATTAATATATTATATAATTATAATTATTATATTATTATATTGTATTGTATTATATTATATTATATAACTATTTTTTTCCTTTTTTTTCTTTTTAATTTTTTTTAATGAATTTTTTTGTTTGATTTAGTTTGTTGATGTTAATTTTTTTTTTTTATTTAGTTATCAAATTTTCATGATACGGATCTCGAGTTTGATGGGTTAGCCTGATTTGACAAGTTATTTTTTTCATTTAGTTTAGTTTGTTAAAGTTAATTTTCTTTCTATTTAATTATCATACTTTCATAACACATGTCCTAGGCTTGATGGGTAACTTGGTTTGATGGGTTAACCCAGCTAATTCAGGGTAAACCCGTCATTTGTTTTTTTATTTAGTTATCAAACTTTCATGATGTGAATCCCAGGTTTTACGAGATAACCTGGTTTAAAAGGTTAACCTAATTAATTCAATTTTTTTTCTTTTTCTTCATTAGTTTTTTTCCTTTCTGTTGATTTTTTTTTCTTTGTTTTTTTAATCAATCTATTTAATTATCACACTTTTATGACACGACCTTATATCTAGACCCACATCCAATATTCTTGGGTCCGGTGTTGCAACCAGGCTCACTTAAACTTGGGTCATGCAAGTTTAATTTTATTATTAATATTATAAATATTACTTTTAGATCAGGCATTGCAGTCAAACCCAAGTTTCTTGGGTATAAACTTTGCAGAAAAAACTCAAGATTTTTAAATTTTTATTTGTTTTAATATTTTTTATGCAAAAAAAAATAACCCGCGGCATCGCGCGGGTCAAGTGTCTAGTAGTATTTTCTATACTTTGTGATCATCTCTGAGTCAGCTTGACGGTTTATCTAGACGATCCTATCCTATATTTTCGTCTTATGTTTTACTGTAAGCTTTGTCGAATGAAACAATTTATATCAGGAAATTTGTCTTTTGTCACTTCCTATTGAAGAAGAATTGTCCGAGAATGAAATGGCTCTGATCTCATTATTTTTAACAGCCTTTACCTGGTTTTAATGCAAGGTTCAGCTTTTACAATGCCCATGGAGCCCAATGATGCAAGTTGATGCTCAAATATGGTTCTCGGAGACGAGACAAAGAGGTCCGAACGCGTCAAATACGCGATTAGCAGAGCACAAATGGCTGGAAATTTAATTTATTTTCATAAAACTTGTACTATCAAATACAGGTACAAGCTGCAAGGCCAACTCTTGATAATTCAAAGTCACTATTAACTAATAAAAGAGATACATGCATCCATCAAAAACATAAATACGTTGATAACCCCATAATTTTTTTTACAGAGAATCGTGGTTTCTAATCTGTGAAGACAATTAGTTCACAAGGGTGCACAATCAGAGTGATAATTTTTTCCTTCCTTTGAGATTCAAGATCCTGTAAATAGATAAGTCCATAATTCGTGAAACTAGCATGAATTATATCAATTTTTAAATTAATTGGTAAGGTTTTAAGAAGTAATTTATATTATTTTTTAACATATCCTCTCAAATGAAAGCTTTTTGAGTTTGAAATTTGTATAAACTCATATTATTTTCTATTTAATTTTTATTAAATAAATAAAAATGATAATATTCAAACTTGTGACTGCTTGATTATTAAACCTTTTAATATTATATAAAAAAATTATACCAATCAATCAAAAATTTTAAGTTATATATAAAATTTTAAAAAATAATTTATATTCTTCTCTAATCCACCAAACTAAACTATGGTTATTTCAATTTCCCACCTCCTTATAAAATAACGACTCATTCTTTCCTTGACTCCCCAACCTCCTTAACCACACAGCACACGAGGAAACACAAGTATCGCTACTGTATTTTCAATCATGGCTTCCACATCTTCTCTAGCGTCTTTCAGCTCCTCCTATTCTCCTTTCATTGGCTCAAAGTTCTCGACCAATCAGCCTCAGTCGCTTCCATTTCGTGCCAGCTTCCGCCCCTTCAGTGTCTCTGCCTCCCGCGCTTCCACCGCCGAGCGACCACCATCCCGCAATGCCACACAAATATCTCTCTACGAAGTTCTCGGGATTCAAATGGGTGCCACTTGCCAGGAAATCAAGGCTGCTTACAGAAAGCTAGCAAGAACATTGCATCCTGATGTTGCAGCTAACGTTCAAAAGGAAGACACAGCTTATGAGTTCATTAAAGTACACGAAGCTTATGAAACTCTGTCGGACCCTGACAAACGTGCAGATTATGACCGTTCGCTTTTTAGACCTGGAAGGCAAATGAGCTCTCCGTTTGCAATGTCTGCAGCAACAATGGAAACAAATGTTGTAGCTGCTGGATTTCCTGCCTACACTAGGCGAAGATGGGAAACTGATCAGTGCTGGTAGCTGCAAAATTGTTTACTGGGCTGGATTTAACCCTGAATTATAGATACCCTAATCAGTTTCAGGTGATACAGAGGTGATGATTCCAGCTGGGGATGGATTCAAGTAGCCAGGATCGGACCTCAATCTTGTAATCATGTAAATAGTTGCATTTTTTACGGCCTGCAACCATAGATTCTTATCTGCAAATGCTTTTGATATTCATGCATCAAATATTTCAGGGCCTCCTTAATTTTCAGATATACCACAACCAGTTGTCCACGGTCCAAGAATTATTGTTTGATGTACATAGCCTAAGGATTTAATTTTAAGTTTTTTTCCTCGTCAAAACCTTCAAATACCAAAAACAAAAAAACAACTAAATTCTTGATTTTCTTGAACCTAAATACGTTTGATCATACGTTTGAAAAAGCTACTTAACATGGAAAGTAAATAAAAAAATCGAAGCAATTAAATCCTAAGATTATCTCCAATTTCTCTTACCTAATCAAAACAAAATAAAGTTTACAAAATCAAATAAAATATCGACAATTAAATATATATTACGATAGATAAATCAAACCATAAAATTGTGTCCATCCGTCCTCAATACCACACGGATATTTCATTTGTAATTTACAAGGGAAAATAAAACTTCCCTTTTCATTTGGAGCTAGCTAGCATATAAATCCTTTTGATAAATGTTTTATTGCGAGATGGGATCTGTGCTAGATGATGGCTAAAGCTGAAATAAACTTTCAAATTATCTTGTTTATAATTGATAGCATGCCCCTTTGCATAAGCCACAGTATACAGATTCTGTTCAAAACGTGATGGATAGAAAGTTACATCTTTTCTTGGAGTTCGAGATAATTACTGGCCTCGATTGTCTCTCTATATATGAAAAGGATGGCTTCGGCCGCTTGAAAAATGGATAACTCCAATTTATTGGATAAGGATGGGCAAACTTATCAAGTGAGAAAGCCGAAACGACAGTGATTTTTCTTTCTCAAACAAAAGATAAGTAATTCTACGACATGACCCCATCTTTACCTTTTCGTTTGTCTGTTTTTGTCCTTTTTCTCTCAAGAAAAATAAAGACAGGAGTCAGTTGAGCTATGGATAGCCATAACAGCTCAGGATACATTTGATCTGCACTTATCAGTTCTCAATATCGGCAAAGAGAGGTCGGTCAGACCTCGAGTATGAGACCCCCCGAATTAATTTTAAAAGTATATTTAATATGAAAAAAACATTAAATTATTTTTATTATTATTTAATATATTGATTTTTTAAAAAATAAAAAAATTTAATATTTTTCAAAATAAAAAAAAAATATATCTTCTAAAAAAACATCATGCTATAACAACCCCACTCTATCAAAAATGATAAAGTGATTATATCTTGAGTTTTTTTTTTTTTTTTTTTTTTTTTTTTCTAATGGTCATGAGTTCAAGTTTTATTAAGATTACTGAAAACTTATATAGTATTTAGTTTTAGAGTATAGAATTAATTGAGAAGTATACAAGTTAGTTCATATATCAAATTAATAATAATAAAAAAAAACATTTAAATTTAAGTTAATTTTGTTCGACATCCCTCTTACCATGATCAGAGTTTTAATTAGTTAGATCTCTTTATTACTAATTTGATTAGTATTTGAATTCTTTTAGTATTTTCTGAATGACTAGTAAACAATATTTATGGGGCGATAAATATCTGTATGTACGAAAATAAAAATTTAAATCGAAGGGTGGAATCTGCTTTCTTTAAATCTAGAGGAGAATTTGTGTCTTGTTTATTAAAAATGGAAGTTCCTTTGTCTATAACGAACACCATGGCACCAGCCAATAAGATTTTTGCTTTTGCATTCAATGAGAAGGGGAATCAAGTCCTGAACTTAAAGTTGCGAGCAATGTTATTAAGAGTCTGTTTGGCAACGTGTTAACGATTGTGTTTTTTTAAAAACAAACTTATTAAGTGTTTAGTTACCGATTCTTAAGAAATCAAAAAACATGGGCCCCATAATTTACAGCAGCAGGAACACGATTTTGGCGAAGCAATAAAATCCTGCTTTTTTCACAAGTTTCAACCTGTGGTTGGAACGATTAGTGGCTAATTACGTGCACAGTGCAATTCACTTGCACTCTGGCGTGAGGTGTGTTTTTTTTTTTTTTTTTTTTTTTTAATATGTTTATTTTCTGTACACTTTTTTTTTTTTTAAAAAAAACTAGTTTAGAGTAAATTAAATTTACTTGTATTGCCATGTAAGCAATATTTTTTTTTCCTGAAAAATTAGTGTAGAGTGAATTAAATTCACTCGCACTGTAATATCAAATCAATTTTATTCCTGATAATATTTTATCTAATTTTATTGCACGCTTAAAAAATTATAGAAATTATAGTTCTTGTCGGATGAATTTTGTACGTAATGTAATTGTAGATGGTTTAATGGAATAATAAAAAATATTTCATATAAAGTATTATTTATTTCATGAAATAATAACAATAGTTAAATCTACAACCTTTAAATTAAAAACCATCAATATTAATATATATATATATATATATATTAAAATTATTATTTTATAATTTTAATTTCAAAAGCATTCTTAACCAAACACATTAAACTACTTTTTATTCAACCTCAATTTCAACCACAGTTTTAACTAAACATCTATTTTTTCAAACCAACCTCAATTAAAAGTACTTTTTATAAAAACAATTTTTTTCAAAAAACACAACCACAACAGCTACCGCAATACCAAACACACTCTAAATCTCGTCCGGGTTGGTGGATTTACTCAGATCCTAACATCATTTAAGTTTCATAAAAAAATTAAAAATAAAATTAATCTTTATTTTTTTCAGTATTTTTTTTTATAAAATGACTTTATTTTGATGTTTTTTTTTTAAAAAATAAAATTTTAATTAATTCAGATTAATCTACTTAATGTGACTCGAGTATTACTTTGACTCTCGTTTCGGATTTATTATCAATGTTTGTGAGAGTAATGGAGAGAGAGAAGATGAGGGTGTGGCATGCGGGGGAAGCTTTGTGGAGAGTCTGCGGGGGAGGGGAGTATACGATAGGCCACTCGTCTTCATATATCCATTTCTAATAGGCCATAGCTCTAGGCCCACGCTGTATGGGTTTTCAAAATTACCGGGCGTAGCCCGAACTCTTCTTTCAAAAATGACTTGCCATGGCAGCAGGGCTGCAGCGCCTCAAAGAAGCACCAGTTGTTAGCAATGGCTCGTCTGATCCGGCAATGGCCGTTTCTACGTAACCATTGCTTCTCACGCTGCGTTCAACTACCTCCTCTCTGAATCTTTACTTTTATCCATCAAAGCCATCTCTCCTCGTCTCTCTCTCACTATAGTTACAGCTTCTAATCGGAACGCGCATTTTCGATCACGCGGTCCAGAAAAAACTTCTGATTTTGGACAAGGAGGAAATGCAAGTGATTCGGATTCTGAATCATACAAAAGCCGCAAACAGAAAAAATGCGAGGCTCGACTTGCCGTTCGTTGGGGCATGGAGCTGGCTTCTTTTTCTCCACCTCAAATCAAACGCATTATCAAGTGATGAACGCGAATTAACTTGCCTTCTTATTCCCCCCCCCCAGAAAAACACCAACGTTAAAGCTGGTCTTCGCAGTTTATATTGTGTCTTGCTTGGGATTTTCTAGGGTGGCTTCACTTGAGAAAGACGTATTCGATGCGTTAATGTTAGTCAAGGTACTTCTTCTGTAATATTATGTGTCTTTACTCTTTCGGAGTGCGTTGATTTTTTAGCTGTTTTATGTTCTTAGCGAGGGAAGCAAATGAAGATAATGTGCGTGTTTTTTTCGCAGTGACCAGGACCGTATGTGCGGGAAGGAAAGCGGAGGCAATATAATTATATCGGTATTGAGCTCTGTATCTTTTAAACACTAGCCTTGGATAACTTTTTTAAAAGAATATGGTTGGCTTAGCTAGCTACGTTGTCTGTGTTTGTGTTTTTCCTTGCTGCGAAATATGGGGTATCAAGTTGAAGCAAATGCGTGCAAGTAATCTTAGCTTTGGTGCATGCTAATGCATTTAATGTTACTAATCGTGGAGCAAGACTTGTTGCATATTTAATGAGAAAGATGTTCGTTTCATGGTGTGGCTTTGATTTCTCTCAATCAAGTAAACTGTGTGCCATGCAAGAACATCATAGGTGTATATCTTGTCTTGTAGAGAATCTTTAACATCGAGTTTTAGCATTATAAATGTGTTCTTAAATCTTGATTGCTATGTGCATTGTGGCTGTGGGGGTAGGGAATGTTGCGGGATGTAGAAACTGAACTGATGGATGCTTTGATTCATGTCTACAAAAGATGGTGATTGGAGTAGGCTGCAGGGATTTTCTGGTTTGGAGGAAAAGATTATTGGCGATCACAATGAAGAATCTGGAGAAAGAGAAAACGATGTGGAAGAGGAGGCATGGTAAGCAATTATTACCTTCGGTTGTCGTTTTGAATGGCAATACAGTTGGGGTTATGAACGCATATGTCAAATTCTTCAATCTTCTTCTGGTCTAACTCCAATTATGAAATCTTTTAACTGAAGACACTGATCTTATCTTAACTTTCTTCACTACCAATTCGGTATTGAACGCAAACCTACCATTACAGCTCTTTTCTTGGTCTACAACTTATGGATGCAATTCTCACTTCCCTAGTCTTGATTATGTCTTATTGCATTTAGCTTCCACAAGCAGAAGCTTGCATAAGTGTGGAAATAATGAATTAGAACTCCAAGGAAGCTGGAGATTTTATTTGAAGATTTATGATGATTACACATGAAAATGGAAAACAAAAATTCCAAGATGACACATTACATGTTTCTTGTACTATTTTCAGGGGTCACACGAGTACATTGATATAGCAACCAGTTGTTTCGGTGGCCTGATTAACAGAGACATAAAAGTTATCAATGAAGTTTATGCACTTCGAAGCATTGATTTTGACAGTCAGGTCAGTGAAATGTCACCCTAAGTGTATCAGTTACTGCATATCAGAGTCGTTCATGAGATATCTCTAACAATGGGCTAACGATTCCTACTGCGAGCCACCTCATAGAATTATAGACTATATAGCTTGGGCTTAGGCGCGTGGATGTAAACACGGCTTGTAGAGTCATATCTTTTGCTTTTGAAGGCCAGGCCCATTACCATTCCCCTTTCCTTCCCGTTTCCCTTCATTCCTTTTTGTTCTCCTTTGTTTTTTCATTTTGGATGGTGAGAAACATTGGGAGTCTGGGACTTATAAACCGTTGGACACTTGAGCTCATGTATAGACCTAAGAAAAAGAGTCCTAGATGGTCCAATATGCATTTACTTGGATAAATTTGGCGTGGTTCTATCTTTGCGCTAAGGGCTATACTGCCACACAAGAATGGTACTGGATAATTGTAAAGAATAAGAACAAAAGTGCACAATATTTAAATTGAATGAATTGCATTTACTAAATGGAAATGGCTAATAAATAGCCTTACAGGAATAACAATAATACTGAAAAATAGCTCACGTTCACAATAACGTGGCACATGAAATAACAAAAAATAAACAACCAACATCCTTAATTTAATCTTGACCATGTATATCTTCCTGAAGACTAGGGACTCATGGACTAATTCAAATACTAAAAAATAAACCCTTTCATTCCTTCCTTTAAACTTACTGCAGTATGCAGTTAGTTTACGTCAGTAATTTCTTGGACTCCCAGCAGTGTTCTTAGTTTCAGAAATGCATCAAGCTTTAAAGGCTTGGTCATTAAATCTGCCACCTGATCCTGACTTCCACAATGAACTAATGCAATTGTACCTTCTTTAGTAAGATTTCTCAAAAAATGATATCTCACATCGATATGCTTACTGTGTCCATGCATCACCGGATTTTTGGACAATTTAATAGTTGAGCTGTTATCACATTTCACTTGTGTGCACTCATTATTTGAGTGTCCCAATTCCTTCAATACTCTTTTTATCCAAAGAGCTTGACATACACACATTGCGACTGCTATAAATTCTGCTTCAGTTGTAGAAAGAGTCACTATTGGTTGCTTCTTCGAACTCCATGAAACTGCTCCTGAGCTTAACAAAAAAACATATCCACTTGTACTCTTTCCATCCTCCATATCTCCAGCATAATCACTATCCGTAAATGAGAGTAGTTCATCACTTTCCCCTTTCTTGTAATAAATTCCAAAATTTATTGTTCCTCTCAGATATCTGAGTGCCCTTTTTGCTACTTGTAGATGAAGTTCCGTCGGTTTGGCCATGTATCTACTGATGAGACAAGTAACAAACATCATGTCTGGTCTTATTGCTGTGAGATACATTAGGCTGCCCACTAATTGCTTATAATATGTTTCATCTACTCTAGCTCCGCCTTCATCTTTGTTGACTCTGCATCCTGGAACTATTGGATTTTTCACTGCATTGCATTCCATCATACCAAACCTCTTCAACACCTCTAGTGCATATTTCTTCTGACATATGTAAGTGCCACCTGAATGCTGTAATACTTCGATTCCCAAGAAATACCACATCTTCCCCAAATCTGACATCTCAAACTCCCTCATCATGGAGTTTTTGAATTCAGACAACATATGTGTATCATCACCAGTAAATATTAGATCATCAACATAAACACTTACAATGATAATCTTTCCTTCCCTGCTTCTCTTTGTGAATAAAGTTTGCTCACTTTCACATTGTAGAAAGCCTTCATTGGCAAAATGACCCTCGATTCGACTGAACCAAGCTCTTGGAGCTTGTTTTAACCCGTACAACGCTTTATGCAACTTGTAAACTAGATGTTCGCTGCCCTTCTTTTCATACCCTTTTGGTTGATCAACATAAACATCTTCATGCAATTCCCCATGCAGAAAAGCTGATTTGACATCCAACTGATAAACAATCCAGTTTTTTTGAGCGGAGAGAGCAATAATCATCCTTACTGTATCCATCCTGGCTACTAGTGCAAAGACTTCTGTATAGTCAATTCCGTGTTGTTGTGAGTACCCTTTGGCAACTAGCCTTGCCTTGTATTTATCAATATCCCCATGTTCGTTGTACTTTGTTTTGTAGACCCATTTGACTCCAATTTTTTTTTGCTCCCTCCGGCAACTCGTTGAGCGTCCAGGTATTGTTCTTCTCTATGGCATTAATTTCACTGTCCATAGCAAGTCTCCAGTGTTTAACTTTCACAGCATCTTCAAAATAAATGGGATCAGAAGACATAATTAATGCCATATTGGACTCATAATCAGATAAATCCTCCCCTGTAGCACAATCTTGCATCCACACCGGAGGACCCCTTTCTCTTCTTCCACTTGTTAGCAGGCCACTCCCCCCGTCAAATTGCATGTCAGTCGTTGGATTGTCTCCACTTGGCAGCAGCTCATTCTCTTCGTCTGCTATGTTTTGTGCCGTTGGATTAACCTGCTCACCTAATCTTCTAACTGGCAGCATACACATCGTAGGATCATTAAACTCAGCTTCTTCTTCTTCTCTCTCGGCATTTGCATCATCTTCACAGACAATGTGTCTGTGTTCTTCGTTTTCTTCCCCTTCTTCCCCATTGATTTTAGCCTCACGTTCACCACTCTCATCCCCGTGATTGTCATCACTATCATCACCATCTTCACGTGTTCCTTCTCTGTCACCCCAAACCAAATCTGCCAAAATTTGTTCTTCATAAGCAACATCCCAGTCCCACTGTTTGTCCTCCTCAAAGATCACATCTTTGCTAACCATGATTTTTTTGTTTAAAGGATTAAACAACCTGTACCCCTTTGACTCCTCACTCATACCCAACAGTACACACACAAAGCTTTTGTTATCAAGCTTACTCCGTCTCTCATCTGGAACATGAACATGGGCTAAGCTCCCAAAGATCCTGAAATGGTTTACTGATGGTTTACTTCCACTCCATGCCTCATGAGGAGTGATGTCTGTCAAAGCATAAGTCGGACACCGATTGAGCACATAGAAGGCCCAGTTCACTGCCTCTGGCCAGAAGGATTTTGGAATCCCTTTACCAGAGAGGATTGATCAGACCATGTTCATCACGGTTCGATTTTTCCTCTCTGCAACTCCATTTTGCTGGGGAGTGTACGCCGTGGTGAGTTGCCGTTTGATACCTTGTTGGCTGCAGAATTCGTTGAATTCACTTGAGGTAAATTCTCCTCCCCTGTCTGTTCTTAGGCATTTCACATGCAATAGGGTTTCCTTTTCCACCATAGCTTTGAATTTCTTAAAATAAATGAAAGCTTCGGACTTTGTAGCTAAAAGAAATGCCCATGAGTTTCGGCTAAAATCATCAATGAAACATAATATGTACCTTTTGCCAGTGTTGGATTCGGGGGAAATAGGACTGCAAATGTCTGCATGAATTAATTCCAATTTCTGTTTTGCTCTCCAATTGCTGTGTTTGGGCATGACCTCTCTGTGTTGCTTGCCATTGAGGCAATCTGTGCAGGTGATGGTGGGAGCCGAGAAGGTGGGCAATCCATGTACCATGTGTCTCTATTGTAAGGTTCTTAAGCCTTTGTAGCTTAAGTGACCAAACCGTCTGTGCCATAACACTGAGGGAGTTTGAGAATTGGTGAGAAGAAAATTCTCTTGATTCTGAGTCTGTGAATGTACGGGAGCTTGAGTATGTGCAAGTAGGATGAACATCCGATTTGCACTCATCTTGGTTTGAATGATCAAACCCTTCTCAGGATGGTAAAGCTTACAAACTCCATGCTTAATTAAAATTGCTAAGCCCCTTTCTTGTAGTTGACCTATGCTCAGTAAGTTATTTTTAAGCTCCGGTACATAATAGACATCATTAACAACATGCTTAATACCATTGATCAGTAATTTTACTCTGCCTTTGCCAACTACTGCCATTCTGCTATTGTTTCCAAGTTTAATCGAATGCTGAAAATTGTCATCCAAGTAGGAGAACATACCTCTAAAACCACACATATGATTAGAACATCCTGAATCTAGGAACCATGCATCATTCCTTGTTGTCTTAGCTAATGTAACATAGGACATTAACATCATTTCATCTGTTTCATTTAGCTCCACATTGGACATTAGCAACATCTCATCTTCATCATCTAGCTCCACATAATTTGCTGCCTTGTTCATGGTTGGACACTCGTATTGGAAGTGTCCAAGTTTGTGACACCTGAAACATTCCACCATGTCTCTATTGAATGTTTGTGTTCTACCTCCACGGCCTCGGCCTCCGTAATTGCTTTTTCCACGACCTCTTCCACTGAATCTGTCATCATAGATTCTCAGGGCATGATCATCTGTATCATGCCTTTTGAATTTATGTTCATGAACAAGTAATGAACTCTGCAGCTCATCAACTGAAAGATGATTAATATCTTTAGACTCAATGGAGCACACTATGTAATTGTACTTCTCAGTAAGTGTGCGTAAAATCTTCTCAACAATTTTCTCATCAGGTATGCTTTCTCCCAGATTTCGCATGTCATTTGCCACCAGCATAACTCTTCCAAAATAACTTGTGACAGTTTCTCCTTGTTTCATTTCCAGCACTTCAAAATTCCTGCGAAAGATTTGAAGTTGAGCACGTCGAGCCCTTGTATTTCCTTGGTACTTGATCTTCATGGAATCCCACAACTGTTTTGCTGTGTCTTTTTGAGTAATAGTCTTCAGAATGGATTTGTCGATGGACTAAAAAAGGTAGTTTTTAACCTTTAAATCTTTCAGCTTTGTCTCCTCCAATGTCTTTTTCTGTGCATTATTCAGAATTTCCCCTGATGCAGGCTCGACATATCCTGTCTCAATAACGTTCCAATACTCTTTGGAACGCAAGAGATCTCCATTAGCATGTTCCAATGCTCGTAGTCTCCATCAAATTTCGGGATGCAAGGTGATGCAAAATTGCTGGACTCTGCTGCCATTGTTGAAATTTGACCCTCAAGAACTCTCTTTCTCACTGTGTGTTTAAAAGCACTCAAACTCACTTTGTCACTCTGTGTTTAAGACACTCAAACGCACTCACTCTGTGTTTAAAAAAACACTCAAGCACTCGCTCACTCTAAGTTTGAAGTCACTCAAAAATATGTCTCCCTTTTGTATCTATTTCTTCGTCACAGGCCAGATGTAATGGCTCTGATACAAATTGTAAAGAATAAGAACAAAAGTGCACAGTATTTGAATTGAATGAATTGTATTTACTAAATGGAAATGACTAATAAATAGCCTTACAGGAATAACAATAATACTGAAAAATAGCTCACGTTCACAGTAATGTGGCACATGAAATAACAAAAAATAAGCAACTAACATCCTTAATTTAATCTTGACCATGTATATCTTCCTGAAGATTAGGGACTCATGGACTAATTCAAATACTAAAAATAAACCCTTTCATTCCTTCCCTTAAACTTAATTACATATTTACTTCAAGGAAAGAATCATCTTAAAAGCGAGCTATCATTGTGTCGTCTATGGCCGTCCAGTACCTTTACTAAGTTTTTGTGAAGGTAGATAGCAATGGCAATCATAATCCACGGTCCTCTTCTGTTTAGCATGCCCTGGTCTATAGGTGCGTGTGGGCACATTGCTTACTCCCACACGACAGGCTCATCAATAATGATCTGCCTAGAAGCTAACTTGACACCTTTGTCTTTCATTCTTTCTGTCTCTTTCCCTGCTTGGGCGATACTGGGGGTCATTGTTTCGCAGGACATGAGGCAATACATAGTATAAGATGTAACGTATTTGTCATGATAGATAGCTACGAGGTGAGTTGTTCAATTCAGCAATATTTTTCCTCAATAATGGTTCTACTTTGATATGCCTTTTGCATCAGCTGATGCCATACCATCCAGATTGCTTAATTATTGTTATCACTTCTGTCTATGGAAAGCTACAAAGCGCATGATGATAAAGCTGTGATTAGTCAGCCAGTGATGCCTATACTTAGTTTTCAAATGGTGTGAATCAGATCTATATATAATGCCTGATGATATTTGTTTTGACAATTATCTTGGACGGCATCCATTCTTTGTTTCTAATCTCTATATGCTTGCATCACATTCATACATATCAGTGCGAGTCTGTAGTTGCGTCCACCATGATCCTGCTGTATATCACAATGGTGCTATTGCTTCTACCTTTAAAATTGTTTTCCTGTATTGTCTACTGCCTATTTTTCAACATTTTCGGCATCAATAGGTTCCCGAGATTCCCAGAAATGTCTGGCTTCTCTGGAGTGAAAATACCTTCTTCTCTAGTGCCTAAATTTCAACATTTTACGCTCTAATTCTTCAGCTGGAACTGATACCAATACCAATTACTAGCCCTGCAAGGATCACATCCTAGAGGTAGTTTTACTGAGTTAGCTAAAATTCTGTTGAAAATATGAAATTTGCAGGCAAGTGCTTTACGCCAAAGTTATATCAGATGTCATAGTCCCAAATACTTGGGGGGAATTCCTCTCCCAACAATAAGCAACGATGCTTGGCAGTGAAAATTAATAATGGCACTGAACTCCGAAGAGCTAACATTTTAAGGCTCATTGCAGTGTGTACTAAGGACAATCTGTTTTTTGCACAGCAAGCAGAAAAGAAAATGCCAATTTAAGTGATGCTGCATGCCGTCCAATTGCTTAACCTAACTCCAAAACAACTTGACCCTACAAGAGATAAGAGTTTCTCTGGCGGGGGACCAAAAATGATAAGGTAGGCAAATGGCGAATTAAATAAGCTGTGCTGCCGACTACTTCTCGAATCAACCAAGACGAATAATAAGTTGCTCCTTGGGATGCCCTGTAAATTGCAATTTACATCACTGGGTTTATGTAAGAAACTGTTCTTGCTCATTTGGAGCAAAATTACCAAACTTGGCCAGCTTGATTTAAAACTTGAGTTATAATTAAATTAAACCGGTTATTCAGTATTGATAAAAATATATTTTGTTTATGACTAGCATGGACCAGAAACCGAGTCTAAATTTAATCTACATCATACATAAAGTATAATAACTTTAATTTAAGATATGTTTAGATCTGTATTAATGATTATTTTTTAAAATATTTTGTATTAAAAAATATATTAAAATAATATTTTTAATATTATCCCATTAAAATAATATGAAAACATAAAAAAAATATTAATTTAAAAAAAAATAAAAAAATCTTTTAAAATACAGAATGACAAAAAAGCTTTCGAGAAACTTAGGACGGCAGTCGTGAAATGGCCAAGGGTAAAAAAAAGATGCAGAAGAAATCTACATCCTTGTGAGTTATAGAGTATGAAACAAGGGGTAAGATGCAAACTAGAAGAGTTTTCGTCATAAGAAACCAGGAAATTATATATTTCCTTCAGTTTGGTTTTTGTGTCAGATAGCAAAATAAATATGGAGTTTCTCAATTTATTGTTTGCAGGACGTCACAGAGTGCGACTTCTCGTCAAGGATTAGTGGCAGCAGCAGTACTGTGACAATGATACAGGCATGTGTTAAAAATATTTTATAAGAAAAAAAAATAGAATACAGATAAGAAATTAAATCAACTACACCTTCTATTTAATATCATAAATTTATAATCTTTAAAATTATTCTCATTAATTTTTTGTTAAAAAAATCATCCATATTAAAAAATAAAAACAATTGAATACGATTCGTCAAGGGTATCATTACTCTAGATTTATTAGATTTAAAGTCAAGTGAGTGTCCATCATCCTCCCATTGATTAATTTGTTTCAGATTCTCCAAACATGAAGCGAAAGTGATTGAAGAGCAGCCCTAGTTTTCTTCCCTCTCTTCTTTTAATGAGTAGATATTCTAAGCTGGTTCTTGCCAAAGTTATCGAATAGCAACCCTTCAGAAAACAGGAGTGGTTTGAACACATTGTTCTAGTTCACTGTTTAAGACTGTCCCAGAACATTTTTTTAAAAAAAATATTTCGGACAGGGAATGTCCAGAAAAAAGAAGAAGGAGAACGTGGCGGTTTGAAGGGTCTCTGGGCCGCCATTTAGGTTTACTCTAGGTAAGGTGATCCCATGGCGAATAAGAAACAATCAATTACATGTGTGCATAGAGTTAGCACGCCGAGATATTTAACTTGCAAGAGTTAACACAGCCAGTCTAGTCTAAGCCGGTGGCTTAATTAATAGAAAATTCTCAAAACTACTGCTATGTTTTTGTCATGTTGGATAGGGAAATCAAACTTTGATAACTTTATGTCTGAGATATTTCCTATATTCGATGGTCCTCGATTAGATATTTGGAGATCAATGGAAGCAGATATTTCTTGGTGCCAAATATCTACCAGAGCAGTTGCTTTCGGGCAAGACTTGTAACTTCTGGGCACCGCCTTCATCCTTGAGAAACCCTGATTGGCGCTATAAAACTACCCAAGATATTATGAGATTCGGGATCTTGAATGTTGCTGTAAGTTGAACTCAACTTTAACTGTCCCTCTTGCAACTCAGGGACATGTAGCATCGATCGTCGAGCCAGACAGTAGGTTTGGGTTGGTGCTAATTGGCAATGAATTGTCAACAGACATGAAGAACTTGGATTACAAAGCTTGACCGTCGACTATTCCGAAGACAGACGTGTCACTTGTTTCCATAAATTTGTTTCTGAAACACTTCTTAAGTGGAGTTCGTAATTTTAAAACAAAATGTATAGACAATATATTCTTGGAGTAAAGAACAAATCTAAGCATTTGGATGGCATACAAAACAGGAAAGAAAACACATTCTTACAGATAAAAAAACATTGCTTCAACTAATAACCATGCATGTCCATGGCTTTGTAGGAGTCCGCTCACGTTTAGAGAGTGGTGTTGAGCTTACAGTAAGCTAGCTTTCTTACCCTTTTCTTTCCCCGCGTCACCTGGCTTCTCTTCCCTTCTTGTTTAAAGCTGGTACTGGATTTAGAGAGGTGCAAACCCGTTCCATGCAAATTTAATTTTTTTTTAGTTTAAATTTAAGTTTTTTATGAATTTAGATCTTTTAATATGTTAATGTGAATAATAATTTAAAAAAATAAAAAATATTATTTTAATATGTTTTTAAATAAAAAACACTTTAAAAAATTATTTTAAAAAATGATGTCGCACGCTTCTACTGCCACAGATTCATTATGGCTGTTATCATGATAGGCAATAAACGAGAGATTTTATAATATGCGCGCGCGCGCGTGTATAGGTGTAGGATGGAAAGATAAAATGAGAAGAGAATAAAAAAATTAGTTTTAAAATTATTAGACGAAGATATTTTTAATAAGATTAAATGTGATTTTTATTTTATGTTTTTATTTGTTTTATTGAAGTGAATTCATATAATAGCTAATGGTATTTAATGTGATAATGATGTAAAATTTCTCAAAAGGAAATCTTAAAATAGCAAAGAAACAGTTGATGAACTGTAGTTCCATCTTATCATAATTATGACTTGTAGCTGGAGGAAAGAAAATAATATATAATATAATATAATCAATTTAATAGGGTTGGTGCTAACAGGGAAACATAGTGGTCGTAACAAATTTGATGGGATTTGGTAGGATGACTTTCATGTTTGTTAGACACAATTTTCCAGTGAAGTAATTCTTAAGTATATTTTTACGTTTTAAAAAGTAGTTTTTAAAAATTTAATTTTTTTTAAAATTAATATTTTTTTTAATATTTTCAAATCATTTTAATGTACTGATATTAAAAATAATTTTTAAAATATAAAAAAAATATCATTTTAATGTATTTCTAAGTAAAAAACACTTTTAAAAAATAACCATAACCATAACCACACTCTCAAACATGCTAAATTGAATACGCCACTAACCTAATAAATTATTTATTTATTTAGTTAAAATAATTATTTAATATAAATATTTAAATTTTATTGATTAAATATTTACAAGTTTAAATCTTATCATCTTATTATATTTAATAAAATTAAACACATAATAATACATAAAGTAGAGTAATATAAAATTATTACAAAAATATCAAATAATAACTTAAACTTTTAGCTTCAACTTTTAAATTTTTAATTTAAAAAAGTTATTTGACATTTATTTACATTCATCATAATATTTAAAATGTCAATACTAATTCTTCTTCGTAGTTAGCAGAATGTTTTATAAAAATATATTTAATTTGAAAAAAATATTAAATTAATATTTTTTTATAATTTTAATATGCTAATATTAAAAATAAAAATATAAAAAACTATTTTAATATAATTTTAATAAAAAAAATAATTTTTAAAAACACCTCTCACCACAATATAAAACACACCATTTCACTTACATTCTTTACCGATGCCACTTACAAAAAGAATAGCTTCATTTCCCATTATTCCACTAGCTAAATAATTTTTTCTGTATGATTTTCTTAATCAATTTAACTTCCAAATCCAGATTTGAAATAATTTTTAATTACCATATCTAAAAAAATCCTCAATTAACTAAATCAATTTTAATCACCTAAACAAATTATTAACTGCTATATTTAATTACTCAAATGCCAATTTAAACGATGCGGCTCTTCGTCACCTTAAATTTTGTTGGCCCATCTCCTATCCTGAGCCCTTTAGGCCCCATCAAAGACACCCTGTTCTCTGTCTCTATAAATATATATATAACAGCATCTCTGTCTATATATAGTTACCCTGTTCTGTCTTCCCATCACCTCATCCATACACGACACAAGAAGAAGAGTCTGGTGTCATTGCTAATCACCTTACTAAACACTTCTCTTCTTCTTGTTACCTCTCTGCATTTCTCTTATTAATAATGTCTCAACGAACTTTACTTATCCCTTTATCATCCTTCTTCATTGCCCATTTACTCATTTCGGGTAATTAATTATAATATTTTCAAAGAGAGTTTTTGTAATTATAATTGGTTCGTTTCTTTGAATTCTTGAAATTAATGTTTATTTTTTTTTCTCAGGTGTTGTTTCAACAACTTTTACATTAACAAATAAGTGTGGATACACAGTATGGCCAGGCATTCTGTCCAACGCAGACGCACCAGCTCTTTCCACGACTGGTTTTGCCCTTCAAAAGGGGGAGTCAAAAACCATTACAGCACCAGCTTCATGGGGTGGACGTTTATGGGGCCGCACATATTGCTCTCAAGACTCCACAGGGAAATTCTCTTGCCTAACAGGGGATTGTGGCTCTGGAAAACTAGAATGTTCAGGCACTGGTGCAGCGCCTCCGGCAACGTTAGCAGAGTTCAAGCTTGACGGCTATGGAGGGATGGATTACTTTGATGTCAGCCTTGTTGATGGGTACAACTTGCCATTGCTTGTTGTCCCCCAAGGCGGTTCTGGTCAGAACTGTACAAGCACAGGATGCGTGGTGGATTTGAATGGCGCGTGTCCTTCAGAGCTTAAGGTTACTAGCACGGGAGGCGAGAGCGTGGCATGTAAGAGCGCCTGTGAAGCGTTTAGGTCACCACAGTATTGTTGCAACGGTGCATATGGGACACCTGATACTTGCAAGCCTTCATCGTATTCCGAGATATTTAAGAACGCCTGTCCACGCGCTTACAGCTACGCTTACGATGATAAGACCAGTACCTTCACTTGTGCCTCCGCTGATTACCAAATTACCTTCTGCCCCGGGCCTAACACCAGGTAAATCTCCTCTCCACCTTTGTCACTTTTTTGCAACGTTAGAGGGTATGTTTGTCCGAGAAAAAGTAAAAAAGAGCTTGCAAACATGAACGTTGAGGTAACCGTTTTGTCCTCATTTACCACCTGGCTTTAACGTTACTGCCAGATGAAGGAACGTTTGAGAAAACGTCGTGTCAGTTTTTGACATATATGAAGTGAGCCGTTGAAAAATCATATCACTTCAGCCCTACGCTAGCATTTTTAATTTTTTTTTTTGCAATTCGCGGCATAGATTATGCTGTATTTGATGATAGGGAGGAGGGTGATATTTTTTTAATAATATATTTTTATTTAAAATATATTAAATTAAATTTTATAGATAATTTTGATTTGTAATATTAACGTATTAAAATTATTAAAAAAATATAAAAAACTTCATATTTTTTTTAAATAAAAAATATTTTTAATAAATATCTGAAAGTAAGGATCTATCACGAGATAAATAACGTTGTTTAACATCTTGCCAGGTTTCCTGTAGAGTGTTTTACAATGTCTTTCTCAATCTCGAGAATTCCTTAAAAAATATTAGAATTTACCGAAGAGAATCTTAGTTATACTGCTTTCGAACCTAGAAAATTCGGCAGTATTCCACTGTAGGAAGTAAAGTATAGCATTTTTATATAATGAGATGGGGAGTAGGATCCGGTTTCTTTTCATGAAAAAGAAGGCATGTTGCCTTAATTAATGCACGTCTCTGGCATTATGCAATAAGTGGTCTCCAGAACAGGTGGCTGTATCCGAAACATTGACACAGGAGACCACGCATCCTTCCAAATCCCCACAATAAACTCAGTTTTTTACTCGGATTTGTAAAGAGAATGAATATCGAGGGTGCTAACGGTCATGTTTATGGTAAAATTGTGCAGCCAAAAAAGCGTCACAGGAGCAGAACTCTGAGAATACGGACACAAATACCAATACACCACTCATCAACAGCACAATGGTGTACGAAGGCGCCTTGAGCCAAAATGGAGCATCACCATCCCTGTACGGCAACGTTTTAGGATCACACGTTACTGCGGCCATTGTCAGCTTCACAGTTGCAATCTGGCAGTGGCGGCAGCTATTTCTAAATATATATTTTACACACCAGAGCAGGCCCCTTGAAATCTCTCTCTTCCAGTCTAGTTTACGCTCATTGGAGGCATGGACCTGCAAAAAATCGGCCATCCGAATTTTTACGCAAGTGGGGCTGTCGGTTCTTATGGAGTGGACCCTATTACTTTTTTGAGCTCTTTTTCATGCATGGCCCATGTGACCCTACGGGTTGGCCGAATTGACGTGGAACTGAGTCATGATTGAAAGCTCAAACGTCCATTGAAGATGACTCCTCCATAAAGGAAAAATCCAATTCATTGTCGTCCAGTACGGGGGTCGGAAACTACTCGAGAGGCAGAGGAGATGGTGTGGTTAGTGATGGTAGTGATGCAAAATGCATGAAACTCTTTCCTTTTAGCGTTTAGGTTATTGCTATTATTATTACTACTATTTTATCAAAGGAGGGGATGGGATTCATTTGTTGGTTTCGATAGTGTGTGAATTGTATTGCGTTACCACCGCATTTGGTGCCCAGATAACAAAACTCTCATCTAATTTCATGTTTGTCTGCATGTTTGATGTCATGTTGCCACTGGCATTCTTTAAACATTCATGAAATTGAGAGTGATCTTGCAATAATTGAAACTGTTCTGAAATTGGGTATTAAATAATCGTGTAAGAGGGTAGATTGGATAACATAAAGAAAGCAAGTAGTGTTTCGAGCGTGGAAGGTGATGCCAGTACTTGCCAGCAATAGATAAGAGCCATTGTGGGGATATTGTAACCCGTCAGACTGTCTCTGGCATATTCGAGAACCCCACACAAAATTGATTCTTCAGCTGTAATAGGATCGACTTTGTTTATACTACAAAGAACAATTAATTTTACGCCTTCAGCCACCAAAATCTCAACGCGCTATTTTACTGTTAGCACGAGGGTATTGATCGTGCTAGCTAGCTATATTCCAAGCTAAAAGAATCATATTCATATTTATAAAACTTCATCATATTTATTGGGTTGATTCAAAGATTTTAAGATCTAGAAATTAATCACAATTTAATTCAACAAGATATTAACGTAATAAAATTTAATTATTTCTATCGAGTTTTTAATGATCAGATTAAAATCAGTTCAGTCATAATAGTTAACATCAACACCATTGAAAAAAAAAAAAGCAACATTGATTAAAGTTGATTCAACAACTTAACCAACTAATTTTCAAGTTGATCTAATAACTTAATAACCCAGTTTCCTTTCGGAGGCCATTCCCAAATCAAATTTAACAGCTATAATCATGATTTTTCTACCTGAAAAAATAAAAATTTCTAAAATCCAAGCAATGGCTGATCACAAGGACTCAACCAATCCACAAACAGATGTTAACTAATCTCGAAGGGCATTTTTTTCATACCCGAGGGTGGGAAATCAATAGCCTGGTCAAATTAGGAGTGGGAGAAAATTCTGTCTAGTTTGGTGTCGATTGAGAAGGTTGGAATTGAAGATTTTGATCAAGAGGGTACTGTCACATCTCATACCTGCTCGTCAGTTCGATATTGAGGGCACGAGCATCACGATCGGCCATGTTCTGTAGTTTGACATGTTTCTTCCAGGCCTCGAACATCATATGTAGCTTAGCAATCATGCACATTAGAATACAACGATGAGTGCCCGAAGCCACCGGCTAACGCCAAGTTCACACCGGGTACTGTCATCCACTGATTGATTAATTGCATGTTCACGAGTCACGAGACTCACGGCCTAATATTCATGTTTTCGGACATATCTTTGCTTTAAATTGATAGCATCTCTTTCTTTCTTTTTTAGCCTTGGCTTTCTATAACCTACGATTTAGCTTGAATCTGAACTTGTTAGACAAGACATTCGACCATCACGCTTCCTTGTATAATTTCCTGTTTCAGTGGATTACCACGTATGTGCCCCAATTGTAAGAAACAAGGCGGGTAATTGTTGAGTCTAGGGCAGAATTGTAAAATCCAGATCGACCCGGAGGGTCAACCCCAGACCTGAACCAGGCCGGCCAGCACCATGGAAAAAACAAGAGTTGTTGAGTCACCATAGTCACGCATGTTAATTAATTTCCTCGGCTAAATCGTTGTGCACCATTATAGCGTCTCTCTCGTTGTTGAAGAAAGGAAAACAAGCATGGCGGCTTAGCCGTCGCATTAGGACAATGGGCAGACCAGGTTGCAAAGAGGACTGAAAGTCAAAGATAGCTCACATTCGTTTGACAAGAACCCACAAAAATTGACTTGAATAATTCCCTTCTTTAACCTTTTTATTTCTAATGAATCCTTTGTTGTTTGATTAAATTCTTGCCAAATCTGTAAGAAAACATGTAAGTAAAATAATGATATTGTTAAAATATGGCCGCCACAAGGATATGGAATAAATTATGAATAAAAGGGCATTGTGAGACCGTGAACTTGAAGAAAATTAAGTGTTTCTGTGTGCAAACAAAAGAGGTTTACAATTATCTTTGTGTTTGTTACTTGAAAAAGACATTTTTTTGTGTGCTTGCATGAACACTACCTGTTCGCTGCCTCAAGAAAGTTTTTTTTTTTTTTTTTACTTTTATGTGTCAAATTTTCAAACATGAAGATCATTCATAATCACGCTTTGAACATTGAAAAAAGACCGACGGCGTCTCATAAAAAAAATTAAAAAATTAAGCAATCAATTGGTGATATATAAATAATTAAACCATATAGTCAAGAGTAGCTACCAGAGGCAGAACCTTAATTACATATTTCTCAAATTACGAGGATGAAAATGTAAAATTGGTATCGTTATTAACTCTTAGTATGATTCATCCTTAGTCCAGGCTGAGTAAAAACAAAATCAATATAAAATTGATTAGATCAACATGAAAAATTAACTCATATTTTGAACTTCTTTTTAAAGATATTATTTTAAAAAAATAAAATTAAAACAAGATTTTTTTTATCTTACTTAAGTTTACTCATTAAATTTTTAACCCGACTCTTAGATTAATTCATATATCAAGCAAGTTCAATAGTTTTGGGGACCCTTTTGAAAATTTTTGAAGTGGATGCCAAAAAGTTCTTTCAAAGGGAAAATTACAGGGAAATAATTGGTATATTCATGTAGATGATATGATGCGAAAAACATAAAACGTGGGTTGATGTATTATATTCACTTATCCCTTGTGAGGTTTATGGATGGTTGACCTTTTTGTATATCCTTTTTAGCCTTGTTTGTTTTTCATGGTTGGAAAATATTTTTGTAAAATTTTAAAAATTTTTAAATATTTTTAGATCATTTTAATATGTTGATGTTAAAAATAAATTTTAAAAAATAAAAAAATATTTTTAAATAAAAAATACTTTAAAAATTAAAATGAAATGAAGTTAGAGGAAGTGGAGTTGATCTTCGTAAACTTGGCCCATTGCAAAACTTTGTTCCATTGAAATGAAGCCCACCCCTGTACGGGCTATGGTGTCCAAATAATTTTAGAAAATGTCGGGCGCCTTCAAGCTTCCTGCTCGAGTCCATTGATTCTCCGAAAAGGTTGAATCTACTTTCCAATATTCTTTTACACGGTATCTTCGAATTAAATCTAATGAGAGTTGAGTAAAACCATAAACGAATCACATGTGTCGATCATTTTCTTTTGTAAACGTAATAATATTCGAAGCCAAAATTTATGGAAGCTGCAGCTGCTTGTGTGTAAATACAATAATATAGGTTTGCATTGAATAGTAAGTCAAGCAAAAATCTTTTTAATTATCCAAGAAGCAGCCACACTCCTCCCTTTGATTTTTCTACTTATAAAGGGGCAAAATCTTAACTTGGAAGATAGTGTTGAACATCTCACTGTTCCCAGAGATAATGAAAAGATGGAATGACATGCTCAAATGACAAAATAACACATCCTTCAAGCACTTTATACACATGCATTCCCTTTTTATCTTGCATTTATATCCACTTGAGTACTCAGACACGTCCCTTTTGTCCTTGTCTCGAATTACTTCATGTGAGCTAAGTGAATGTTCCAAAGAAGCTTCATCTGATTTAAAGATGGCAGATAAAAGCATGTCCACTGATCCTTTTTTAGTCGACATGCCATTCAATCCAAAATGTATGAGATCATGTATGCACGTATGGTGCTCTAGTTAGTTGAATTGACCCCAAAAGTTGTATTTTCTTATTGGTTCTTTGGCCATCTTTAATTTACTTATCAGAAATTTCAGAATTTAGCCGAATCCAAATTAACAAGAGATGAAGTAAAGCAGCAAAGATTGCTAAAAACTGACATTACAAAATTTGAAAAGGCAAACACTCTGTTCTAGGTCTTCAAATCGCAGACATAGCTATTGTCAGCGTGACGCAATTCTTTTATAAAGATAGCAAAAGGAAATGGTTAAAGGAAGTTGGGAAGATTAGTTTGTGAGGATGACAATTATCTAGACGTACTTTACACGACAGAAAACATGGCTAAGGACATTCTGATATGTCGAAAGAAGTATATGCATATGGCTAAAAGGAAATAGATGGAGATTATCAGCTTCCTTTTCTTATTGTATATGTTGCTGACACCCCGGCCCCCTTCTCACTCGGCTTTTTTCAAGATTTCTGGCACGTTTGGACAAAAAATTATGTAATAAATTCGTTCTTAGGATCGCCAAGTAAGAAAACTATCAGCCTGGTTATGGTAATTAGTGGTCTACGCAACTTACATGTATACGTACAATCCATGCACATTGTTTAGAGTTCAAAACTCATTGCAAGATATACTGTTCTGCTCACACTTACTAATTAAGGCTTGTGAGTAGGCATGCATGCATGCATGCATGGCATTCATTTGATCATCTACTCACGCGCGCACTTATCTTTAAATATAATTAAGAACCGTATGCTGTCAGATGTGTCGTTTTTCTCAATAGCTAGCTTTCACCTCATGTATACGCAGCAAGGAGTGTACCAAGCACTACTAATTAATCTGACTGGACATGTTTTCTTGTCTAAAAGATACAGGGCCTAGTATGGAGATGCCTCGGGAAATTTCTTGTAATTTAGCACATGGTAACGACTATGGCAGCAAACCCCAGACACTTTCAGAGTAGACATTCCACTTTCGCTTGTCAGCACGTATATTAATACCCCATAAAATGCCTGTGAACAAGTCTTGCATGGTCAAAGCACTTACTTTGGCTGCTATAGATTTTCAACAAACATCATCCGCAAAACAAAATAATCCTCTTGATCTCGTGGCCTATATATGATCTAATCCTTATCCTTGTATTAACAAACAACTGCTCCACTTGTGTGAATACTGGCTAGCTTTTTTGACACCCTTGTGTCACAATCGTATATATTGGTCACTTATAAGTTAGTTGATTAGTCTTTCCTTTTGCTTTGTTTGACTAATTATCAGCACGATCTTTTGAAGTAGAAGTAGGTTTCCATGCTTAGCAGAGAAAAGAAATCATCTCGACGACTTGTAGACAGAATATGATCAGTAAACTTGAGCAATTATAGCAACGGGAAACGTATCTTGATCTTTTTGCTCGAACTAGTACAATGTAGAAAGATTAGCAAAAAATTACATGTTGCCATAAACACATTATTTTTCCTTGTAGCTTAGGCCTTAGTGTGCTCGTTGTGGATGCTCTCCGGGGTTCATTCGAAATTGAACTGGAAGGGAAGGACACGAAACCTTTACAAATCATAGCCAGCATGGTTACATAAAGAATGTCTGAATCAAACTTTTGTGTCATGTAAGAACCTCTGAATGAAAAGCATTCAACTTTTTTATATTCAACATGGACTGTCACCTTTTCTTTCATCAAATTAGCATGTGCTCTATGAATATTCCCGGGCGTGGATTGTCCAAAGCCTTTGTATCATTGGGTAACATCTTGGTTGCCACTGCACAAATTCCTTTTCGTACCATGTTGTGTGGATGGCAACTTTTATTTGGTTCCCTATTTCGAGGACCAGAGCTTGAGTCTGGCACCTTAAACCACTCGGCCATCCTCTCTTGATGGCTGCAGAACTGTTATGTTTCACATAAGTAAATTCAAGAAATGATCGGTAAGCATGGCCAAGAAAGATAAACCGGGGGTGCAGTGCCTGTAAGTAACGCGGAATTTGATCAAGATGATCGGTCAGCACGGCCGAGAAAGATGAACGGACGGGTCCCACGAACAAGTGACTTCCAAGGCACCATGGACACACTGACGTGGATGAGCATCAACATTTTCAAAACCGAGGCATCTTTTTTGCTAATTTCAAAAGCAAAGGCGGTTCCTGAATCCTTGCTTTTTGCTTTAAAGGTTCCACCACCAGGCCCCATGTTTCGGTGATCGGGCTCGGCCCAATAGACTCTCGAGTTTTCTTTTCTAATCCAGTTTTTAATCAAGGCATAATACACACTAAACTCAAATTCATTGATAAAATGGATCTTGCATGAGTCATCTGAAGCATGATTCTTTGTACTCTATAAGGATATTGGAAGTATTTTAATTTCAATTCAACTCTTTCGCAGTGACATAATTAAGATCTTTGTCATCTATACCTTAGATTGATGTGTTTATAAATAATTTCTTTTTGCATTTTTTCCTGACCCCAGATGTGAAATATTAATGTATGAAGTAAAGTCTATACCCAATTAAATGATATAATATATAATAAATTATTATTTTGTCAATAGGGTGTGCTAGTTTATGAATAATATTACATATTAAAGAAATATAATAAGAAAAAAGATTGTTAGACTAGTGGAACTTATAAGTGAATTTTAAAAACAATTGAGTGTTTTTTTAAAGTATTATAATCCAATCATTCATATGCATTTATAAAATTAATATATCATTTTTTTCTAATAAATGAAAATAAAGCTTAACCCCAGTTAAGGTGAGCTCGAGTTAAGCCGAGTCTGATTCGTCAGCAAAGCACGCGAATCTTCATTGTCTGTGCCAATGGTGGTGGGAGACCGTGTCTCATTGGCAAGCTTCGGTGTTCAGTATAATAGAAACTAATACCGCTGCTCCGCCGTCCACGAGCCAAATTCTTGATCCATGCAAATCATTCCATCTCTCTCTCTCTCTCTCTCTCTCTCTCTCTCTCTCTCTCTATATATATATATATATATATATATATATATATATAAAAACTATCCCCCATTAATGTGAAACAAACCCTATTGCGTGATACGCAGGAAATGGGTACATAAAATTCAATTAAGAATTCTTATTTATCGAAGAATCTAATTCTATTTTAAAGGATGGCAAGATCAAGGAAAATGCGTGAAAGATACATCGCTACAATATTCATCAGCTATTAAAACAAATTTAAAATGTGCAGATGCTCTTGAAGATACATGAACAATTCAACATCAAGAATTAGTTTCTGTTTCTAAAATCAATTGATTTTACAATGAATCTCAAGGAGTCATCTCGATTCATGAAGAATAAGATCTTGATTAACCTTGCGTGTGTACGTACGTATTCCCTGCATTGAATTGTAAAATTCCATGAGATTGCAATGTGTAAAACGTTGCTTTGGAATATCGTAAAACTGTCGAAAGAGAAAACTCTCAGAGAATTAATGGGACAGTAGGGGTCAAAAAAACAAACAAACTGAGTGATAAACTGAAAAAAGAATTAATTGAAAAACTAAACCAAGAAAAAACAGAGAAAAACTAATTTTAAAATTTTTTGGTTCAATTCTAGTTTAAAAAGGTTAAAACTGTTAACCTAATTGAGATCAAACACAAAAAGAAGGCTAGAATTCTGAATAAACTGTATATTATGAATGCATTGTCTTAACCTAATTACAAATAAAGTATATATAGGTTAAACTGAAAGTACTATTCTACCCTTAATAAATAAGACAACATAAATATTATTTAACATCTCCCCTCAAACTCACGATGCGGCAACTACAAGCATCGAGAGTTTGCCAACTAGAAAACAAAAACGAGATATGGAATGCGCCTTGGTAAAGAAATCTGCAATCTGCAATGAAGAAGGAACAAAGGGCAAAGTAATGGTTCCATGCTTGAGATGATGACGAGTAAGATGACAATCGATTTCAATGTGCTTAGTCCGCTCATGAAAAACCGAGTTGTGAGCAATCTGAATAGAACTCTGGTTGTCACAATACATAGGAGTAGGATGGGAAAAGGAAACTTCCCATATCAGCAAGTAACCAACGTAACCAAATAATCTCTTTGGTAGTAGATGCCATGGCACGATATTCTGCTTCGGTGGATGATTGAGAAACAATAGATTGTTTCTTACTCTTCCAAGAAATAAGAGAATCACCTAAAAAGATACAAAAACCCGGTAACAGACTTGCGATCTGTGGGATCACTACCATGATCAGCATCAGAGTATGCACGTAACTCCAAGGAAGAGGTGGATGAAAGTAAAAGACTTTGAAAAACTGTACCCCGAAGATATCGCAAAATACGAAGAACAGCTGCCCAATGAACAGTAGTAGGAGAAGCAACAAACTGACTAAACAACATGAAACAGCATATGCAATATCTGGACGAGTAATGGTGAGATATACCAAACTCCCAACAATAGTGCGGTATAAAGTAGGATCTATCAAAGGTAAAACCATCAGAAGAAGAGTACCTTGCGTTAACCTCAATAGGAGTATCCACAGTCTTGTTATCAGTAAGTCTAGCCCGCTCAAGAATATCTGCAACATATTTCGACTGAGAAAGAAGGTAACCTCTAGGTGAGTACGCTACCTCAATACCCAGGAAATATCGAAGATAACCCAAATCCTTCATCTCAAATCGTCTAGCCAACTCTGTCTTCAAAACTGAAATACCATCAATGTCATCACCAGTAATAATCATGTCATCAACATATAAAGACAGAATGATACGACCTGCATCAGTGCACTTAATAAAAAGAGCAGAATCATGACTGCTAGAAACAAAGCCAAGTGACGAGATCAACAATAGAGAATTTCTCAAACCAAGCACGGGGTGCTTGTTTGAGACCATATAATGCTTTCTTAAGCTTACAAACATATCCAGAGTCATGTGAAATACCAGGAGGGGGTGCCATATAAACTTCTTCTTGAAGATCTCCATTCAAGAAGGCATTTTTAACATCAAGTTGAGAAATATGCCATTGACGAATCGAAGCTACGGCAATAAGAGTACGAATAGTAGTCATTTTTGCAACCGGAGCAAATGTCTCCTCATAGTCCATACCATACTGTTGAGAGTATCCTTTGGCAACCAACCTAGCTTTTATATCGCTCAATAGACCCATCAGAATTAGTCTTGATCTTATACACCCAACGACAACCAACAACACTCTTACCAGGAGGTAGAAGAACCAGATCCCAAGTATCTGTCTTATGCAATGCAGAAAGTTTCCTCATCCATAGCTTGCTGCCAAAGCGGATCAAGAATTGCCTCTTTATAGGAAGAGGGCTCAACAAAGACAATGAATAGAGGCTAAAAAGGAAGTAAATGATGAAGAATAACAAGAATAAGCAAAATCTGGTAGTTTGTGTGACTTACGAATACGGATGGACTGACGTGGAGGTGGATCCACAATCTCAGATGAAGCTTGAGGGGCTGTAGATGAGAATGGAGCTTCAGGTGTGCCAGAGAGTAAAAGTACCAGTACCTGCAGAGTTTATGAGTACAAATTGATCGAACATGGGGAGAGCTATCATTACTAGAATCCTCAGAAAATGGATCTATACTAATAAGATCAGATTTAGTCAGGTTATGAGTAGTGGATGGAATAGAAAAGAAAGGTATATGCTCAAGGAAGACAACATGACGAGACACATAAAGTTTCTGAGTGATTGGATCAAAACAACGATAACCCTTTTTACCTTCACCATAGCCCAAGAAGACACAAATAGCGGATCGAGAGGATAGCTTACTTCGTTCTACATGAGGACGAAGAACGAAACAAGTACAACCAAAGACTCTAAATGAGGAATAATCAGGGACACACCCATATAACTTTTCAAAAGGAGATAGACCCGAACTATGAGAAGATGGAATTGTATTAATCAAGCTTACAGCAGTAAGAACAGCTTCTCCCCAAAACTCACTAGGAACAAAAGCAGACAACAAGAGAGAACAAGCAGTTTCGACAATGTGCCTATGTTTTCTTTCAGCAACACCATTTTGCTCAGGAGTATCTGTACATGAAGTTTGGTGGATGGTTCCATCTAGGGCAAGCAATTGGCAAAATTTATTAGAAGTGTATTCCCCACCTAAATCACACCTAAAACATTTGATCACAGTAGAATATTGAGTTTTGATAAGAGCTCGAAAAGCTGCATATATCTCAAAGAATTCAGAACGATGTTTCATTAAATAAACCCAACAATAACGAGTATGATCATCAATAAAAGAGACATAATATTGAGACCCTCCTTTTGTGGCAACAGGAGAAGGTCCCCATACATCAGAATGAATCAAATCAAACGGTGAAGAAGAAACAGAAATACTTCGATTAAAAGGTAAGGCGGAAAATTTTGCCAATTTACATCCACTACAATCAGAAATGTCACAAGTTTTCAAATTTCCTAAAGCTCCTGTGGATGCCAAAAATCTCAAACGAGAAGACGAAACATGACCTAGACGGGAATGCCATAAATAAAAACTAGAAGATGAAATACTCAAACGAAAGGAAGACAAATCAACTGTAGTAGTAGCAGCGGCAGCAGCAGCAACTGGCACTTTTAACTCATCCAAAATATATAGTCCATTCTCCCTACGGCCTGTCCTAATCAGCTTCTGAGACTGCAGATCCTGTATACAACAAAAGGAACCAGAAAACATGACTAAATAATCACCAGAATCACATATTTGACCAACAGACGCAAGATTCAATTTGAGTTGTGGAATAAGATAAACATTAGGGAGAGATATGTGATGTGTGACAACAGAACCAACACCTGCTAAGGGCACTTGAGTGCCATCAGCAGTCATAACAGGAATGGAGGATAAAGGGGATACAGAGGTAAAAGATGAGGAATCTGGAGACATATGATGAGAAGCACCAGAATCCAAGACCCATTCAGAATGTGACATACCTGAGGAACTATGAGGCAACTGACCTATGGAAGAAGAAGCGGACATTGCTTGTGGCTGCAAGGAGAGAAACTTCTGAAATTGCTCAGCCAAAATATTAGGATCGGTAATAGAACTCGAGGAAGCTACTGCTGCAGTATTGTGGTGTTGTGGTTTATAACCCTGAGGTGGTCTATGAGCATTAGATTGTGACTGATTTCCAGGCTTCCAAGCTTGATTCTGATGTCTCAACTTAGGACACTGAGCCTTCCAATGACCTTTCTGCTTACAGAAGCTGCACTCATCGAAGCCAACCCTTGTGTGAGACTTATTCTGATGATTAGAGAATGACCTAGAAGGTACTGCTAGTACTGAAGGATTTGAAGCAGAAAGAATTCCTTTTTCAGAATAAGACTGAAAACGTATTTTCTTCAGCCAATAACTCACTGACAACAGAGTCAACAGAAGGCAGTGGAGAACGATGCAGAATTGAACCTCTAAGTCCTTCGAAATCACTGCGAAGTGCTGTTAAAAACTGTACCAATCTTTGCTGCTCTCTACGCTCAATATAGGCACCACATGCCTTTAATTCTGTCGATTCAGTAAGAGCCAATTGATCCCAAAGATCTGTCATAGCAGAATAAAACTCTTGAATACTCATATTCTTCTGATGAAGAGCTCGTATGTCATTCTCTAATTGATACTGTTTTGCAAAATTTGATTGTGTGAATAATCTTTGCAGATGATCCCAAACCTCTTTTGCTGTCTCATATTTCGCCAACTGCGTACCTATTGAATGCTCAACAGAATTGTTGATCCAAGTAATGATCTTTGCATTATTTGCTTCCCATGTATCTATCAAACCAGCATCCCCCTCCTCAATATTCTTAGGTATCACATAAGTTCCACTAACATACCCCCACATCTTCTTACCCTTAAGGAAATTTCTCATTACATAACTCCAATATGAATAGTTCTTCCCATCCAACCTCACACTCACAGACTGAAGCGAATCATCTCTTTCAGTAGCCATAATCAACAATCACAAAATAACCAGAATGCAAAAGCAGCGGAAGACAAAATACTCAATTGCAGAAACTAAACAAATATCTTCTCGAAATTATACGATTACTCCCAAAACACAAAACAAATTTGCAAAAACTGAACGCAGATACCAAATTGCAGAAGCTGAAGGGAAGACGAAATACCAAAATAATTGTAGAAACTGTCGAAATACCAAAATAATTGCAGAGACTGTCGAAATACCTAATTTTGCAGAAACGGAAGACAAAATATCACTCCAAAAAAAGTTGGATCCGCGAAGCTGTATTTGGGATTAAGCTTCGTTCCATAAAACCAGCTCTGATACCATGTTAAACTAATTGAGATCAAACACAAAAAGGAGGCTAGAATTCTGAATAAACTGTATATTATGAATGCATTGTCTTAACCTAATTACAAATAAAGTATATATAGGTTAAACTGAAAGTACTATTCTACCCTTAATAAATAAGACAACATAAATATTATTTAACAAAAACCAACTTAAATACATTAAACCAAACCAAACTAATTAAATTTAAATCTGGCTCAAAAAAATCTTGTGCTCGTAACAAAAAAAGCTAACAAAACATTAAAAAAAAAAAACCCTTAGATTCCTGTAAAATAAAACTTCATACAAGTCAGGCGAGTTATAAAAAGATCTCAAAAAATCAATTAAATAAATATAGGTATAACTATTTTTTAAAGAAAAAATCGAACTGAATTGATTGGTTTAAATAGATTAATGAATTTGATTTGGTTCATAGTTCTAAAAAATTAAAAATTTTGCGATCCAAAAATACTCCCTGGGATACATGGTTCATCATTATGGGAAAATCCTTTTGCTTTAGGTTATCGGTTCCCGATCAAGGTAGATGGGCAGATAGGAGGTTTATGAAAGAAAGTAAGAAATAATAAATGGAAAAATAATTTTTAGCCCACAGAATTTTTACAACATTTCATAAAGTGAATAATGAAAAGTAGGAGTCCATGCATATCAATTTGATCTCAATCAAATATTACAAATTGTGGGATATATTTTTCCAAATCCTTTTCACCTTGTTTGGTATTGTAATTTAATTATATTATAATTAATATTTAATTTAAATTTAATTAATAAATAAATTGAATTCATATATTGGGAAGAGATATAATTCAATTTGTTTTGTTTTTTATATTACTTTCATCACTTTTTTTTTATTTCCTTAAAGGTCTCTAAAAAAGAGGATAGATGGGTATCTAGTTTTAATATTATTATTTTTTTATTTGGAATTATAAATCAAGGGGTTGATTTCTAATTTATTTTTATACATTTTTTAGATATTGAATTATATTATAAATTTTAATTATTGACAATTAAAATGATTTCATTTGAATAAACCTATAAATTAATTTCAATTCAAAGAGTTTCAGACATGTATTCTGTTAAAATTTGTGCGTATATAAGATGAAATTTATAAGCTACTACGTATTTCATTTCATTTTCTTTCTTTCTCTTTTAATTTTTTAATAATAAAGAGTGTATTTCAATTAAAGAAAATTATCTATTGAAATTTCTCCAAGGGAACTTACCTTTCGTCTTTACAGAAGATTATATTTTATTCAACTTCCACCATTATAAATAGAGGCATGGACTGAGTGTCATAAGTTTCTTATCTCCCACCATTCCCATTTCTGATCTCTCTCATACGCAAAACAGTACTTTGCAACCTTATAGTTTTATAGGCAGAAAATCCCTATCATTTCTCTGTTCATCTTTTCCCAGAGTCGTCTATCAACCAAAGTCCTCTTTTCACTCCTCCTCCTCCTCCCCCTCCTCCTCCTCCTATCAACAGAAAGCTTAGCATTTTAGTCACCAGAGGGAGGTTTTTTTTCACACTTATCCTTTGTTACACCTAAACTTCTCTAAATGGATCGCATCCTCACCAGTTCTGCTGTTCACATCACTCTCATTTTGCTCACAATCTGCAAAGGTATATTTGAAAACTACTGATCATGCTAATTCTGATTTTCTTCTTCTTTCCTTGGATTTTTGTAGCTTGAGAATGTGTTTTAAATAATATGGACATGCACATTTGTTACAGGGCTATCAGGGGCTACATTTACATTCATAAACAGATGTAGCTACACAGTGTGGCCAGGCATTCTATCCAATGCAGGCAGCACTCCGTTGGAAAGCACAGGATTTGAACTTCCACAAGGTGGATCACGATCCTTCCAGGCACCTCCAAATTGGTCAGGTCGGTTCTGGGGCAGAACGGGTTGCACATTTGACCCAAATACAGGCCAGGGTACCTGCCTAACAGGTGATTGCAGCTCAAACCAAATTGAATGCAATGGTAAAAATGCAAACCCACCAGCCACTCTAGCAGAATTCACAGTCGGATCAGGTGTACTGGATTTTTACGATGTTAGTTTAGTTGATGGATACAATCTACCCATGATCGTCGAACCGAATGGCGGGTCAGGTAGTTGCTTGTCGACCGGGTGTGTAACAGATATGAACCAGCAATGCCCAACTGAGTTACGGGCCGATTCAGGGCAGGCCTGTAAGAGTGCATGTGAAGCCTTTGGGAGTCCAGAGTACTGTTGCAGCGGCGCGTATGGATCACCGGACACATGTAAGCCGTCGGTTTATTCAGAGATGTTTAAGGCCGCGTGTCCGAGATCATATAGCTACGCTTATGATGATGCAACTAGCACATTTACATGTACAGGAGCAGATTATGTTATCACATTCTGCCCTTCATTAACAAGGTAAGGATTGTATGCTCCTGTTTTATTTTTCACTTTATTCTGTATCTATTTTATATTAGCTTGTGGCATACGGATAGGAAATTGCCGTGGCAGGCAGGCATTAGATTAATTGGCACATGATCTGTAAATTGAAAAGGAAAAAGTCTCTATTTTTTGAGGATCTGTGAGAGGAAAACACTATTTATATATTATGTTTTCAAGCTTTAATCTTGGAGTTAAATTCTGATTATTTCTTTATTTTCATTCCACAGTCAAAAATCTGCAAGAGGCAATTCTCCACCAGCAAGCACAACAAATGGGTCTGAGACAGTATCGGGCGATGGGCCAGTAGGAATGGACACTTCATGGCTGCCAAACTTTCTCAGTGGCGACTCGCCAAATGCCCTATCGTGTTCTGTTTGGCAATTTACCTTGATTCTTTCTACAATTTCCTGTCTTTTCCTCTCTTTGGTTCATTAATAGCCTCAATTTTGGACAAAAGACATAGAACTTAAGTGGTCGCTCGAAACTTGTTTTGCATTGGAAGAAAGGGCTGATAACATCCAGATTGTAAAGTCAATTTTCCAGACTGCATGTATAGAAAGTATAAATATTTCCTTTTTCTCTGCAAGGAAGAATAACACACACATATATGTTGTATTTTTTTCACCTTTTATTTTAGAGTAAGAACCATTTGTGATCTAAAGCAATGAATTAGAAAGGAAGACACTTTCGAGATCGGCAAAATCATTATTCTAATTGATTTTGATGGCATTGGAAAGAAAGTTGTTTGCTTTACTGTGAATCTTGAGAACATGTTTGGTGAGAACCACCTAAAGGAAGCCCACTTTGCTGGAATTGCAAGCTTGGTAGATTTTTCATGATTTTGGCTACGATATGAGAAGTGTAATGATGCTGTCTACAAAAGGGCTATGCACCTATCATTTCCTTAAATCCATGAGACTAACCTTTGTTTCTTTGTCGACACTGACCACAAATCAAGTGATCAACAACAAAATTAGACGACCTTTCGAAATTTATGCATGTTAAGTTGTTAGCCGTGCATAATCTAGTTTCCAAAAGCCCCCTCAGCTTTCTCCGAAGTGGGTAGAAGGAACATCAACACCTGTCCTAAGATTAAGATTTGGGCCATAAGATGTAGATGGCAGACACTTACATCTTGCTTTGAAGGGAATGGCTAGTGCACTGTCAAATCAATTACCATATGCATGCATTACAGCCACAACCCAAACTGCTTGAAATGATTCCATTCTTGTAATTTGTTCGTGAAACTAGATGAGATAGATGATGTGAGCTGTGATAGCTAGCAACATAAACAGTTTTTCTTGAATGACAAACTTCATGCAAATATAGTGATCTTCCCTGTGAAATTGGATTTTTGTGGTTCAGAGGCTCGGGAAAGCTTAAGAACTCAAATTCGTGCACTTGATAGGTTACTCTTACTTTAGCTTGAAGACCTCTATGCTATTCGATAGGCTTTGAATGGTGGGGATAGAGAAACCTGCATGAGTGCAACTTTGACCTCCCCAAGCACTAGGAAAAGAAGAAACCTGTTCAGCCTATTGAAGGTTTTTTCGCCAAATAGGATATGCTCTTTTTCAATGGAACGTACATTTTAATCCATCAGAAAGGACAAGGGTCCCAAATCCAAGTCCAATGGCTAGAAAATTTTAGGATTTGGCCCCTCCATGATCAGGAATAATATGTTGCAAAGATGGTGCAGTTGGCCATATGGTCCAATTTGTCCACTGCCAGGTTTGTGGAGGCATTAGCGGCTTTAGTACTAACCAATCTGCTTTAGAATTTCTTAGTTCTCAAGAACACATTACGGATCAAGATTTTCTGTCAGTGGGAAATCATCGAAGGCATCATCTGGAATTCGGAGCCTCTTGTAATCGTCGGCAAAGAAAGAAATGTGGAATTAAAGTTTGTATCTACTTTCTCAAGGGCCATGGTAGGGAACCTCACCAGAAAATTCGGAATTATTATTCTGACAAACCATAACGAAGACTTGAGGCCTTTTGCAAAGTGATGAGGTGCGAGAATATTATCTAGACTTCATAATTAACGATGAAGACAAATATAATTGAAGACTTGAGAGTTGTATAAAATGTAATTTCAGGAGAATTAAATCTTCTTCTTTGATCACTCTCTTGAATCATCATCCCTTTTGGAAGTGGGTTCATGATCAATACCAGCCTTTTTTCCCACAATTTTGCAATGACTTGAAATATTACCACAAGAATCTTTACCCTCATGTTAAAAATTCTTTATATGAAAATCTTAACCATAGTTTAGGCGAGTTTGTGATCTACCTCAAAGGTTAGGAGAAAGGGAAAAATTGAGGTTTGGTGTCTGATTAGCAAAAGATTAGATAATACCCTTCTGACCTACATTCAAGCATCTTCAGTGCTTCGAGCTAGACGCACGAGATTACTTGTTTTTGGAGAGACACCCATGTCTAATATCTCTCAAAGATTTGAAGCTTAAAAGCTATCAAAATTAGAACTGAATCTAAAAGGATCCAACATCCTTGTTCAAGTCTAAACCTTTTCCCTATCTCTTGTGAGTCAATTTTACTTACGGCCAGTTCGGATTCAGATTTCCTGGTAAATTAAATTTGCAGGTAAAAGCTGAAGGTAACAAATTCTTGCGATGTTCATTTATGGGCCTTAATCGACCAAAAACTTCAGACCCGGTACCCGTGCACGGACTATGAAACAGGAGGGGACCAAAATTCCATTTTTGCAGCTCATCAATAACTATGTGCTGAAAAGGTAAAATCTGTGTGTATACGTTAGCTCTACGACCTACTATAAAGTTGGACTGTGAAAAATACATGAAGCAGTTCAGCTTCTCTAATAAACAGCATTACAGGAAAAAGGAATGCCTGAAAAAGGATGGAAATGGCACATTCTTTGGGCAATCTACAACTCATCCTTGACAGCAGAAGGTTCTGTATCCTCATCATCTCTTGTGGGTTCAGCTTCAGTGTTGGAAGTGGCTTCTTTTGTTTAAGTTTCAACTTCTTCTACATCATCTTCATCTTCAATGATTGCATCCGGACTGATGCTTAGGCTAGATTTCACAGAGCTGTAGATACGAGAGGAAAAATCTTTGGGATCGTTGAGCATGAAGCCACTCTCCATGAGTGCTGCTTGGTACATCACTTGGGCAGTTCGCTTCACACCATCGTCCCGGGGAAAGAAATTACCCGTTAGTTATTAATGAAAGAAACAGAAATATTGCTCATAGACTGAAATTTTTTAATTGAGATGTGCAATAAAGACTTTCATAAATCATTCAGGACATGCTCCCATTAGCAAACTAGAGATGAAGGTGAGTGTGAAGATGATGACGGACCTAGTCGATTCCTTGAATACAGGGGAAAATACTGAAAATGTTACTGTTTAATTGAAAATGCACGGTCCAGTTTTCCCAAATCAATCCATAAGGATTCAAACCAACCTCTTAAACATGAAGCTAAATATTCTAGTGAATTTGGTAATCAGTTCCTTGTTGCAATCAATAATCAGACAAGTTCCACGATTTATTTTCATGTCATTAACTACCACTACCATTACAGCTTTGAAATTCTGGAAGATTTGCTTAGCCTCTAGACACCAGAAACAAACGCGGCAAATAGCACAAAATGGTTAACTAAAACATTATCCATCGAGCATATTAAAGACACTCACTTTCAAATTCTTCTCCTCCAAGTACTCTCCAGCTTCGTCTCTGATATGCAATCTTATCTCAGTTCCACGTCCCAGAGGTTCATTCCAGGTATCCTCAGATATCGCTAACGCTCCATCAGCCTTCGATTCCCACACACACCTGAAATCCTCAAACAACATGTATCCAATCTTTCCGGCCGCAACATTCAAGAACACTCACTGCTTGTCTTCATTATGCTTGCTAAGGACTTCAACATAGTCAGCAGCAAGATATACAGAGTAGAACCCAACCCCAAACTGTCCAATCAAATTAAGGTCATCACTTGACTGCATTTTCTCCCCAAATGCTGCATCAACAACACAACAATTAACATATTTAACCCCCAAACACCCAAAATTTACATTTCCACCTTCTGTTCAACATATATACCTGAAGTTCCTGACTTGGCTATGGTACCCAAATTCTTGATCAAATCCTCCTTCATCATACCTATACCTCTGTCGCGAATCGAAAGAAATTTTTTTTCTTTATCCAACTTAATCTGCATTTTGCCACACAAAAACACATAATTAAAACTTCAAATTAATCACAATTTCAACAATTCCAAATCATTCTACAAAAATTAATTAATCACTAACCTGAATTTCAAGCTTGGCATTGTCTCCTTCACCCAAAACCTCTTCATCCGTTAGCGACAGAAACCTTAATTTATCAAGCGCCTGAAATTCACACAATTTTTTAACTTTAAATCCAATTCTTCGCAAAAAAAATATAATTAAGTAAAAAAATTAATGAATGCTCACATCAGATGCATTGGAAATCAACTCTCTGAGGAAAATATCTTTGTTGCTGTAAAGAGAGTTGATAATAATATCCATAAGCCGAGACACCGATTCCCTGACTGAACCAGTTCGGTGGCAAATACATTATTTCAGAAAGAACGGAAGGCAAAAAAACAGAGAAGGATAGGGCGCGAACCTCTTAGCGACGTCAGAATCAGTTGATAATCCATTTGGAACGGCGCCAAGTTTCTCCTCGGGGAGGGTCACCGAGGAAATCAGAATCATCCTCGCTTTAGCGAGTAATTTCTTACCTGTGGAACCGCAGATCATAACATGAAATCAGTGACTGGGATTGAATCAATCTGGAGAGATTTGAAAATGGTGAAAAATTAGGGAGTGTTTGACTGTTTGTTTTTAAGGTTTGATCAGCTTTTTAAATTGTTTTTTTTATATATTAAATTGAAATATTTTTATTTTTTAATATATTAATATTAAAAATTTTAAAAAATAAAAATATTTTTTCAATTAAACCCTTTTCTATTTTAATTGAATTAACGCATTATCATATACACACTCGGACACCGTCATCAGGAGAGAGAGAGAGAGAGAGGAGGCATAATAGAAGTAAAACGGACGGTATAGTCCACTTCCTCATTTTGATTTATTTTTTTGCCTGATATTTTCGGTAGCTAACGACTGTTAAGAGATCTGTGAGTTGATTTATTTCAGTGTGGGTTATGTCATGCAGGACGGGACTTCCACAAGCTAAATTTGTGGGTTGTGATGCCAGCATGAAGGTTAGAAATATCTGTATATACACGTGGCTTTGATTTATTGGTGATTGAGTCGTTAGTTGACGTAGGGGAAAGAAACTGTCAGGTCGGACCCACTTGATGAATTGAGAAAGGAGTGTGGTTGACCGCTCGGATTGGCTCAGAATTGCAGTGGTGGATGATGGGACGGGGCGTGACGTGTCAATCGGATGTTTGAACGTGGCAGAATGTTAGTGGGTATCATTCTTGACTCGACGTGGAGAGTGAAGCACGAGAGTCTAGTTTGCTCCGTAGACATACATGTTTGGTTGGCAGGATAATGACAGTTCAAACGCGGATAACTTTATGGACGACCAAGGAAGGAAAGAACAAGAGTGCTGTCAATTAAGGGTGATTCAAAGATCTCCAGGAGAGGCCCACAGAGCTAATGACGCGAGGGCATAAATGAGCAGGGCATCACGTGACAAGCTTTCAACGAGAATCTCGATGACCCGAAAGTTCAGCACTGCATAACCGAGACTGATCGGAGTCCAAGTTATCTAGGCCCGGCCCTTTCCCTTACACTATGTACATTTTGTTTTCAAAGAAACAATTATCTGCGCATCAATTTAAAATGGAAAAGAGGTCCAAAACCCCAGTTTAGACGTCCTCTAGACGGTTCAGACAGCCCATTAATGCTTGATAAAAGCGGTAAAGAACCTTCACATATGAATTAAAGTTTTCATTGGTCTCGGTGATGGGCTCGCCTGGTCAATTAAAAAAAAAAAAAAAACTAGTGGTTTTGGTTGGTTTTCATGGCCTCCAGCTATTTTTTATTCCTAAAAACTATTCTCTAATTGTGCTGATGGCAATATTATAGCTGGCTCCCATCACCTCACATTCATGGGTGACCAGCGGCTACATTTACAAGAAGAGATTGTATTATTGGTTGAGAATTTTGGTCTGGTTAGGCACGGCGACTCTGGTTATGAGTGGCTCAAGGAAACTAGAAAAAATATATATTTGAAGAGCATGCTGATTGGACCGGGGGCGTCACCAGTGAAAGTTTGGCTGGAAACCAAAAAAAAAGAGAAGAAAAAACTTTTTTATATTTTGTTTTCTTGCATCATCGATGCTAATCACATCAATCTTTGGCAGTTTAAAGAGAGGGTGTGGCTATTGGTGGAGCTAAGATTCTTGCAGATCATGTACTATTTTCTGCAACAATACGGTACCGTATTGGGCCAATTTAAGCTAGACCCATTTTTATGGGTTGACTTGGTGATTGTGACTCAAGCTTAATTTGGATGGTTGTTTTTTTAACTGTGTTTTGAAATGTAACCTAATTAAATTTTAATTAACCTTGCATATTAGTTCATGACCACCGAATCAATTTTATTCTTTAAATTTTTTATCCAAAACAATGTTATTTGAGTTTTTTTTATTAAAAATAAAGAAGAAAATTATTTTGGGGTATGACCAGATTGGTTTACCAAATAACAACAGTCTCATCTCTCAAGCTCAAAAAATCAACAAAACTTGAAATGTATATGCAAATCAACTATTTCTTCTTTTTTTCCTCGATCAATACTTTTTTTTTATATAAACTTTGAGCTAATATTTTGTTTTTGCTTGTCAGATACCAAATAATAATTCACACCGCTTGTGTATTAAATTGAAATTCTCTGCGCCCTCTTGTTAGATAACAACATAACTCCTTCGAATTGGCCATCGTCGTATTTACTCGGTCCCTTGCCAGTTAGACAGAACGTCCCTGTCATGGCAATACCCTCATCTACCACGACGTCGTTATCAAAAAGAATAATCAAAGCCTTGAATCTACTGCTTCTAATATTAAAAACACTAAAATAAAATAGTCGCAAAGGTTTCTCTATCTCGAAGCAAGGAAATGCACGTGGTACTATCTCTTTGGTTACTTTCGAATCGGCGTATGCATGACAAAAATCTGATACCTCCCAACTTTCCCTTCCAAGAGCCAGAAGATAAGCTCAACATAAACCAGTACATTCCTCAGTCCCTCTCTTTCCCGTAGTATCATCTACCCCTCAACCGACATTCCCAACGTTAAAAAACCCACCTCCGTTTCCATTTGCGGTTTCCACCTTGTCTACACACCCTCCTTTCCCTGGTAGATTTACGAGCAATTGTGCAGAGTCTTTTCATGGCGCTGTCTGATGCGGTGATAGGGAATCTTACGACGATCTACGTGGCGGTGATAGCGGGAATTAAGGCTTACGGGCTGGTCTGTGGAAGGAGCTTCAGTGGTGTATTCGTGTTGATTGTGTCTACTGCTGTTGTGGGTTTAATCTTGATTGGGACGCTGACGTGGGATATTTCTCGTAAAGCCATGTATGCGATTTCACAGGATCGTGTCAATAATGTTCATGAGATGTGCAAAGGTGGTATTTGCTGGCACGGTGTCGCTGTCCGGTCGCCCGCTTCTCAGGTTCGGTTTAGACTCCCTCAGCGCTAGCTATGTCAAGCAATACGGGCTTTTCTGTAAAAGGGCAAAAACAGTAAAAGGCAAATAAGGAGGAGGAGAACAAAGAGAGGGGTTTGAAAAAATGTTAGATGGAGACTTTTTTTCTTGGTTTTTGGTGTGTTTAGTTGGGGATTGTGGAGCTTTTTCCGTGAAAAGGCGTGAGCCACAAGGTGTTTGTTTGTTTGCCTGAGGGAGAAGGGGAATACAAGAATGTGCATGGATAATTTAAACAAGTGATGAGTATTTTTATTTTTGTGTATAAATAAAAATGTCTCGTACTTTGCTTTTCTTGTAACTGTTTCAAGCTTTGCTACGTCAGCTATCTTTTAGCTGTTGCATATAGCTGGAAAGCCTGAGATGGAGGTTGATTGAACGCTGCAGAAACAGGGGAAAGGGAGGTGATAGTACGTTCGAACTTTAACTGCTTCGAATTTCAGTCCAAAATTGGATCTACGGCTGAAATGAAATGGAGGCTGCTACTTGACAACAGCAAAACCAAGGGAATTGTCCAGCTGTCAAACAGTGGGCAGGTTTGGAGTGAGTCTCCAAGAACAGAGCTTTGCTGGATTTTCTTTGGCATCTCAATTTTGGTTTTTTTAAAAAAAAAAAAAAAGAGCACCCGGCGACATTTAATAAATGTTATGTTTTAGAATTGCAGTATTAATTAAAATTTAAATTTAAATCGAAAAAACAAACATGGACGCAATGCAACCGATAGACGTTCTCAATATCTTTCTGAAAAATTCACCAAACATTTTCATTTTTACTCTTGAAAGAACCAAATATCAAACTCACTACAGCTATGTAAGTATCATTAGATGTTTTTGCGTGCGAAATTGATCGTTCTCTAATTTACACATGCATAATATAATAACAATAGATCATATAATTACAGATGAAGAATATATGATATAATACATAAGAATCACATGTTGGTTCAAATCCTGAGCAGTTTTTTTTATCCGGATACATGCAGTATGAATAATATACCAATTAAATTTAAAATCTCATAAGTAATTAGATTTTTTTGAACCCCGAACAAGTTTCTTTATCTAGATACGTGTATATGAACAATATGCCAACTAGATTTTAAGTAATCAGGTATTTTCTAAATTAAATTTGATTTCAAGAAAGGTTTGCTTCAAGCCTCGTCGTACAATTAGTTGATTTAATTCAGAAAACGAGTGACAATAGGCTCTAACCTCAAACCTCGCTGTTATCGTCCAAAGGATTTGCAAAGCAAAAACGATCTCAACCTAAACTATTTCTGGTTTTAAAAAAGCACGCATAATCTTATTCCGGAGAGAAGGCACGAAATCTCATTCTCAGTGTCCTATACATCTGGGCTCACCCGAGAAGGCCGGTAACATGGGCCTCTTAGTCCAAGAAAATATTAAATGGGCCCCTTAATAGTAACATTGACCCGTGCATGAGGTCCTCCTTATCTGATTGTTATAATAACAATGCTTAACCCACTTCAAAAAGCCCATCATCTTCTATTTGGGCCTCAATAGACTGTCCACGCAAGAGAGACGACACCGTCGAGAGAAGGCCGGAAATCCTGCCAAAGCTCTATTGCCTCTCTGAACAAATTTTCAAAGCAGCCAACACAAACCTCCCTGCCTCTTCTCAGTCCAACTCAATGGCTCCAAGCTTCATCGTTGAAAAGGAAGAAAAGGAAGCTTTTACTTTTTATTTTTATTTTTTTATTGTATGAACATTTAAGTTCGAGTATATTAAATTATTAACTAATTGATTAGAATCACTTGATTAAAATAAAATATCCTCTGACTAGCTCATAAAAAAATTGGTAAAAAATCTTGAAAAATTTAAATCTATCTACATTAAAAGAAAAAAAAAAAAAAAACTCAAGTGAAAACCTGAGCCTGTAAAGGAAGCTCACATTCAATGTCTAGCAATTTTGTAGTTTCCATACATATGAATTAATAATAAACATTGTCTCTTACTTGTTCTAACATTAATCTAATCATACAACGATTATAATTTGATTATTTTTGGGAACTAAAAAAGTATTGATATACTGGTTTAGTTGTATTTTCAACAAGATAAAATATAATTAATCTCAAATTAAAACAAATAATAAAAAATAAATTTAAGATATACCACTTTATATTTTTATCAATATTAGTTACTATTATTACTTTCTCTTAATTTGATCAAAGATAACAACATGGATAAAAATTGTTTTTCTTTTCTACATAAATGAAAAAAACATTGGCCAACAAACAAAGCAAGCGTATTTTCATTTATTTTTACCTTTTTATAGAGAAATATAGAAATGGAACTTCAAAATAAAAATAGCTATTTTAGTTATTTATATGGCTGACCGTTTGGAATGGTTAAAAGCAAAAATAAAAGATAAAAGTGGAGGTTTTTTATTTTATCTATTCTTTTAACTGTTGCATTAGAGATGCTTTGAACCCAATTACTTGTTATAGTTGGTCTATTTTTAAAAATATTAAAGAATTTTAATAAATTAAGTAAAAATTGCAGAGTTATGACTTTTTTCAATTATTATCTTCTCTTTGTTGGCTTCTTCTTTTTTTCTTTTTTCTTTTAATTCTCAACCCTTTTTTTTTTATTATTATTGTTCCGCATCATCAATATGCAGTATACTTTTCTGACAGATAATGATCGATCCCTTTTGAAAGCCATTGGGAGCCATATTCCTCTTTTCATCTTCCAAGATAATTCTCACTTTTCTGGCCTACGTCACCCCAAAGAGATAGACCATCTACATCTGCCTCTTGTCTTAATTTTGAGCCATTAATTTAGCATATTAATTCTTTTTTGGCTACTGCATCCACTCTTTCAAGGAATACTGATACTAATACAGTCCTTCCTATTGTTTAAATTCACGATGGCTTTCTAGGAGAAACCATGTACATTTTGAGCACCAAAACCCTAAAAAATGTTTTCAAAAACGTGAAGATGTCAGATACAGTGGTTGCCTTGAATTTCTTGGGTCTTAAAATTTAAACCTACCTCTTAGCTTTCACAATAGTACTAGTTTGAGTGGATTGTGTTGAATCTGATAGAATATTGAATGTATTCCTAAAATGTGATGTTTTGTAATAAAAAGGAATGAGAAAATACAATAAAGCCCTTGGAGGCTTAAAGAGAGGGTAAATGATTGAGGGGTAGTGTGGTAATTGACCAATAGTTGATAAATATATATAAGAAGAAAAAAAAAAAAAAGAGGATCTGAATTTGGAGAGAGAACCGGCAGGAGAGAAGAGAGGAAGAAGAAGAAGAAGAGAAAAGAGGGGAAAATAAGGGGAAAAGGAAAAGGTTGAAGAAAACAAGTAAAAGGGTAAGAATTATGCTTGAATATGTATAATATGTTTTATTTAGCTTTAAATTTCGGTTTTTGATTAATTTTAGAGTTTTGAATTTTGAGTTTATTGATGAATTAGTTTGAATTAAGGGGTTGATTGATGTGGGTATTTGATTATTTAGTTGAATTGGAGAGATTGTAGAGAAATATGATGATTTTGAGTTATGGTTGAATTAAATGATGAAGTTGAGGTATAAATCTGGAACTAACAGTAGGTGATCTGTTGAAATTCTGGGTTTGAGGTTGAAGATGACGAAAATTCAGTTTGGTCCCTCAATTTACAGAAATTGCAGTTTAGTCCCTGAACTTTGGAAATTTTGCAGATTGGTCCCTGGGGCATAAATTGAGGTTCTGAACAGAACTGAGGATGATTTAAAGGCAAAATTCCAGTATAATTAATATTTTTCAGTTTGGTCCTCCAATTTGACAAATTACGATTTGACCCCTAAAAGTTTGATAAAATCACATTTTGGACCTTGGGGCATAATTCAAGATTCTGGACAAAGATAAGGACGAATTATGGATAAATTTCAGTATGATTATGTATTTACAATTCGGTCCTCAATTTTGGTAAAATTACATTTTGGTCCCTGTTTTGGAAAATTGTCGTTTTAGTCCCTAAACTCGAGAGATTAAGCCCAGTTTATTTTATGCATTGGTATCTTTTGTTTGATTTGTTTTTGAGTATATTTCATATATTTATTGTAGGTTCTCCTAACGATCCTTAATAGGATTTTCGGGTCTTTCGTCCGACATTCCTTTTAGTTCTATATTTTCCGGGTGAGTGGAATAATCTTTAATATGCATATAATATAAATAAATATGTATGTTGATTATACAATGAGTACAACTAGTAAATTTCTTGAATATTTATATATGTTGCTTTATTTTCCGAGTACTAATTTATTATTGAATTTTCACTCGCAATCTGTTAAAGTAAATTCTATTTGATATGATATACGTTTCTTTGATGATTATGTGAATATTTGTTATGCCTTGATATGGGACTTGTCAGTACTCTATGCTAACGGAGAATAGTTAGCCTGTGTGCACATAGTATTCTGTTACCTAGCTGGTGAGAGAGGCATCAGCCTGTGGCGATTGATCATCCCACAGTGGTCACCGACGGGTGTCATCTGGTCACCTTCGGGTGTCATCTGGTCACCTTCGGGTGTCATCTGATCTCTGACATGTAATCCACTACGTTATAATAATATGTTACGTTATGATAATATGTTTAGTAAGTATATGTATATGTATATTAAGATAAATCATCTTACAACTTATTAATATCTGAAATATCTAAAATGTATATTAAATGTTATTCCCTCACTGAGTTGGTTGAACTCACCTCTCATTTTTTAATATTATTTCAGGTTCTTAGTTTCTGGAATTTTGTTGAGTGTTTCCGCTTCTTCAGTTCTGGTCGGTATGCCTTGCTTGTTCGCGAGGCTTTCCTTTCAGTTTTGATTTGATGTCTTAGACGCTCCACTGTTACCTTGTTTTAATTAAATTTGGATTTTGACAATGTAATGAGTATTATGAATTATTATTTTTGTTTTAATAACTATCTTTCGGTTTCATCAGTATTTGAATAATATAATATTTCTGAATATTATGAGCCGCTGCGTATTTTTTTGAACAAATTGTTCTTTTGATATGTCCGTTCTGAGGCTTAGCGTAGGTGAGGTGTCCTTTCGACACCGCTCCTACGTTGCCGGTCACGGATCCGGGATTCGGGTCGTGACAAAGGTGGTATCAGAGCATGGTTTTATTAAAATCTCGTAATCTATTTTATTTATTTATTATTATTCAAAATTTTGTAATAAGTGGAGCATTAGAATCTGTATCGTTTTGTTTGTTGTTTTTGAAATTTTGAATTCTCATCAAGCATGTCTTCTTCCTTGTGATAAAAATGCATTTTGTTTTTAGAAATATGCCGAGGGCTAAACATGTAATTAATACCGATGATCAAGAGGACATTCCTATCGCTCAACTTAGGAAGGAGAGGCGCAAAAAGAGAGTTAGAAACCCTTCACCTCAACCAATTGAAGCAGAAGTTCAGGATGAGGTTGAATTTGAAGGGGACTATGGTCTGGATGTTGGTGGTCTGGATGTTGGTAAGAACCAGGAGCAGGAATCCCATGATAGGGTGTCTTATACTGATAGTGCTTTGGATAAAATTTGACAAGCCATGCAGACCCTGACTAACCTTTTAACTGAGAAAGAAAAGGAGAAGGATAAGAGTACATCTTCGACTTCCCATACTGTGCATGGGGTGAAAGTGCCATTGGCAGAGTTCCTTAAGTTGGCACCTCCTACCTTTAAGGGTGTAGATAACTCTGAGGACCCACAACAGTTTTTAGATGCAGTGTGGCGTAGGTGTGAGGCCATGGGGTGCACAGATCATCGTGCAGTGACTTTAGCATCTTTTAGGCTAGAAGGCGAGGTGGCTGTGAACTGGTATGAGTCCAAAAGAGGTGAAAGGGCAGCTAGTTCTCCACCGATGGTGTGGAAGGAATTTTCTGAGATATTTTTGGAGCGTTTTCTACCTGAAAGTGTGAGGGAAGCTAGATCATACGAGTTTGAGAAGTTGGTTCAGGGTGATTTGACTGTGACAGAGTACGAAGTGGAATTCACGCGGTTGTCCAGGTTTGCTGGGTATTTGGTACCAACTCAGGAAAGGAAGATCAAGAGGTTTGTTTGGGGTCTTAATAACTACCTATTCAAAGCTATTGGGGCTCATGAGTTTAAGACATACTCGGCCGTAGTGGATCGTGCCCGTGCTATTGAGGCACGAGAGTTAGAGGATGAATTATCAGTGGGTTCGGTCAAGAGGCCCAAAGTGGAAAATCAGTTCTCTTTTCATCAGCGGTTTGATACAGGTCCTAACAGGGGACAGGGAGGTCGGCAGTATCCTCATCGTTTCAATAATCTCGGTAAGTATTTAATCTTTTCTATTAAGTTTCGAGGACGAAACTTTTATAAGGTGGGGAGATTGTGATGTTTTGTAATAAAAAGGAATGAGAAAATACAATAAAGCCCTTGGAGGCTTAAAGAGAGGGTAAATGATTGAGGGGTAGTGTGGTAATTGACCAATAGTTGATAAATATATATAAGAAGAAAAAAAAAAAAGAGGATCTGAATTTGGAGAGAAACCGGCAGGAGAGAAGAGAGGAAGAAGAAGAAGAAGAGAAAAGAGGGGAAAATAAGGGGAAAAGGAAAAGGTTGAAGAAAACAAGTAAAAGGGTAAGAATTATGCTTGAATATGTATAATATGTTTTTATTTAGCTTTAAATTTCGGTTTTTGATTAATTTTAGAGTTTTTGAATTTTGAGTTTATTGATGAATTAGTTTGAATTAAGGGGTTGATTGATGTGGGTATTTGATTATTTAGTTGAATTGGAGAGATTGTAGAGAAATATGATGATTTTGAGTTATGGTTGAATTAAATGATGAAGTTGAGGTATAAATCTGGAACTAACAGTAGGTGATCTGTTGAAATTCTGGGTTTGAGGTTGAAGATGACGAAAATTCAGTTTGGTCCCTCAAATTTACAGAAATTGCAGTTTAGTCCCTGAACTTTGGAAATTTTGCAGATTGGTCCTGGGGCATAAATTGAGGTTCTGAACAGAACTGAGGATGATTTTAAAGGCAAAATTCCAGTATAATTAATATTTTCAGTTTGGTCCTCCAATTTGACAAATTACGATTTGACCCCTAAAAGTTTGATAAAATCACATTTTGGACCTTGGGGCATAAATTCAAGATTCTGGACAAAGATAAGGACGAATTATGGATAAATTTCAGTATGATTATGTATTTACAATTCGTCCTCAATTTTGGTAAAATTACATTTTGGTCCCTGTTTTGGAAAATTGTCGTTTTAGTCCCTAAACTCGAGAGATTAAGCCCAGTTTATTTTATGCATTGGTATCTTTTGTTTGATTTGTTTTTGATATTTTTCATATTTATTGTAGGTTCTCCTAACGATCCTTAATAGGATTTTCGGGTCTTTTCGTCGACATTTCTTTTAGTTCTATATTTTCCGGGTGAGTGGAATAATCTTTAATATGCATATAATATAAATAAATATGTAATGTTGATTATACAATGAGTACAACTAGTAAATTTCTTGAATATTTATATATGTTGCTTTATTTTCCGAGTACTAATTTATTATTGAATTTTCACTCGCAATCTGTTAAAGTAAATTCTATTTGATATGATATACGTTTCTTGATGATTATGTGAATATTTGTTATGCCTTGATATGGGACTTGTCAGTACTCTATGCTAACGGAGAATAGTTAGCCTGTGTGCACATAGTATTCTGTTACCTAGCTGGTGAGAGAGGCATCAGCCTGTGGCGATTGATCATCCACAGTGGTCACCGACGGGTGTCATCTGGTCACCTTCGGGTGTCATCTGGTCACCTTCGGGTGTCATCTGATCTCTGACATGTAATCCACTACGTTATAATAATATGTTACGTTATGATAATATGTTTAGTAAGTAATATGTATATGTATATTAAGATAATCATCTTACAACTTATTAATATCTGAAATATCTTAAAATGTATATTAAATGTTATTCCCTCACTGAGTTGGTTGAACTCACCTCTCATTTTTTAATATTATTTCAGGTTCTTAGTTTCTGGAATTTTGTTGAGTGTTTCCGCTTCTTCAGTTCTGGTCGGTATGCCTTGCTTGTTCGCGAGGCTTTCCTTTCAGTTTTGATTTGATGTCTTAGACGCTCCACTGTTACCTTGTTTTAATTAAATTTGGATTTTGACAATGTAATGAGTATTATGAATTATTATTTTTGTTTTAATAACTATCTTTCGGTTTCATCAGTATTTGAATAATATAATATTTCTGAATATTATGAGCCGCTGCGTATTTTTTGAACAAATTGTTCTTTTGATATGTCCGTTCTGAGGCTTAGCGTAGGTGAGGTGTCCTTTCGACACCGCTCCTACGTTGCCGGTCACGGATCCGGGATTCGGGTCGTGACATAAAACAACAGGAAGGAATGTATTAAAATGTATTTATGTCTTCTGGACTAAAGTGTCACCATTTAAATCTACTCGAAAGAAACACACTACCTCATGGATGAGTAGATCTTGTTTCTAGCTTTTATAGGCTCTTCATGTTCAATTTTGTTATATTATGATAGCTGATCCCTCAGTATTTGCTAAATATTTTGTCATAAACAGTATGTGTGGATGATTTCAGTTGAAGGCCATATTCCACATGATCCCACTGAAGTGTGTTTTGAAAGGAGAATTTGGAGATAGTCTATACTCTTCATTATTTCTGCATGAAGTTTCTAATGTTAAAACTAGAAGTTTCACCCATGTGCTTGTTGAATATGACTCACCCAGAGGTCATGTTGTCTGTATCGTTGAAGAGCTGTATCGTTGCAGAGCAATCGGTTATTAAGTGTTCTCAGATAATTGAGAAAATGGAAAATCAAGTGGCTGACATTCACCAATAGGAGAGGTCTTGATGGAATCATAGTTCTTTTAGCTAAAACAATTTCTTATTTTTGTACTGAAGTTGTCAATGTTCAATTACTGCAGGAAAGAGAGAGCTCCAAGAAAAGCTGAGATGGAAGCGACCAAGGTATCTAGCCCTTCTCCACCCAGACTGCTTATCTGTTGATCTTGTCAGAGATATAATGCACTTACTCTATTGTCCATAGTGATAACTTGAGTACTTGTCTTCTGTTTTTGGTTTTTTATTTCTATTTTTTGGCCATCGTGTTGCATTGAAGGTCATTACTATCTGTGTAGAGTTATTTTGTGGTTTTGGAAGCTGTTAACTTGGGAAAGCTCTAAAGTGATTATTGCAGGCAGAAAATATGATTCCATATAAGGATGAAATCTTTTCAAGTCCCAAAAGGACCTGGTTTGTAACAGAGAGAGAGAAAATGCTAGCAGCAAAGGTGATTTCTATACTGTTGTGGTTGTTTATGTTATGCCTTGTACGTTCAAAGACATATCAGTCCCAGTCGTAAGTTGGAATTTGTATTTGTTTTTCTGGCCATTGAAAAGTGCCAGTACCATAGCCATTTAGAAAATGCTGATAAAGAATGCTAGGATTTATCCACTGTCGTGCGCAAGGAACCCGAGTAATGCATTAAGTTTATCCTCTTGATCTCCTTTTATAATTTTACACGTGAAGGGGATAAGAATCATGTGAAGATGGTTTTTACGTCAGAGGAAGCATGCTTCCAAAGAAATAATGCTTTTCTTCTTTACAAATGGAATACTCACAACCTGAGTTATTTTCTCTTGTATTAAATGATTTTCCTCTTTCAGTTCAACTTTCAGGACTTTATATTAAGCAATACAAGTTTAAGGTTTGTTTCTCCTACTAATCAAACGGTGTGTACACTTGCATGCAGCAGTCATCGGTTGAAAAAGAAAAAGGCTCTGGAAATGAGGTGATGAGTGCCCAGCAAGCTGAAGACCTTAAAATGAAGGAAAAGAGGAAGCGAGAGCGTGAGGTGATTGTTTTTCTGCAATTTAATGTTATCATTTTCTGATTGAAAAGATTTGCTCTCCCAAACAAACCTAATATCTGTTGAACAGAAAGATTTACCCTGTAAAAAGAGTCGAAAACTACAAGCAGCCAGAGAGATGCTAGAGGATGAAGATCGATCTAACTGAGAAACCAGAAGTACGTGTCCCCTCCTTGTCTGTGTGCAGAAATCGTGCATGCATATATAATCTTATTATGTTGTCTTTGGCACTAGCTATTTTGAACAGACTAATATCAAATCATAAAGTAGACAAACGCTTCAGCTATAATTCTCAAAGATGTATATGTGGCAGGATTCGATTTGGCATATTGTATGTCCATGTATCTTGTGCTTTTCAGGTTTCATAGATCATCAAACCAGGCCAACTATTGCAGTGCTAAAGTTTTGTTATTTGCAGAGGTTTCTTTCATGCTCCTTTCAAAGTGAACTGGACTATCATTAATCGATCTGGGTTACCGTCGGGTGAAAGCAGCAGAGGCTGTGAAGAAGGCATTGGATGCTGGCAAGATTGTGCAGAAGAAGGCTGGTAAGAAATCAAAGCCGCCTCCTGAAAGAACTCAATCAAGGACAGAAGAAATGCGGGAGCTGTTCCAGAGCGACATGAGTGAGAGAAAGCAGGAGAGAAGTACTGGAACAAGAAACAGAAGTCCAAGAATTCATTTAAGAGCAAACCAAGGTACAAATCAGCTTGATATATCTCCTTGTCTCAGTCCTTGTTTTTCTAGATCCTTTACGTACTGTTCTATGACATAGAGCCAAAGCTGCAAGAGGCATTTCTCTATCAGCACAGGCTACATAAATAGCAGTGGTCTTGGCTTAGTCATTGCTCCCAGTTAACCGCGGGCCTACTCACAAGTAGTTTATTACACATCATGGGTCCTATTACTGCATAAATTTTCTGTTTCTGACGTTATGATGCCCTTTGTATTCTTAGGATGGTGTAACCTGGATCTTTAGATTCCCAGAAATAAAATACACTACGATACCTGCATTGTCATACAGAGCATTATTACTGCAGCAGTGATCCTGGTGATAGATTTTTTATTTGTCACTCCCTGATGCCGGCGGAGATGCTTGTATTGCAAAAATCCTCTAAAAGTAGGCTAGCGCATATCTTTAGATGCTATAGATTTGTTTAGATAGGACATTCTGGAATAAGATTCTAAGACTTTTTAGTTACAAATATCAAAATAATATTCTTTTCAGAAGTTACTGATTTTGACCATTCCAAGTACTGGAATGAGATACTCATCGGTACCCATTCTCTCTTTTCAGGTATAAGCGGAGGTAGCCCTATCAAGTTTGCCATCAAATTATGTGGTCATTTACCTCGATAAATTATGAAGGTTCTATACTTTAGCTGTGCTGGTTCTGGAGGAGAGGCAGGCAGATACTAACCGTTGATGGTGCGAAAGAAAAAGCATCCATACAAATGAAGCGTTCATCATCTTCCTTGATGTTTCAACTTACCATCCTGTATTTTCTTTCCCGGTATCACTAGGTGACATCAAACCCTATTAACAAATGCTTTCCTGGGTTGATTTATTGATTGCAATATGCTGGCAGTTGGCCCACAGAGTTTTGATCTGTTATGCTGCCTTGTGGAAAAAAATGGTCTCTAGGCTCGCTGGCCTCTCCTGACTAGGGTTTAGTTTCTTGATTATTATTTCTGAGAAAAAATGCGACTCAACTTACCTTGTATGCTGGAATTGCGTGTTAGAAAAACATGTAAGCTACTACGAGCAGCAAGTCAAAAAGTTTTCTTGTCAGCAGAAACTGTCTTGTATTATCTGAGGTGTTTCTGTGGGTTCAGGAATTACAAGGTATCAATGGTTTCATCATACCGCCACAGGTCCTGGAACAGTCTTCACTGAGGATGGTAACGGCTTAAACCAGTTTGATTTTATGTTTTTGAAAATATTTTAAAAAAAAATTAATTATTTTATTTATTTTTTAAATTAATATTTTTTTAGTATTTTTAGATTATTTTAATGTAATTATATTAAAAATAATTTTTAAAAAATATAAAAAATATTATTTTAATATATTTTAAATAAAACACACTTAAAAAAATCAATCACAATCACTTTTCTGTAAATACAATATCAAGGGTAGGACCTGAACTAGGACATTCCTTTATCCGTAACCAAGCCTTGACATCTTGACCACCTTTGGCCTCGTCGGTCTTCTGTTTTTTAGCTCACGGGATGTTGCTTGGCTCGATTAGTCATCAGAGGCAGCTAATTTTGTTTTATCCAATATGCAAGAGCGCTGCAAATTCACCCCTCCACGACCGTTTTGTAGCTTTCAAGATCCCCGGAAGGGAATTTTAGTCGTTTACCAATCTGGGCCTCAGGCGGAACACAAAATTCTTCAATAGAAAACAAGCAAAAATTGAAGCATTTGCTTCTGTTCATCAGGAAAGGAAAAACTTGAAAAAATAAGTTCGAAGACAAAGTTAGTTCCTTTAAATTTCTGTGCTATATGACGAAGATAAATTACAGCTACATGTACCAAGCTTCTATGATTGAAATTGCTTTCTTTGAAACACAGAAACGGGAAGAAACTAGACAAAACAAAAACAAATAAAAAACCTAATCTTCCTTATCTTTTCCTCCTTCAGCAATTAATCTCATGAATCATTTTACATTCACATTTGCCCCCAATTTTATTTTGCTTTCCTCACTTAGGCTAATCAGCTTACATCAGAGACTTAATCAAACTGGTTCCGAGAGTGGGCACACTGACAATTTTGGAAGTTCCTATCTCCACGGGGGTTGCGGATGCTTATATTGTAAAGAGTAGGCAGGTTCCCACCCACTATCTGGTTCCTTCCTTTTCCCACCCACTCCAGAGCTTGAAGAAGGTTGTGAGCTGCCTTGGCCAGGCATGATCAGCTGGCGCAAACCACCCGTGCTTCCCCCATCCATTGCAAAACCAGAATTTAAGTCAAAGCTAGGCCGCGAGGGCCCAGCACCATTTAAACTCAGGGGTGCACCACTCATACTCATTAGGAATGGTTGCTGGGAGTAAGGAGGAACAGATGGTGCAGAGCCCATTATTTGAGGCATGACAGGGGTTCCCCTTGAATCCATCATATAAGGGATGGAGCCAGCAGAACCATACATAGCTGAAGGAATGGATATGGCGGGTGCTGTTGGCAATGCATTGTACCCAAAAACAGGAGCATGAGTGTACGGCAGAGCGGGAACCATACCCAAAACACCTCCCATTCTTGTAAGATTAGCACCCATTACAGGTTCCAGAGGCTTGCTGTTTGGCAGGGACGGAGCCTGCAGAATGAAATCTTTTTTGTCAACTTCCGTTCGATTGCCCACTTCCACTCTAGTACCCATAATAGAAATAACAGGATCACGTAGTTTAGATCCTCCAAAAACACTTGCAGTTTGGGAAGACTTGTTATGATACAGCCCGTGATCCAAAGAGTCATTATGGAAGAAAGGTCTATCATTTAAATCAAAGTTCCTCAGAGAAGGCTGCATTGAAGAAGATGAAGAAGCAGGAGATGGACTACGATGGCCATTCCGTGGGTAAAATAGCTGCCCCTCCATTCTCAGATCAGTCAGTGAAGCATCACCATCATCACTGGTACGATTTAAATCCAGGTTGGGCCTCTCTGGTCTTCTCGAGCCCACTTCTAAAGAAGATTCCCCAGAATGGAAGCCTGATGAGACTGGAATTTGTCTTGATGAAATTAAATCCACAACCTTCTCCTCTCCACCCTCGGCCACATTGAGATCAATATCAAGGCACACCTGCCTTTGTTTTGAACAATTGCTGCTTCCCCCAGCCTCAACAGTCTTGTCCCCGTCAGAAGTCTTGCGTGGGGAAGCTGGACGAAAAGCACTAGTAGCTGCAGAACCTCTCCATCCAAGATTTCCCTCAAACTGCAAAGGAGCTGCAGGCGATCCAGAAGCTGCTGCAGGCCTTGAAGCCGAAACAATGGAAATCAGCGCGGGGGATGTATTCATAGGAAGAACCATATCATCGGAACAGACTTCTTCATTCAAATCAAAATCACAAAGGCCTTTCTCTGTATTAACTTCTGGTTCTTGAGCCACTTCATTAACCTGAGAAGACTCCAGGTCATGCATGCCATTCTCTGCTTCATTTTCCAGATTACTTGAATCAATTAAGCGCCCCTCTTGCTCAGCACACGTCTCAGAAGACTGATTCAGTCTAGATGGCACATTTTCCGGAGGGATCTCAGTGGATAAGTCCCGCTCTCCATTTATGGAATCTGGGCTACCTGGCTGCTTAATACCACTTTCCAAGATTTTCTCAGAAGACGAGCTGCAGGATTGTTCTCTGTAATCTCCAACTTCTCTCTCCACTTCTTGAGCAACTTGTCGAGCAACTTCAAGAGCATCAACCATGCCATACTCAAGCTCAATATCAGATCTTCTTCTGCCAATCAAATCCGGACTACATTTATCCGTGGCTGGTTTAGAGAAATCAGAATTATCCTCAGCCTCGTCACTGCTATGTTCTCTGTCATCATCACTGGCACCAACATCTTCCATCCGTGAAAATAGACTCCCAAAATTGTCAGGTTTTTCCAATGGGCTCTTGTTGCCAGACAAGTGCTGTGGAGGGTCAGGAGAAAATTCACCATCTTCAGCACCGGAGTTAAATATAGGTGTTTGACATTGATCTCCATTCTCCACTTCATCTGTCCCAATTTTTGATGTAGATACGGGTATTGCCACAACACTGGATCCACTTGTACTTGTACAGCAATTATCCTCTTTGGCATCAACATTATTTTGCAAAGCAGATTCTGACACAATTTCCTCAGCAATTGCGGCAACATTGCTCGAGGAAATAGCTCCAAGTTCCACTTTGCTAGAAGAGGCTGATTTGTCAGTGAGCATCTTTGGAGCTTCTGAATCTGGCTCAGTGGAAACATTCTCTTCCACAGCCCTACTTACTGGGGACTTTTCTTTCAGTGACGGGCTTTCTTGATCAGATTTTGACACAACAGAGGTGTTAAGAGGATCTAATGATCTATCCACAGCAGCAGTAAGAGGAACTTGCGTTCTATCCTCCAAATTTCTATGGTCTAAGATTTGATGATCACAATCATTAGTTTGAATCTGTACATCCTGCACACTTTCTGCTTGAAGACAATTTGAGTTTCTTGATTGCAAACTTTCATCCCCAGTTCGTTCTGCAGCGTTATTTTCTACATCAGCACTTCCATTTGAAAGAGGAGCTTTGACAGCAACACATTCAGTTTTTCCAGTCTCACTGCCATTCATTCTAACATCATCAAATGCCCCAACACTCTGAACATCATGGTGAATTGCATCACTAGCCTCACCAGGCTTCCAGCTATCAAACAATGCCCTTGCCCTATCCTGAACCCGAGAACTACTGTGGTCAAGAAGATTATTGACAGTGCCCCAGACCCCTGAAGAAATGGACCTCTCCTTGTCTATTTGCAGCTTTTCCAGAGCCCTTAATAATGCAGTAATTGACTCTTCTACAGAGCCTTCACTTGTTTCATTACTGAACTTCTGAGCAATCATTAACCATCTATCAATAAACAATAGTCCATTTAAGTTAACAAAAAGATCAAGACAATCTTTATTCTCTGTAGCAGCAATTGTGCTTGCAACTGCAGCCCATTGCCTGGTTGAATCTCCAACATTATTCAAAACACCATGTTTCTCTTTCTGCATAACAGCAACCAACTCATGGACTCGTGAAGGGGCTGTGAGCCCATCCTTCATCTCAGTCAGGGTAAAGAAATCTTCAAGTGTCATACTGATTTAAATGTACCTCCAAGCATTGAAGAAGTCCTTGTAGCTTAATAATCTGCTCTTTTCTATCAAGAACCACAGTGGCTTTCAGAATTATTTACAGGACACCCTGCGGAAGGGTCAAAATAGAATCTCTAAGTGAACAGCTTGAGACAGTATATATTAGCTGAAAAACACCTATTATATCTAAGCTTAGAAGTCATTAAAAAACATGTGCTCGGAAACTAAACAAAGACCAACTAAAACCACATAACAACATGAGATGGACCGATTCATTCATTACAGGGTATATGGTCTCAGTAGAAACCAGAATAAATATATAATATAAATTGAAGAGAATTAAGAGAGTGTGTCAAGGTTATCCCTTGGCACAGAATACTCTTATTTTACAAAAAGAACAGAAGAAGAGATGTAGAAGATACAGTAAACAAATTACCCATTGAGAACAACAAGTGTAAAAAGGGAAGGTTAGTTGACCTTCCATGTTGAGTATAATTTCCTTTATCAACTATAATCAATACTTGCCTCCTCTAACACAGTTTGCTAGGTACACTAGAGCTGCAGATAGTAGATTGCATGGAATCTGACAAATTGTAGGCTGGTAATCATGGCACAAATAATGGAAAATGCATGGTGAATCATATAATTAGTTTGAATTTGGAACCTCGAACTGGGAGTTAGATATTGTTTTCTCGTAGGGGAATGGAACAGTTGACTGTTTTCATGCAGAATTAGGTAGGGCTTGGGGCCCTCTTTCTACTCTATGGCTTTTGTCTCTTCGAACACTAGGAAACTTACTTTGAAGCATCAGAGTATTAGGCAGAGAATGCAGAACGATTGTAAGGATCAGGCACCATTATCTTTTTTCATGGCACCCAAAAACAGCACAAAACCAAAGATAGCAGGAATTCTGGTGAGAAACTTTCTTTCACTCTTTTTATATCGAGAAACACATTCGTGGAATAAGCATTTTAACAAGATTCAAACATATAAAGCACCAATGAATGACACCAAAGCATGCGCACATACTTTCAAACGTCCTTGGCACAACCAGCTTTTAAAATGCCTAACCAAGAAAGTGTTTGGATGCACTATAATAACATCAACAAAAGTTACTTTGAAGCATCAGAGTATTATATGATATGCTGCAAGAATTCAATACATAACATACTTTACATTATGCTTGGTGTCTATCATCTCGACTAGCACAAGTTATGTAAAGATTTTGTGAAGCATAACAGAAATACAGTTTCCGAGCCAGCATCAGTGTACCAGATTTCTCTTATGTGCACGGATCAATCCATCAGTCCATGTTCAATATGTACCAAAATCCCTTCATCAACACTCGTAACACAGACACTAAAAACATTTTCAATAGGAACACAAGTCAAAAACATTTTTAATAAGAACACGGGTCATAGAAGAACTGATCACACAAACCCACCAATACCAATTGTAGACAGCACAAAGCAATCAGTCCACAAATTTGATGACATGCACCAACAAAAAAACTATTCTAAAATTAACACTAACACTATCTAAAGATCAAAACTTTTTAATAGCACCCACCAATTATAGACCATTTCAATTCCACTAGACTCCTAATTAGAGAAAGGAACACTAAAATGAAAACCCATCAATTGAAAAGGATAAACAAAACGAATTTCAAGGACAATCAGCTCAAAACAATGAAGAAGAGCTTACTTTTCCTTCAATTTCAGCAATTACATTTCAAAAACCCAGTAACATGAATAGAGAAAAGCAAACCCTAGAATTCAAAAACCATCCATGTAAGAAAGCAAGAGAAAAACCCTAGGTATTGTTTATTGCTTATTGTTAAAAGATATGGTGCAAATTACAAGAAATTTTGTGAACTGAATTAAGATTACCCTAATCAATGCTTGTATATGTGTAGTAATTAAATAACAATAAATCCCATAAATGGAAATAAATAAACAAATAAAAAAAACTAAATCTCCAAAAAGAAACTAATATAAAGTTCATACCTTTATAATAATTCAATACGAAAACCCTAGCTGGGGAGTGAAACAGCGCCAGCGCTCGAAAACTTTTTGTGTGGTTCTCTCCTTTTCACCTTTTCTCTCTAAAACAGAAGTGTTCTGTCTGTGACTTTTAGGTTTCGAGCATAAAACCCTCGTATTGGTGCTCTCTTTGAGGTTACCAGAGAGAGAAAAGAGAGCAGAGGGCAAAAGAGTTTGTTGTTCTTCGAGTTTGTGTTTTTTTTTTTTTTTCTCTTTTTAGTTTAATTTCAAAAAAATATATAATTTAATTTTCTAGTCGGCTTTAGCTCGAAGGTGGGTAAATCCACGTGCGATGTGTGCGATCGAGCCGTTTGTTTTCGAGCCGGTTCGGTTTTAGTGACGAGGTAGCTTAGCTTGTCTGGTCAACCGGTGACGATGGATGCTTGGTTTTACATGGAATGTCCTCTGTTTGTTGCCTTTTTCTAAGTCGACTGCTAACATTTTACGATTTGTTTTACTTTTTTGTTGGTTTATCCTTGAATTTGTATAGATTTTTAAGCATAATTAAATGTGTGGTTTTAAAAAAAAAAAAATAGAGTAAGATAAAGATATGGGCATGATATAAAAAGCTGAAAAACTATATACTTTTTTAGTTTTTTTTAACCATTTAACAATAATTATTATATTTGGACTTCCAAATTGATTGTTGTCTTAAAATAAAAAATATAAAAAATTAGTATTTCATGTCCTGAAAAACTGTTTAGAAACATATTTATTTAATATTTTTATGTATTTAACTAAAAAAATATGTCTATCTTATTTTTGTTCTGATATATTAATCAAACAATTGTAATAATATAAAAGATTCGTTATCACTAGATATTAATTAAATATACTATTGCATCCGTATCATGTAGCCGTACCCTAACGACAAATGCCGTGTTAAAAGTACGAGGTCGGTATTGAAACTTTTTAATTCATAGAAGTCAAAACTAAAAATTATCGAATTTCCAGGGACTAAAATATGATTTGTGGTGAAAACAAGTATTGTTTGATTTTATATTTTTCGAGGACATAAGAAAACTGTCAACTTCGTGAATGCTTTAACGTGGGGCTTTTTTGTAATGAGCTTGGACGGAAGGAGATGGATAGGTTGCATCAGCAGAAAATGAGAGGAGGCACATCGTTGTCGCTGTCAATTGTCTGCCCTCTGGGTCACGTGTGGCATACACGTTTCATGATGTTGGGGTGGAAATTTTGTTCACTTAAATGGGTCCGTTTGTTTTCGTAATATATTGTATAGGAAAGTGTTTTATAGATTTTTAACAGGGTAATTTTTTTTCTATGTTTATTTTCTTAAAATATTTTACAGATAAAAAATATTTCATATCAACTTTCAATATTTCATATCAATTTTCAAACTTAATTTATTTACTAAAAAAAATATTTTTAATTCTTCAAATTTCATAAAATATTTTACATATAATAATTCAGTTGCAATATTATCTAACTATTTTAACTATTACCACCACAATCTTTTCCTTTATCATTGTTATTGTTGTCGTTGCTTCATTATCACAATCGCAGTTATTTATTATTATCACTGTTGTCTCCTCATCCACCACCACATCTTTTATTATAATCATTATTATTAAAAAAAAAATTAGAAATAAAATATTATATGAAAAAATTTATTTTTGAAGTTAAAAATTGAAAAATATTTTGCATGTAAAAAACTAGCAAGTTCTATGAAAATTGAGATAGGGACTCCTCACTCTACTTGCTTGTTATATTCACGAAACTTGAAAAGGCCCTGATGAAATGAAAATCCATCTATTCAGGCCCCGATATGCTTTAACTAACATGTTTGATATTGAAACATATGCCTCTTTCACTTCGAGATGTGTTTTCTGATTCCATGTCCTTTTTTGTAGAAAATGTCAACCATCACAAAGGAATAAAAGAAAAATACAATTGTACTCTCTAAATTAAAGAAATTTTTAAAAACCATATATTTCTCAGAAATAATAATATTTGGACACTCTGAAAAGATACCTTTTTCCTTCTCCACTGCGGTAACTCTATAATGAATGTCAGACACTCGAGGTTATGTTGGTGGGTGTTGTAGTAATTACCTTTTAAAATATTTTTTTAATATTAACATGTTAAAAATATATAAAAAAAATATTTTAATAAAATACAGTTTCAAATGTACTCACGTAACATGGTCACACAAGAGATGGACCTAGTTCTTGCAGACAAGATTATGGTAGGGTAGAGACTAGACGACTTTCCTATTAGTAGGTAAGAGAGGTGAAATTTGGAGATTTTTAACCTAGACATGGACAACAGGAGTTGCTACGAAAATAAGCAAGGTTTAATTATTACTCATTTTTATACTAGGCTTTAAACTATGGTTCCAGAAATGCATAAAACAAGTTGGTTTCTTAATTATGGAGGCTAGGGCAAGCAGAAACCATGTTATGTAATTGTTAATTATTTAATGAAAAATATATGTAACCAACCTTACCTAATTAATTGACATCGAGGGAGTTAAATATATGCTATATGTATAGAGTAATCGTGTGGTCACAGGCACGTAGAAGGTGATTTATGGATTGATTAATATGCGTTCATGACCATCCATGTCTTTATTGCTCGATGCCGATTTCCAGAATCAATATATATATATTCAAGATTCAAAACACACTCGGTTTCGTAGGTATATAGGATTGGATTTATGTTAAATATATTTCCAGGTTTCGTCAAAGGTAATCTAGAAAATAAGATCAGCAATTCTATAATATTTATTAAAGAATACTAAAAAATAAGTTCATGGACAAGTCAAGGAGAGAAAAAACAGAAGAATGCGTGATTATTATTTTTTTTTTGTCCATTAAACATTCTTATTTGTAATAGATTAATGATCGAATATATTTCTTAATTAACTATAATCAGCTAATAATTCAACTCTGACTCTTAGGATCAAAAAATGTGATTCCTCGAAAACTTAGAAAAAATTGATGCCAATTATTCTAAGTTTGGTAGCACTGTTTCTTCCTTGTCCAAAAAAAAAAGCTAATTCATTTCATTTTTTCTTATTTTATCGTTTTAGTTACTGTTTCATGGGAAAATTACATTAAAATATTATATAAACTTGGAGCAACCGGCGGGGTGAAATAATCTACCTGAACATCGAATCGGCAGTGTCTTGCAGCCGAGTAGATTGCATGCCACGATGAAGCTGGGCCCATTGCATGAGGCTCTCTTGAGATATTTGTCCATCTCCATCATCTTAGTCGTGGACAACAACCAGGCAGCCTGCTAATTGCTGCTCCTCTATGTTTTTTGTCTGTTTCAAATTTCGTGTTTTACGTCAACTTTCCATTTTGCTTGAAGGGTAAGGAGGCCAGGAGGGGGACCGGACCATATCTAGAATGCTTGTGAAAATAAGAATGGTGCATCTTCATGTTGAAATGGCATCTAAGTTAGACAATGGATAAGTGCTAAATGCTTAATTTAATCGGTTGGGATTGAGACATTTAGTGCAATTATACATTCCATTACAGAAATAATTATTAAACTTGTATTGATGATCGATGTGATATAACATATAGTTATTAAATTTGTCTTGAGAGTCAGTCAAGTATAAGATTGGAATTATAAATTAATTGAATTAACTTAGACTAATAAATTTATCTCGAGAATTAATTAAATATAATATCAGGGTTATAAATTGGTTAAATTAACTCAGGTTAATAAAATATATATATTTAATAAAATTAATAAGTTTTTAATTCAGTCATTAATCAACTTGGATTTTTAACTAGATTATACTATATTAATTTTTAAATAATTTTTTTAAAATTCTTTTTAGACTAATTCTAGATTAACCCAATAAACCATGTTTAATAATTAAGACTGCAAGTCCTATCCAATATGCCCTGCATGAATCTCTAATAAATAAATAAAAGGTGCCCAAAAGTATTATGTCAGCAACCTGACCATTAAAAAGATGTGGTCCATGGACCATCATGGTCAGTTGTTGAGTCCAACAGAGAAAAAGCATGATTCTCCTAATTATTTCTCATTTCACTTGATTTCAATTCCAAACTTCACATCTTTATTGAACCTATTTATTTATTTCTCATTTCACTTGATTTCAATTCTCATTTCACTTGATTGACCTCCATTTACCATTCTCTCTAAAACAATGAGAAGTTGAAAATAACCCAATCTTGAATTACTCTAGGCCCAACTAATAAAACAGTTTATGATGTAAATTCCCTTGCCAAACAAGGTTTAGTGGCTCAATTTTTATTGAGATTGTGATAACAATTATAGTTTAAAATATTTTTTATTTATAAATATATTAAAATTATTTTTTTTATTTTTTAAAAATTATTTTGATATCAACACATCAAATCAATCTAAAAATATTTAAAATATAATTTTTTAAAAAATTTTAAAATTTAAAAAAACACAGGCCTAAGTTGGACTTAAATGAACCCAAAAAACTAATCATCTTGGTCATTTTATCTTTAGTGATATTATTTTCCTCAAAAACACAGACAATTGTTCATTATTATTTTGACTTATGGTCATTTTATTTTTTTGTCTTTGTTTCGAGGTAGGGTGATCTTTTCACCATAACATAAATATCTTTTGAAAATTATATAAAGTTATTTTGGTAATTTTATTTTTTAATGTACAGTAAAATTACTTCCTTGAATGAAATAATCAAATGTCTTATGCGCAATGATGTTTTTGTATTTTCACATTTGATGTAACAGTACAATTACTACATTACCCCTACCATTTAATTTTTTTAGCCTTGACTTCAGGGGCTTTGTTGTAATTTCATGATGGTTTGTTTGTTATTATCATTTGGCTCAAGATTCATTTTTGGATTTTGTACAAATAAAAAAAACAAAAAATTTGTTAATGTCTACCTCGCACACGTCAACTATTCTGCCATCTTCCGGCGACGCATGCAATTGGCTTCGGTGATTGTGATCGCCACTCCATCGCATCATTTGATTCATCTCAACATCATCTTTCTCTCTGGGTGACACATGTATGATGGTTCGGCGTGGTTTGGCCCGAAATTGCTTTTGATTCAATCTCTCTTCTTTTATTTGCAATTATTTTATTTACATTGATTATTTCTAATTGGAATTTATTTTCAATTTCTTCCATGGTTATTTGATTTTTTGGATTTATTTTCAAATTTGATCCTTATTCTTTTAATTTTTATTTGCTTTTATTTTGAACTATTTTCTTGATTGATTTTTTTTTTCAATTCCACCCCTGGGCATTTATTTTCATTTAATTTTTATGTTAAATTTGATCCAAATTCTTTTAATTGCTATTTTTTTAAGTCATTTTCTTAATGGATTTGTTTTTTACCATCTCATCCCTAAATATTTAATTTCATTTTATTTTTTTCTAAACATTTAATTTCATTTAATTTTTAAGTTGGATTAATTCTTAATTCATGTAATTGCTATTTTTTTTTTTGCATTGTTTTTTTTTTTATTGATTTCTATCTCTTAATTGTATCCTTCAATATTTGTTTGATTAAGAATATTATTTTTTTGTTTTTTTGGATTTGCCTTTAATGAGATCACCTTGGTCTTATGACCTGAGTAATAGATCTAAAAATATTAACTCGAGTTGACTTTCTTATTTTTTAAAGTATTTTTTTAATATTATTTCTAGCAATATTTTTTCCCTGTTTATAAGGGTATCCTAATTTCATATCTCAAGTCATGTGTTTGATTTGTTGACTTGCGTTGGTTACTGGATTCACTCGAGGTTTGTAATTTTTCTTTCTTTGACAAGTTATAAAAATTTATATTTTTAAATTAGCTTATAATAAAATTTTTGTATAGAACCCGAATACAAGGTTTCATAGATTGTGAGCTTTTTAATCCTCATTGGGTTTTTTGTTTTCAATAAATTTTTTTAGATTTCATCCTCATTGAGATTTTTCCTATCAGATTTCAACCTTATTATTTTTTTTACTATTCCTTTTATTTTGCTAGTTTTTTTTAACGATTTAATTCTTTAAAATTAAATTGGATGCTATTTAAACTTCTTGATTGAACTCGGGTCCATAATTTAACAAGTTGCAAGTTTTTTAGATTATACTAGGTTTAAAGGTTCACCTAAGTTTGTTTGGTTTTTCCTCTCTTTTTTAAAGCTAATGTTTTCTTCTTCTTCTTTTTTTAATTTGAAGTTTGACCCCTTTTTTTTTCTAGTTTTCTTTCAATTATGTTAGCATTGATTTGTTTGATAATCTGAATAGGCTTAGGTGTATTTTTTAGTTTTTTTTTTGTCAATTTATTTATTGTTGTTGCTTTTTTTTTTCCATAAATATCAAAATTACCAATTTAATTAGCGACTCGGGACTTGAATTTTTTTTAACCTATCACTTTTTCTACATTAAAAAAAAAATTGTTTGGCCCGCAACAACTTGCAGGTAATATATCTAGTAGTAAACTAATCCACCAACCCTTAATTTGATCTTCCAAATAAACCAGTTTCATGAAAAGTGATTTATTGAAATTTTTTTTCTAATTTCCTATATTTGTTTGCCATTATAAAAATTAGTTAGCATAAAATATTTTTAAGTCAAAGAAAAATTTAGCTTGATTTCTAGGAAAGTATTTTCCTTTTATTTTAGGCGAAAAACACTTTCTAGAAGTTGCAGAAAAATAAAAAATATCTTGTTATTTGTAGATAATATCAAATCTAGTCCTTAATATTTTGATTGTTATATATTTTGTTTTGATTTTTTTTTTAATTTCATCCCTTATAATTTGATTTAATTTGATTTTTTTATCAATTTTGGTCATTGTTTTTTTTTATTGCTATTTACTTTTCTTAATTGAATTTCTTTATCTATCAGATTTGATCTTTTTTTGTTTACTATTTATTTTATTTTAAATAATTTATAAAATTATATTTTTATTTAATTCCATCATCTTTTAATTTTTTATTTGTCAGACTTGGTCTCCATTGTTTTAATTTTTATTTATTTTATTTAAAATAATTTATAAAATTATAAATTTTTTTTTCAATTTCATACCGTTCAACTCTTTTATCCGTATAGATTTATTTCTCATTTTTTTTTAATAAACTCGAAAAAAAAATTGAACATTGATAAATTATTTTCTAACTTATTTTTCATGACATAACCAAACATTAAAAAATATTTTTCAACTTATTTTCTATTATTTTCAACAACACTATCAAATATCAGAAAATAATTCATTCTTTATTAATCCATTTTTCATGAAAACTACTTTCTAAAAAAACTTTTTTTCACCAAACAAATAGGGCTTTAGTTTTTCAATTGCATTGAACTTATAAAAAAATATATTAACATGCACATGCTGAAGTACTCTGCAAAGCCAATAATAACAATGTGTTTGGAATTGTGATTGCAAGATGTAATTTAAAAATATTTTTTATTTAAAAATATATCAATTTTTTTTTTAGCCATTAAAAAATACTAAAAAAATATCAATTTAATATTTTTTTTTAAAACATACCAAAAAAAATAAAAGTTATTAGACTCTCGGACACATAATGACAATACATTTATACCAACCCAATAGATGTCGGTTACATTTGAGCATCCGATACAAGCATAGGGCATCATTCACTGTATTCCTTGGATGAATCATCAGAAAATAAGAAATCTTTTATTATTTACAGTCGTTGGGTCTGGATAAAATGATCAAGGAAAACCTTGATAGATAATACGTGTATTTGTTTTAGGTTTTATGGTTAAGGTTGTGGAAACTCAACTATAAAAAGCTAATTTTTTTTGTTTTTTATAGTTTTTTTTAAGTGGATTCCACACCCAAACCTCAATCTCCACCTCTAATGCAAACACACACAATATCTAATGGTTCAATGCTTAAACTGGCATTGCATCGATAATCGTATTGTGGCAACTTCTTAGATGGCCCAGAAATGCTACAAAAATCATAGATGCTGGAGTGTTTCCTGTATGCACAGCAAGCTTTTCGTACATTCTAAGATGATGAAAATATGGTGATCTCTAATCAGCTTTCTAGAGCACAGAGCAGAGGAGATGGCTAACCCCAATATACAAGAAGAAAATTTTACAACAGTGAAGTCCATGCTACCACAAAATTATTAAAATTAGGTTTTGCTTTTATTCATTCAAGAACACCATAGCCTCGACTTCAGTGCATGCGCACCCAGATAAATCTAGAGGGTGAGGAGGCTTGGGGCTGACTGTGGAGGATTGGTGAGCATGTGAACCACTTCCCTCATGGTAGGCCGGTCCGAGCTCTCATCTTTTACACACAACATTGCTATCTTAAACAGGTGAATGGCACCTGTTGGAGGGTGCCCACTAAGCCTGGGGTCCACAACTGCCAAGACTGAAGCTGCATCGGATGGCTGAGATAGCTCTGACGTGGTCTTCCTGACCCATCTCACTATGTCCACGCCATCTCCAAACTCCCCTACTGGCTTCCTCCCTGCTATCAGCTCCAGCAGCACAACACCAAAGCTGTAAACATCACTTTTTTCGTCCACTTTCAATGTGTAAGCGTATTCTGCAGCACATCAAACCAATCAGAGAACGTAATGACAAGAAAGTTTTGAATTTTTTAGGTGGCTGCATTGAATTCAAAAGGCTTCTCTAAAAGTAGTGACTAGAAAGCCATTACTCGGAAAGTAATTTCAAAAAGATCTTGTACCTCAGAAAATTAGCATAAAACCAAGCGTGTAAAGTAACCAAATTACCTCAATATGGACCTCAAACGAGGCCAATTAATGTGTAACACCCAATTCATAAAGTTAATGGATTAAACGAGCATACAAGCTTTACATACTATGGTGTCAGAGCATATATGCACATCATGCTGCTGACACGATCTATAATATTTAGCTAATAAAGAAAGATTATTAGTAATTTAGTCAAGAAAATCACGGACCTGGAGCAATGTAACCATAGGAGCCAGCAATAGCGGACATGCATTCTGATGCACCTGCATCTTGCAAGAACTTGGCCAGCCCAAAATCAGCAACATGAGCCTCAAAATCCGAATCAAGTAATATGTTATTGGACTTCACATCCCTATGTATAATCAAAGGAGAGCAATCATGGTGAAGATAACAGAGTCCCTTGGCAGCCTCCACGGCAATTCTGTACCTGGTTTCCCACTGCAAATGGCCTCCCTTTGAACCATGCAAAAGCTCTCCTAAGCTCCCATTTGGCATGTACTCATACAACAGCAAGTTGGTATCCTTATTTGATACGTACCCCAGCAGCCTTACAATATTTCGGTGCCTGATCCTTCCAAGTGTTTGGATCTCGGCTGAGAAGCCATGGTCGCTTCGTCCGGTGCCTCTACCAACAAGTCGTTTGATAGCTACATGATCAATACCCTCTGGCATTGACCCACGGTAGACAATCCCAGCGCCACCTTTGCCTATAATGTTTTCCTCTTTCAAGCACTCGAGCACATCCTCTGCTTTGAAATCGAGCCTTTGGAATGCAGTGAGCTTCCAGGCCCGTGATTTCTGCAGATTCTTCTTTCTCAATCTGTAAACTGCCACTGCTATTAACAGCAACGCAGTGACAAGAGCAATGACAGTGATCATTAGCTTTGAAGTATTAAAGGACCTTCTATGGCCATGACCACCAAATGAGCAAGAGTCATTTCTTGCTGCACAGAGATTTGGATTTCCAAGAAATGAGCTGTCATTGAACGCCAGGAATTGGCCGACAGAAGGGATCCGGCCAAATAAATTGTTGTAGGAGAGGTTTAGAGTTGTAAGACTTGTCATGTATCGAATTTCACTTGGTAGTTGACCAGTAAGCTGATTTCGAGAGAGATCAAGAATACTCAAATCCTTCAGTTTAGTAATCTCGTTTGGAATCTCCCCACTGATGCTGTTTTGACTGAAATCAACGGATGTAAGTGATGTGCAGTGGAACATAGAAGCTGGGATTTCACCGCTAATGTTGTTGGCACGGATGCTGATCTTGGAGAGGATCTTCAGACTGAAGATTTCATCAGGAATTTCACCAGAAAGTCTGTTCATTTCCAGAGATAGAAACTGCAAACTCTTCAAATTCCCAATAGCCGGGGGGATTCTACCAGTAATCCGATTGTCAGAAACCGAAAGAGAGCCTAGTGCATCTCCTGAAATCTCCGGTGGAAGCTCGCCGGAGAAATAGTTATGGCTCAACTCAATTTGGGTCACCAAAGGTAAATTAAAGATCCCAGCAGGGATAGTGCCTGTAAAGAGATTACAAATGATTCTGATTTTGTGCAAGGACTTGCACTGGCCAATTTCTTCAGGAAGTGATCCAATGAAGAAATTATTCATGAGAATCAACGTCTTCAATTTCCCTCCCTTGCATAAGTCCCGAGGAACCAATCCTGTCAAGTGATTATATGACACATCCAGATACATCAGCTTCCCATTCCGGCCGAGCTGTTTTGGAAGCTCAAATGTGAAGTTGTTTCCCCAAACCTGAAGCACCTCAAGGTTTGGAAAATCACCAACAAAGTCTGGGATTGGACCGTGCAGCTTGTTTTGAAAGATATTGATGAGTGTTAAGTTTTTCAAAGCTGAAAAACTCTCGGGTATCTCCCCAGTGAGGTTGTTGATTGAAAGATCAAGTGATTTCAAGCTAATTAGACCAGATAATTCCGAAGGGATATATCCAGTGAGATTATTGAATTGAAGAAACAGCGAATGCAGATGGGTTAATTGGCCTAGAGTAGAAGGAATCTCACCATTAAGGTTGCAAGAACCCATGTCAAGAAGTTCAAGATTACTCAATGATCCAAATTCAGGTGGAATACCTCCTTCGTAATGGTTATAGTACCCAATGCACAAGCTCTTGAGATTCTTCAGCTTAGACAAGCTAGAAGGAACTTTGCCTGAAAGGTCATTACCACTCAAGCCTAAGAACTCCAAGCTCATAATCTCCGAGTACTCCTCTGGTATTTTACCAGAAAAGAAATTCCCTCCCAGGTGAAGATGCTTGAGTTTTTTCAGGTTTGCAATTTCAATTGGCAGTGGACCCGAGCAATTATTGTTGTAAATATCAAGAACCTCAAGCTGTGTCATGCCAGGAGTGATCTTTCCAGAGAAACTCCCACCAATAGCATTGCCAGAAATGTTCAAAATCCTGAGAGATTTAAGCATGGCTATCTCCACAGGAAGTTCCCCCGTAAGATTATCATTGGCCAAAGTAAGATTCACAAGCTTGTTCAACAACCCAATCTCTGGAGGAATTGAACCAGGAAGATGTCTGAACGACAAATTAAGTGACACCACACGTGAGCTCTCATCACACGTGACTCCAGAGAAGAAACAATGAGCCGAAGGAGATGTAGGAGAAGCCACCCAATCTTCAAGGCCAGTGCCATCATGTCCGTACATGGAAGATTTCAGCTTCAAGAGGACTTCAAGTTCACTGTATCCACTGCAAGCAGTGAACAGCAGTACAAGAAAAGGAAGAAGAAAACACAGAAGAGTTCCCATTTTTTCCCAAGTTTTTTTCCTTCGAGGAGAAAATGTTAGACGATAACGTAGTAGTGAATACTATGCTAGTATACTTGTACTTTGGTTCTTTCTGTTCAATCACGTCGGGGTATGGCAGGCTATAAGAAGTATAGTTTGGTTGCAGGACTGTGAGCACTGACTCGCACTATCAAGCCTGAATTAATAAAAATCGAGAGAGCTGGGTTCACAAAAGGAGTAGCGGCTGCATTGCATCTTGCATGGGGTTTTGTGCCTTGGACTAGGCGTTGCTAGGGTCCCACTTTGTACGTTGTAGGTTTCACAGTAACAGTATTTTAGCTTCCATTGATGGATTTTTGTGCAAGGTCTACAAATGGACGTACGTTTATTAAAGGGATTAGACTTTAAGATTTTCTTCGCTCTTCCATGGAGGGATTTGGAATCTGAGAAAAAGCCTTGACACAAATTAACAGAGTAATGGGGCTGGGGATTGTCGTTTTAAACCTGACGTTTGTGTTTGACGGTGTGAAGTGGCGGTTTGAAAAACAGGCCCATGATAATGCTGTCGTGTCCTCTATCTCGTGTCAACAACGCCTGTCAACGTGTTACGTTTTCCGGCATATTTTAAATTATTTTTCATTTATAAATATTTTTAGATATTTTTTTTATTTTTTAAAAAATTATTTATTATGTTATCATATCAAAATAATTCATAAATATATATAAAAAAAGTTATTTAAAGCAAAGAAAAAAAAATCAATTTTTTTAAAAATACTTTTAAAACACAAAAATAAATGAGTTTTAAGTAATATTTGTAACTATAATAGCTGTTGTTTTTTAAATTATTTTTATTTAAAAATATATATAAAATATATATTTTTTAAATAATAATTTGAAGTAAAGAAATCAAAAATCTCAAAAGTATTTTTTAAATGCAAAAACAAAAACATTCTTCATTCATGTCTCACACTTTACCGGATAAAGTAATTTAATATGTTTTTCAAATTATCTTTTGTTTAAAAAATATTAAATTGATAATTTTAAATATTTTTTATAATTTAATATTAAAAAAAAACATAATTATATTTTTATTTAAAAAACATCAAATCAAGTCATAGATATAAATTTCCAAACAATACATTTCCAAACACATCACTAGCCATAGATATAAATTTCTATGCTATACGTGGAATCAAATCAAGTCATTGACTCGGAATTTACAAAATCCTATATTTTATGTTGAACGGAATTTTTAAATAAAAAACAATCTTGTTTTCATTTTTCTTAAATCATAACTTGAGTTAAGTTATTGTTTATAGATTAACCCTTAGATAACCCTTGAGCCAGGGAATGTGGATCGGTTACTGTAAGTCTGTAACTATACTCTTCTGAACTATACGCCGATCCAAGAACCCAAGTCCTAACGTTAGTGTTGAACGGCGTTCGTTCTCAAAGGTAAAAAACAATCTAGTTTGGGAAATTGTGTCCTTTTCAGAAGGGCTGATGATGAAGTGGGCTTTTGGAAATTTTGATGGGCCCATTGCAAAGACTGTCCGTGTCTTTTCCTCAGAAAGTCACCTTTCTAATCTGACTCTCTTTGGATGTGAGCTAAAAAGTCCACTCTTCTTGCTCCTTTCTCGTCCTACGCTAATCTTGACCGTCCAGTGGTGGGCCCTGACATTGAATGCTCTGCACTGGCCTTTCATTTTGTCTCCTTCCTCACACAAATTTCATTACCCTCTTACGCATCACACGTCTATTTGGACTCCTTCAGAGTTATCATTTCGGATCTGGGATTGACATCTCGTGTTTTAAATATATTTTTTTAAAAAAATAAAATTTTTAATATTTTTAAATTATTTTAATTGGTTAAGATTGAGTATTTTTTTAATTGATTTTATTAAAAGTGTGTTTAAGATATTTATATATTAATTTGATACCAGGTTTTTTGTTTTTTTTTATGATTTCAAGAGCACGTGAATTTTTAATTTGATATTAAGTTTTTTAATGGTTTTAAAAACACTATTCAATATTTGTTTTATGATTGTGAAAATACATTTCTTGAATCCACATGACGCATAATTCAGATAAATTTAATTGTTTGCACATGACATTTAAATATTTAATTGAAGATTACAAAGAAAACAATAATAAGATGAATGTATGAAAATCAGCTAGAGATACCGCGCTTAAAAAATGACACTGAAACCGTCGACTAGGATCGATGCTTATTCTTATACACTTTTTAGTTCTTTGGAAAAGTGGCTTTTTTGGCAGTTATTTTTGTGTTTTAAAAAAATATTGAAATTTTTTTATTTTTTAGATATATATTGGTATCAAAAATAAATTTTAAATAATAAAAAAATATTTTTTTAATATATTTATAAATAAAAAATATTTTAAAAAACAATTCTAATCATTCTCTCAAACATTAGTCTACAATGTTAAATTCTTCTAGCTACCTTGAATAGATTACTCTGATAATTCTCCTAGTGAAGGGACTGGGGGGATTCTGAGCTAGTTAGAGAAATCCATGTATAATAACTTTTTAAATATTTTTTTGTGTTGAAATATATGTTAATAATTTTTTTTATTTTTAAAAAATTATTTTTGATATTAGCACATTAAAACGATTCAAAAAATATAAACAACACTTAATTTTAATAACAAAAATATTTTTAAATTTTTTGAGAATATAAATTGAACCACGTTTCCAAATGAATAGGAGAATAAAGATGTTTGCTTTTACATGCAATAGCAAAACTATGTGATGATTGGAGCTCACCATTGTCGAGATAAAAAAAAAGAAGAGAATCCATCTCCGCCGTGCCTTAAGTGCTCGAGGGCCTCAGGGGACAGGGTCTACATGTACTTCGGAGTTCATTGCGTTAATATTCCAGAGAATCTCTGTGAGATTTAACGTGAACAGGAAACACATTCCTGGACACAGCCTCGTCTATTATGTGTATTAACCAGTGAATTCATGATTGTTTTTCATGACACCGCCAAGTTCTTGATGGAAGCTTTCCAGCTAGCTAGGAGCTAGCCCCATTGGTTCAAAGACCCAAGAGGCATGCACAGAGCCGTACCAAAAGTGTTAAGAGTGGAAAGCAGCCTAGACAAAAAATTTTATAGCTAGGCTCTTCCAGGAACTTGTGTTACGTCTTCTCGACGTACATTGAAATTCACAAACAATGCTTTCCAGCAAGACCATTTGTGTTTTAAAAATTTATTTATTTTTTTAAATTAATTTTTTAAATTGTTTTAATATATTAATATCAAAAATAAATTTAAATTATAAAAAAAAATATTTTATTTTAATTTAATTTTAAGTAAAAATATTTTTAAAAATAACTGTTATTATATTTCCAAGCACTATTTTAAAGTTGGTTTCAAAAAACTATAGTTATGAATTTTAAAAAATTACAAATTATAACTTTTTAAAATAGAAGTATAATATTAGTTTTAAAGTATTACTAAATATTTAAAAGCTATAATTACGGTGAAAATTTCATCATAGCAATGTTAAATTGATGGTTTCAAAAAAACAAACTAATCATGTTATAATGATAAACAATAACAACCATTTAAAATGATAATATGAAATTCATTACACCAAAACAAGTCTACAAATATCCAAAAATCATAGGATTTCACACATCTCCATTGCACTATAAAAATCTATAATTAAAATCAGAAAGTATAAAGGGATCAGTTATATATACATTATCCTTTTATTATCGTTGTTTAGTTGGTTGAAATCCTCTTGTTTTTTAGATCACAATTAGAGATTGGGTTTGCATAACGAATTTGTTATTGAATAATTACGGTTCTTCATGTTCGTCCACCATGATGGAGTCGCCTTCTTCCGTGTCTAAACGGAAAACCCATTTGAGATTGTGAAGGTCCAGATGTACTGTGCAGTCGTGGGAAGAAGACAACAATGTTAATATCCTGGACTAGCAAGCATCCATGAATGAGGTTTTATGCTTGCCCAAGAAGGAAAGAAGAAAGGAGTGAGTCAATTCGGGTTCACTTGTCACGCTTGTGATACAGGTTATAAGACTATTATAATCTAATAAAAAACAAATTAAAATAAGTCATGAAACTGAATTCTTGATCAATTTTAATGTGAAAAGATGAAAATGAAAAAAAAATCTATTAAAAAAAATACATAAAATAACTCGAGTCAACTAAAATTAGCCCGTCAAATTTGTGACCCGAATTATGAGATGAGGATAACCTCATAAAAAATAGATCAAAACAAATCACGAAATCTAATAATCAATCAACCTGATATTTAAATATAAAATTAAAAATAATAATGAAATAAAAAAAGAAATTTAAGTTAATCAAGTGAACTTGTTAGATTTATGGTTCAAATAATGAGTTTAAAATAACTTTATAAAATATAAATTAAAAAAATAATAAAATTAAATTTCTAATAAATCTAATATAGTAATGAAAAGGAAAAACAATAACCAACATATTTATTTTAAAATAAATAGTATTACATGAGAAGGGTACAGGACAAAACCCCCCTCCTCTGGTATTTTTGGTTGATGTAGATAATCAAAATAATAATAAAAGAAATAAGTAATCAAACAACCAGAGAAATGACGAAAACACAATTAACCTGACTACAAAGTGAATTATTGATGTTAAGATTATTATAAATGTTGCAAGATGGCATAATCCTCGTAATAAATAAATTGTATATATATATATATATATATATATTATTTTAAAGGTATTTTTTAATTGTTATTTATTTAATTATTATTTTAGAATAAAAATCATAAAAAAACAAAGACAACAATAACAAATTATTTTAAAATCATCTTGTAAATATATTTATATTATATCTGTATGTTTAATTTTTTTTTAAAATAATTGTTTATGAAAATATTAAATCATGTTTATTGTAATATATTACAATAAAAAAGATATCTAAAAAAATGTGAATAAAAAACAATAATATGCCATGAAATTACTCAATTTATAAAAAAAAATTATTATTTTAATATAATAATTATTAAAAATTTATATAATTATTAATTTTAAAACTTATAAAATTAATCAAGATATTCACTGCATATCTGCTATAATTAAAAAAGATATTATTTACTCTAAAAATAATAATAATAATAATTTTGACAAGAAAGCTAGTTATAGGCAATGATGGTAACTTTTACCCGTTTTAGTAAAAGGCAAGAGCTAGTTCTGGAAAAGGGAGAGATTGAATGATCAAAGATCAGATTAGTAGAAGCCCAGTTTTCTATGCACAACTCTGTAATTTTTCAACCGTGCAATTATTACGGTGATAGATTCTCCTAGCCTTCCATCAAATCAACGGCTGGGAGCATGATGTCAGCACCTCTGGGTTCTGTGATTTTTTCTTCATTGCCCCAAATCATAACAGTTTTACAGCTCAACTACCCACGGTTTAATATATTTTAAAATAAAAATATATATTTTTAAACTAATTGTTATTATAATAACAAAAACGGAATTTTAATCTACTTTAAGCTAGCTTTGACTTTGGTTATCTTAAAATTAATTTATAAAAAATAAAAAAAATACTATTTTAATATATTTTTAAATAAAAAATATTTTAAATCATAAATACTATTTTATTTTTAAACATCGTTTGTCTGATCCAGCGCAACTCACTACGTGTCGGTCCATAAAGAAAACCTAAGAGGCGCCCTAAAAGGAGGAATTGGATGGGGAGGGTTTTGGTAGATCCATCCAAGAGGATTTTTAGCGTAGCTAAAAAACAAATCCCATGTTAAGAATCCATGTCAAGGGCCGGCACCTGGAGAGGCCCAATCACCAAAATATAGCATTTTGTTTTGTTTGCTTTTTATTGTCTAATAATGTTTTTTTTTTAAATAATATTTTTCAAATTAATTTTTTTAATATTATAATATACTGATATCAAAAATAAATTTTAATTTTTTAAAAAATAACCTTGCAATCTTTTATTCACTCAAATTATTTATAACATTGGCACACTATTTTGCCCAATCATTGAGCAGCTTTAACACTAATCATTGTCTTGATATAAAAACAATAAGACATGAAGACTTAAATGTGTTGGATTAAGATTAGAACATCAAAATAAATTTATCATGAGACAATTTTAAAATTGAATTTTTATACTTTCAAAATAAAATATATAGAGAAAACATGTTTTGGAATACAATTTTTATTAATTTTTATGTTTAAAATATCATTGTAAAAAACCTTTAAGTCAAAATTTGTCTAACTAAAGCATTTAAGGATCAAAATAATAATTATTATAGTTTTAAAACATGATCTAGAACAATGCTCAAGGCACGGGTTAGGAGGGTAAACTCAAGTGAATTCTTATTTTTTTTAATAAAAAAAACAATGTCATTTAACTATATATTTTAAATCAATGGGTTATTTTCACTGGTTTTGACAAGGTTTTACATTGGATCAAAAGTATTGTGAGTTGACCTAGGATTTTTGACCATGTAAGGTCAAGTCAATCCTTTTTTTTTCTTTAATTGAGATTGATTTAGACCTCGAGTTAGCCAGGTCTAAATATGTGAGTTTGATAATAATACATATTAAGGGTAATATTAAAATATATATATATATATATATATATATATATATTATAATATTTCATTCACTATCAACTAAAAAAGATACAAAGATAGTTTTATATTTTGTACGCCATCAATAAATATAATTCTGTCTATCTTTAATTCTTTCTTATCTATTGTATTTCGGAACATCCACTAATCTCCACCTTAGATATATTTTATGTCTCTTTGAAAATATGATAATAGTTATTTTTCAAAGTGTTTTTTATTTAATTTTTTTTTAAAATAATGTATTTTTTTTAAAAAAAATTTCTTAAAATCATAAAAAAAATAAGTTAAAGCTAAAAAAAATTCTAAAAACACATGTACAGTAAACCATACAAGGATTTATATGCACATTCAAGGCATCAATAAGTTTTATCTGAACGTTGTTCATCACAATCAACGTATAAACATTCTTCCTCCGGTTATTTTCTAAACCATCTTGAGTTCGATGCCTTTGTCGTAATTCGATCTCGGCAGACTTTTAGACCCTTCATCCATTTTAGGATAACTTCTTATCGAGATACAAGTTTAAGTCCTAATGACTGCACAGTTTTTCTAAACTATAACTACGCAAGGGAAAAGCTAACAAATGCCCTTAATATATCTCTGAATGTATTTATTAGAATACAAAATAAATTTGTAAGTAAAAAATCAATTATATTGATTAAATATATTAAATAATTGTTATTTTATATGATAACGTTTTTAGATATTTACAATATATTAAAAAAACACATTATTACTTAGAAATATTAAATGATTAATGAACAATTGTTCTAAGAGTTTCCACTGGCTAAACTTGATGAAGTTGTGTATGATATTTTTTGTGTTGAGTGTTTTTTAAAAGTATTTTAACTTAAAAATATATCATAATGATATTTTTAGATTTTTTTTTTATATATATTAACGTATCAAAACAATTAAGAGTACAAAAAAAACTTTAATATAATTTCTATACTTTTAAAATATATCTAAAAAACACAAGTTACTACATGTCAAAACACTGAAAAAAAAAACTATCCTCGTGTATTTAACTGAAGATTTATTAAATCTCCCATTAAAAAAACAAACCTAACAAGTTTGGGTCTAATTCGCTTTTATTATTATTATTATTCCAATGATTGTGCTTTACACAGGGTGGCATGGGAGGATTAAGGAGAGGTTGTAATTAGAGAGTTTCATTTAGAAGGTGACGTCTAGCAACGACTGCCTTTCTTTCCTCATGCTACAATGATAATCTAAACCGAGGCAAGAAAAGTTGGCTTGCCGTGAGCTGTAACATATCACTGAGTAATAAGCTTGCCGTAATAAGGGATGAGAGGCAAGAAAGTGTAACTCAGAGACCATGGACAGCTTGACAACGATGTCCTTATCATGGAGGGATCTCTCTTCTTCACAAGCTAGCAGGTTCCCTTGACACAAATAACCAATTGCATGCTTCAAGTACCTATCTGTAACGTTCTACTTACCATTTTAATTTTGAAAAATATACATGTTTATCAAAGAAAAAAAATTAGTTCTCGTCAGACACAAGAACCTTGCTGGAAATTGCTGCAGATTTTTACTGAACATGCTTAAAAACGTTTCAACAAGCTTAGATGTACTGAACATCCTTAACCTGTAGTGCTAAAATCACTATGAACAAAAAGCGCAGGGAATGTTTTATGCTTGAGACCAAATACCTACCGATAGCCAAAATATGTGTCCCCTTAATTAAGATGTTCTCCATTGCAGCTCAACTTGGATTCGGCCGTTCTTGGAGTCAATGAGATGGTACTTCTCGTTGATTCTCTTGTTGTTTACTACATCTGCTAGGTTTATCACCACATAACCCAGGTTTTCCTGATTTGAAATTATAGAGAACAAAGAAACATAACTCAGACACTATCGGCGAAATGTGTGAAACAGCAGACTGGCCTCAAAATTGCTGGATCAGGCATACCAGTGATGGTATCAAGGCAATTAAACAAATGCAATTTATATACCTTAGGATGCAATAGACCCATCCTCGAGGAGGAGCTAACAACTTCCACATGAAGTCTTTCATTCGTGGGTGCATCCTCCAGCATGAACTGAAACTCTTCTTCCCATCTCGGATCTCTGCTTTTCTTCACTTGCTGTATCGATTTTAAATATAAATTATTAATTTTTAAGTAGTGAAAATATCATGATTGAAAAACGAAGCGACTTGATGGCTATGTGGCTAAAATACAGTACGCAAACGGAATTTGAGTCTTCGCCATTGAAAGGTGAAAAACAACTTAAATTATGCTTGTGTGAGTTATCGTGACGACGCTTATGGCATACCTTAGTTCTTTTCTCCTCCCCTTTGAAAAGTAATCGAGCGTAAGGATTTGTGTGGTGTTTTCCTTCCACATCTTGAGCTTCGTGCACAATAACTACAAACAGACCACCACCAGCAGGTGTACCTTCAGGAGCTTTTGCCACCGCATTTGGATCATCGATGTCTTTTGGTATCTCATCTTCCTTAAAAGGTTTGTATACCAATTCAACAACAATCTGTCCGCGTGGTTTCTCATTTTGAACATCATTTGGGTCCATATTTTTTAGCAGATCAAGTGTAAGAACTTTCGGTTCATCAGGAGTCAGCTCTTTCAGTGGAATGACATTCATACCCATCCTGTCATGTTTGCCAACCTATGCGAAATGAAACATAAAATCCCTTGCAATCATGAATGTAGGGAACGGAAGGACAAAATCATGGCGGGAAAAAACTTATGAAGCATAAGCAACGATGCACTTTGTGCTGTGTGGTTAATCCTACGAAGATGCACAGAGATACATACACACCTGTTCCCAATCATAGACAAGAACCTCCAAGGCTTGAGATTCCGGGTCTTTAACAGTGATATTGAACTCCTCATTCCATTCAGGGTTCAAGTTTTTGTGTTTAACAGTTGTTTTATTTGAATGATGCTTATCTTCGGTAAGCTTTAATTTCACATATGGGTCTGATGCCCCTAACAGATCTTTCTTTTTAAGCTTCATTGCCCTCAGAACCTTCACAGCGAGTATCCCAACAGGTCGCTTCATGGCTCTGACATTTTTAGGAAAGCTTAGCAGGTCCTAGCAAACATATTGCATCATAACATGGACTTAAGGAGTTGACGAATACTACTTACTTTGAAGGATCCATGATTGGTACTACCAGGCATTTTGGCCATAAATACATATTTGCAACCTGATCTTTGATAAGCTCCTGAACAGGAAAAAAAGGAAAGGAAAAGAAAGGAAGAAAAAATGAGGGATCGAAAAAATAAACGCTCTATATTTTATTATTCCACTGTCTTTGATCGGGGGTGGTTCAAAATAGTTGGATGCTCCTTGGAATCGCAACCTTGCGCTGCAATGCTTTTCTAAGGAAAATATTTGTCCTTAGAATACGTGCATTAACAGTTGCAGATATTATTTGTTGAAATAGCATACTAGAAATGACAATGATGAAAATAAAATATATCTTGAAACTTAATAGCGAGAGGAAACCACCTCCCCCTCCAGTCCACCCAACCATCTAAAAAAACAAAAAAAAAAAAATATCAATACCTGGACAAATTTATACAGGCCGGGAATGGACATAGCATCTGCTCCAAGCAATTTCAATCCAAAGTCAACATGTGGCTGCAAAATCAGAAAGAATGTATAACGATTCCAGATTCCTTTGTACCAAGTAAAATATCCCCTTTATTTTCACAACAGTTGATATATATTTTAATCATCACCACGTACCTTCTCTAGAAGAGACACATAAATATTGGCAAAACAAGGAAATACTGGAAGCAAAGGCTTTAGGGTGATACGAGGAGCAGCAAATACTTGCAAATCAACCACCTGAAATGGTCCAAAGAGATCAATGACTTCACCTGTACATAGAACCAGGTGACAAGGGGGTGGGGAAGTGAACACGTGCAAGTATTTTTGTAACATACTCAATTACTTCATTTTGACTGACAAAACGGTCTTTCTGTTTATTAGCAGTCGCAAATCAGAATACCTGAACTGTGGCTTTCAGACCAAATGCTTTAACCGCAATAGTTATATCTGGATTCCCAGCCCACTTCACTACTGGTTCCATGATCAGCTCTTTCTCATCAGTGACATAAACTTTCATTCCTGGAATATAGTGGAACCAAGAATCGTCAATCTTCAGAAATTTACCAAGCTGTGTCCCTCGAAACAACCTTGAGATCTATTAATGCAAGGAATAGAACAATGTAATCCCAAAATGAAATCGTATATATGCGCCACATTAGTGAGAAGAAGAAGAGTCACCTTCTTAACGCATCAGATACAATAGAATGATACTTTTACCGGAGGGCAAAAACATGAGCAAAGGAGACGATTCCATTTTGCTTGTTTTACTGGATTGAAGACGATGTATTTTCCATATTCATCAATCAGTAATTTGCGATCATTTTAATGGCTTTAGAACGAGAAGTTACTGTTATTATTAAGAGCACAAAAATCTGAACATTTTCTTGAATGTCAACAAATTTTAATGGTTCAGGGTTTGTTTTCCCCAGACAATTCCAAAATAGGTGGGAGATGCAGAAATGAGTTCTGCACAACTCCTATCTTAAAACCTGACAATTGAAAGATATGTAGAAGAAATATGTCAAAACTTTCCACAGTTTTTTAAGCAACGAAGTTATTTAGATCACTGTGACCAAAACAAAAAAACAGAGAGAGAGAAAGAGAAAAAAGAAGGTGCATGCAGAAGCCTAAGAGTATGTGGAGACAGAGAGAGCAGCGTAACCTGGAAAATTTGGTGGCAGGGAGCCCAAGGTAAGTGTTTCAAATTCAACAGAGTCAATTTTGTACTTTGGAATTTGCTCAGCAATAATGGGCTTTGCTATATTCCTTGCAGTCTTGCAAATTGCCTAGAAAACTTGAAGCATCAAGCAAAGTATGCCCACGAATAGAAATAAAGCCATGGATAACAAACCGGAAATTATTTTGGCACCCGTACCGTATTTATGTAAGGCCACATGTTCTCAATCAATTTGTTAAGCCAGTCAACCTTCACAAAAGAAAGTTTATTCAAATCTGTAAGAAGATTGCTGTGGAATCTGGCATTTCTCTACCGTAATTAAAAAGGAAAAGACAACTGCGGGCTATAGCGTACCCGATCATAATCTGGATTCTTCACCCACTGGGGTATTTCTGGAAGCAAACGTTGCAAAGTTTTTGAGTCTTGTTCAATCAAAGGACGGAGTACAGGATCCTGGAGAAATCAGAAGTCACAACCAATCACTCAAAAACATGATAAATATAACAACCCCTTGGCGGAAGGCATGACATATCCTTTTTCTTCCTCCCGCAATTGACAGTTTAAATTAAAATGATTTTTTATCGGAAAATACAGCAACATATCCTGCTCCATTTTCCAAACTAAACTCAGATGAAGTGATGAAATTCTCACCCATCTTCCTTGTATAATCAATATGAAAACATGCTGGAATGTGCAAATCTATAAATTTCCACGCCCTCTAACAACTAACACTTAATAAATTCTGCAACCTTTTGTATTTGGAGTCCCAAACATGATTTCTGCAAAAAATATAAAAAATAAAAAGATTGACCATGCATGGCCTGATCCGCGTTTTCAACATCGCTAAAGCTTAAAACAGTCCCATGATTTCTTTTCCCTGTCATTTACATGTCTTAACCACTAATGAATAGAAAAAAACAGTCATAAATTTCCAAACATGGAATCTTAAAAGTTAAGAATTCAGACCAAACAAAACCAAGAAAATGCAACGCAACTGAAATAACAAAAAGGGAGACAGCAAAACACCAACCTTAACATCAGTTGGCTGAAAATAGATGAACATATAGTAGCCAATTACAATCCCAATTGATGTTCCTATTCCAAATCCACAGAATCCCAATATACTGCTCAGAATTCCCATCTCTTAGAAAAAAATTCTATCTCTCCACTCTCCAAAACAAAAAAATAAAAAAGAACCCAACCCAATGTTGAAAATGTAGCAGGGATTCAAGAAACAAGTAATATATCTTCACAAGTGGGAAATAAAGATCTGTATGATCCTAAATTGTAGGTTGGTCTTATCAGGTAAGAGCAATAAAGGTGGCATTTATTCCTGCGGCCAATCTTTTTACGTTTAACGACTTATTGTATTCTTACAACGGTTTGAAAATGAGAGTTTCACCCGCGTGTTATTCAGGTAAAGTCAGTAACGTCTTAAAGGCTGAGCTGTGAGGTTCTGATTGGCTGGTTATTTTAGGGTTTTAGAGCAGGTGGGAAGTGACTAGGGCCAGGTTTTGTGGCCTCTGTGACAATTATTGCGGAGCTGGGCCAGAAAAAGAAATTGATTATCATTGGGATTTGGTCTTTCTGTTTCGGGTTTATTTTTTTTTTAATTAGTTTTTTTGGCTTTTAAATGTTTTGGGAGACTTCCGAGGGTTTTTTTTTTTTCTTCGTAATACTTCCAAGGAGTAAGTTATAGCTTAGTCCTTGAAGTTTAATAAAATAAATTAATTAAATTATATATTTTGATTTATATTTACTGTGTTTTTAAATTTGTTCATGATTTTATGTTTATTTTTCTTAGAAAAATATTAAATAAAAGAGAATCTAGTAAAATGCGGAAATTTGTCCATACGAAGGAAAGGTAATTTTGAAATAAAAAAACTACTAAATTGAGGTTGGTAAACATGAAGTAATCAATGGGCTTTAATTGTTTTTTATACCATAGAAACTAATAGAACTATTGCATTTTGTTTTTAATATCTTATGAAGCTCTAGGTTACCTATGCTTTGAGATTAATGTCCATACATGATACATGATCAATTGAAATGGTTTTAGGATTCTTGTTTGGACCAGTTGCATTTAGGTTTGAATAGAAAGAAATAATGCAAAAGAAAGAAAATTCATATAAAAGCACGCATTTAAGCATAGAAGTCTTTGTCTAATAATCAATAATAATAATCATTAAATCTTAATGTATGAAAAATAGTTTTAAAATATCAATATCATTAAAAAAATATGAATAGATAAAGTAAATACAAAGCAACTGATTTAAAATATATAGTAAATTCTATTTTTTTAATTCTCATTTCCTGAAAGAACTAATTTATTAGCATAGAATCAATAGTTTCCATATACATATTACATATTTATATCAGGAAAATAGCTGTAGATATCTGTGTATTTATAGTGCAAATAGTTTTCTATAATTAGGTTGATATTATAGCCAATAACAGGTGATTTTATGGAATGTAAATCAAAATTACTTCTATTTAATAAAAAACTCCATTTAAAAAAACATTCACCCAAAATTGAAAATAAAACTTATCACACAGATAAAATAAAATAAAATCGTAGAAACTGTTTCATACATGGCGTTAGTTGTCTTTTTTTACGCTTAAACTATTGTTTATTATTTTTATAATTCATTGTTTATCATTTATCCCTTGACGGATTATGAAGTTTTAATGTGGGTTTTTTTGTTTGTAAATCATCTTTACATATCTATTGCTAACTCATTTATCACCCCATACATGAAATCTCTCTCTCTCTCTCTCTCTCTCTCTCTCTCTCTCTCTCTCTCACTCTTGTGGTTATTTTTTCAATTCCCTACAGAATAGATTATCCCTGAAACTTGCAATAATTCCAGAAACAATCAAATAATTTGTTTAGTGTTTTAGCAAATCAAAACACTATCAAAGTACAAATCATGTCAATTTTCATTGAAATTACAAAATTAACTCCATCTACAGCATTGCCCCTCGCCACACAAAGTGGAGCTGTCGAAAGGGGACGTAGAAGCAACACGGGGCTCTACTCAATCCGGCTCCTCACAGGACAAGCCAACTTTTTATTAGCTTCCTGTCTTGAGTAGAAATTAAAAAGTGATCCTTTGGAAGATGGTGGGCGAGGGACTCGAAATAGTACTCTCTCCATATCAATCTCGCCATATGTTGGAGATAATTACGGAGACTGCTTGCTTTAGTTTGTTGTCACATCATTTTTATGTTTTTGCTAATGACTTAGATTACTTTCAGATTGCTGTCACGACTGTTTCCTTTGAAAGCAGCATCGGTTTATTAATTATGAAAACATTGCGCAACTGATCAAGGTGAACATGGCAGGACTGCGATCAGGCTAGGCTCAATATTCGAAGGGGCGTCGTTTTACCAGGCTTGGTTACCACCATAGCAGTTCATTCTTACCCCTGCCCTTCCACTAAAGCAACAGCAGCATGATTACCTGCCAGTTCCATGTCAAGCATGTGCTTGTTGTGACCCACCGACGAGTATATATGGTCAAGCAAGATAAACATGGCACCATTTTTTAAATTTTGTTTAAAACAAATTGTAAAGGAGAACTACCGGTGCCATGAAGAATGTTAAGCAGCATTAAATCAGTATAAACTTCCAAAAAGAAAATGGCTAGATATTGATAAAGGTGGATGGTGGGATTTCTGTGGTGGCCATTGAAATGAAAATCACTTTCGGTCATGTGTAGTAGTGCAATTGGATGCAAAAGAGGACCCTTGGTGTGTATTGATAGAGAAAGTCACGTAAGAGCTCGTCAAGTTTGAAAGCAACCACATGTGTGATGATAATGAAAACTGAGGGCACAAATATGTCAGCATGTACCATCCACAGCTACGTTTCTTGTAAATGTCGTCGTTCACCTTTGTATACGATAGGATTGCACAATCTGCACTAATAGAACAGACAAAGTAGGCAAAGGAAATCCCTTTTGAAGTCTGAAGACTAAACCCAATTGGACCATGTAACAAGGCACACAAAATCTCTAAAGAAGCTCGACATATCATTGATTCTTTAAAGATTAACCACGCCGAAGGGCCGAAGTTGCCAACTTGCCATGGTAGAGGAGAATCATATCCAACTTACAAATCACGATACCACCAAACCAGGTGCCATCAAATCCCTCTATAGATTCGGTCCAAGATTTAATCCAACGAAAAAAGCTCGGATTACAACCGTGCTCGGATTAGCTCCAAAATATGTCTAACTTGTTAAACCAACCAGGTTTAGAGGCCGGTTATTTGCATAGTTACTTCTGTGTGTTTAAAACAATCACATAGCAAAACAAATATTTGGTTATGTAAAAAACACAATTTATTTTTAATAGACCTCATGATAATTCATGTTTGCAACATAATTTTGGTAAAGCAGCTCCTGAGTGCTTTTTGTCAAACCGTGTTTCAGTGAATTGCATTGTTCACTTAAAACAAAATAGTGAACAGTGTAATTTACCTGCACTGTTCGCGTGACTATTTTACTTTATTTTTTTTTTTTTTTTTTTTTTTCAATGTGTTTATTTTTTGTACATTTTTTTTAAAAAAATTAGTTTAGAGTGAATTAAATTCACTTAAACTGTCATGTGAACAAAATTTTTTTCTCGAAAAACTAGTGTAAAGTGAATTAAATTTACTCGCACTGTAATATCAAATTAATTTTATTCCTGATAATATTTTACCTAATTTTATTGTACATGCTCAAAAAATTATGAAAAATATAATTCTTACAGGATGAATTTTAATTATATGTAATGGAACTGTAAATGGTTTAATGGAATAATAAAAAATATTTTATATAAAGTATTATTTATTTCATGATGTAATAGCAATAGTTAAATCTACAATATTTAAATTAAAAACCATCAATATTAATATATATATATTTTTAAATTATTTTATAACCTCAATTTCAAAAGCATTCTTAACCAAACACATTAAACTACTTTTTATTGAACCTCAATTTCAACCACAGTTTTAATCAAATACTTATTTTTTCAAACAAACTTCAACTAAAAATACCTTTTTATAAAATAAATTTTTTTCAAATCATAACCATAATAATACTAAACACAATCTTAATATTTTTATCATCTTCCCGCATGAAATAGATTGGAATGTGTACACCCAGAGTAATTGGGCAACATTCAAGGCCCTGGATACTGGGCAGATAGTTAAAAAGAAAAAGAAACGGCCCATTGAAGAAAGTAAGCATGGCAATGAGAAGATATTGTGAGTGTCCGCAAGTGAGGCACATCATTTTTGTACTATTCATGTAACTTTTTCTCTTTATTATTTATGAATTTTTTTATATTATTGTATTCATTTTACCGAGATTTTTTTAATAATACTCACGATGTGATCATTGAAGCTTTTTTTTTTTTTTTTTGCATCCGGAATCATGTTATTTTTTTTTTTAACTTTTTCTATATTCTATCTCTTAATAAATTAAAAGAAGGAAGAGAAAAATTAAAAAAAAAATAGCACCAAAAACACATCAAAGCTTTGATGATAATACTATTGATAATATTGAAAAAATTTCGACAAGATGAATTTAATGACACCAAAAAATTTATAAAAGGTAACAAAGTGAAACACATGAGTCATCTAAAAGTGTCGAACTTCACTTGTCTTTAGACCACTTGTGTGACTCACTTCGATCATCATTAATGATTTTTTTTAATATCGTTGAATTCATTTAGTTAAAATCTTTTTAATGGTATATATGATGTTATTCTTAGAGTTTCAATATACTTCTAAACCCCTCCCCCCTTCTTTTTATTAAATCTTGTCTAGCAATTTTGCTCTCAGAAAGAGTTGTCCTTTTCAAACCATGTTATTTTATCCAAAAACAAAATTTCCTATGTTAAAATCCCAAAAAAAACTCTTCTTGAATTGGCCATAACTGAAAATGGAAATTTTATTTTTAGCTTAGGAACGAAGTATTGCAATTTTCGAGGGAACATGATGATTTGGATTGGATCACAAAAGAAAAAACAGTCCCGACTTTTATCATCTAACCATTCTTTAAAGAAAGCAATCTTTTTCTTCTTTGTTAAAGAAACTCAATCTTTTTACTAAAATATAATTAAAACCCGATCTGATTTTACCTTAAGAGACTAATGATTGTTATTAAAGAGTAAAAAGTCACCTGCAATTATAAAATCTAAAGAAATATTTTTATAGAACTTGTGTAAATCCAACTTTGATTACGTGTTCATCCATAAGGTGGCTTCTTTATCTTCAAGATAGCGACTCCTTTACCTTATTATATGAAAGAACGCGGGCTTTTAATGAAATGGACGGTGCCGCAAGTTGTAGCTGCTAGGACGCCACTCCACGTGATCATGAATTTGTAATGTCAAACATCCTCTTAAAGTTAGTATGATATGGAACATAGGTTAAAAAATATATATATATATATATATATTATATATATATATATATATATATATATAGATTGATTATTGGGGGGAGAAAGTAAAATATAAAAGAAATGGTAGATTCGCGGGGAGCTACCATTCTTCTCCATTCTGTATTTGCCCTTCTGGCTTTGGATATAAAAGATAAGAATGGTTGGTGTAAGATTTCTTGTTTTGATATCATATTAAAAAATAAAGTATTTATTGATAAGATATACTGTTACAATTATTTATAATCAAGTAATGAAAATAAATCACAATCTTTAATTTGTTGAAATTTTTAATTTTATTATTTGATGTGTTACTTGATTTTTTCCATAATTAATGATTGCATTGATTTTTTTCGCATCTACTTTTCCTAAAAAATAAATGAAGTACAAGGCTTTTCCTAGCAGAAGAAATAACGTTGATTCGTGCCTTGGCCTTCTATGTAAATGTATAATGTCATCTTGTGACCCTCGAGAAAGAAAATGCCAAGCAAAATTAGAAAGGAAGATTTTTTGTTTTTCTCTAAAGGACACCCTCACGTAAAATTGAAAGGGTGGTCACACGGGCAAGTTGAGAACAAGAAAAACCTAAGATTTTTTTATTTTTTTTTCATCTCGAAGTTTTTTAAAGAAAATTAAAGTGAAATTATACAAGATGTGGGTCTCCGACAATGCAGATCTACTCCGATAAAAAAAGAAAAAGAAAAAAGAATCCGATGGATAACAATTTGTTTGCTGTAAATATCATGAAAATAATGGATGCACTGTTGCTGCTGCCACCAGCTCACGGTCAACTTTAAATTTCTCAATAATTTAGCATGGAGATTTAACCTGTACTGTTACTCTATGTTTTTTCATGATATGAAATCCTAAAGATTTATTATTGTTGTAATAATTATCGACATTGCTGGACACTGCCGCCTCCGCACCATCAACGTCTTCTGTGAAAATTATTGTCGTTACTTCATTCTAATTCTCCTGTCCAAATGTTAGCTTTAGCGGGTAAAAAAGTTCAGTTAATTTTTCCACTCTTGGTTTATGAATTTTTTTTTTTATCGTTTTATGCTAACAAGAAAAAAAAAAACTCCAAAAGAGATGGGGAGTTTATCGTTGATAACTTTTAGCTCCCTTCAAATTTCACTATCCACATTTATAGCCAATTTTTTCATTCTTGATCCTTGAAATTTTTATTAGTTTATGCTCTGGTCACTAAACATTATTTTTTATTTTTCCACTTTAAAGTTATGTCTAATTTGGTTCTTTCATATTTTTAAAGAGTATTTGAAAACACGATTCTATCTATGTTTTTAATAAATTTTTTATATTTTGAATTATTTTAATGCATTAATTTTAAAAATAATTTTTAAAAAATAAAAAATATATATTATTTTAATATAAAAAAATATTTAAAAAAACAACCACGAATTTATTATTATTAAAAACTTCCCTCTAAACTTCCTAGAAAAAATAAAAGCAAAGCCAAGAAAAGACTTGCCTGTAATTAAACAGCTGGCACGGCCAATTCACACCTGATTGAGAGATACATTTTTTGAAATAGCTATTTGTCCCGTGATGTTAAGCTCTCTGTAGCTATTACTCTCTGTATCAACTTATGAATTTGTATCTTAATTTAATAATTTTAAATGTAAAATATTATTTTTTATCGTATTTTTTTAAATAAAAAATTTTTTATACTTAAAATTTACACAAACTCTCACCACCATTTATATTTAATTTTTATTAATTAAAATAAAATATTAAAATTTAAATTCATTACCATTTAATTATATCTAAACTCTAATTTCATATAAAAAAAATCATTTTAATAAACTCAAAATCTTCTTTACCGTCCACATTTGACTACCAAACAAGCTGCTTTTAGTGCATATACGAGGCTGTTTGGGAACACATGTTCTCTTTAATTTTAAATTTTTTTTTAAAAAAATTAATATTATTTTGTATTTATAGATAATTTTAATATAATAATATCAAAAATAATTTTTAAAAATAATAATAAAATATTATTTTAATATATTTATGAATAAAAAATATTTAAAAAAACAAATATAATTATACTTCCAAACAGTATTATCCAAATTCCGAAGAAAAATAAATTAAGTAGTCATTATCGTTGTTTTTTTTTTTTTTTCCATCCTACCAATATGATGTGTAATTAGCCGTCAAATTTATATACACTAAAAGTCTATTTTATCATTACTTCAGAATTTCTATACCAGCAAATCGCCAGACTTGTACTTCAAACACCTTGAAAATCTGACCGCCAAGTGTCTCTATCATCTTATTAAATATAAAAAAAAAAAATTCACTTTTTTATTTATAAGGTAATTTTAATTATTATTTTTATAAAAAATAAAAATAATTTATAAAAAAATAATTTAAGATGCTTCAAGGGTATTTTTAATGTTTTTTTATAGAAAAAATAAAAAAATAATTATAAAAAATAATTAGCATTTCTATTTATCATATTTCAAATTTAGTTTAATTTTAAAAAAATAATTAGTATTTTTGTTTAGATAAAATTTTAAATTTTTATTTCTAGAAAAAATAAAAAATATTTATAAAAATATTAATTATCATTTCTATTTATGATATTTTAAAGATAGTATAAATATTTTTTTATAAAAAATAAAAAAATAATTAGGATTTTGTGTAGTATACTTTCAATGATAGTTTAAATATTTTTTTATAAAAAATTATAAAAAAATTAATTAGGAATTTATGTTTAGCACGGTAGTTTAATTTTTTTATATATAAAAAATATTTATAAAAATAAAAAAATCTTTCATTTGTGTTGCTGAGATTATTCCCTGCATATTAGGTCACAGCGAGCAAACAATAATACGGTACCTTTCTTTTATTATTGTTATTATTTAAAGTGGCCCCCACCACACTTAAATTATGTGAGGTTGGGATTCTTCTGGTCCATGTCTCCCGAGACAAATTTCGAGGAACTCGTGGAGGAAATCAATGGTCACAATCTCTTCAGCGGCTATTTCAAAATATCATAATCGGACGGTCCACAATACATCGGCGGTTGCCGCCCAACAGTATTCTCGGTCTTTGGAGGTTACCGACCGCAACAGTGTCGGTAATTAGGAGTAATCGTGATATTTTTATTAAAATACAAAAACAAATGTTACAAAATTATAAGAAAGACAAACCTCCTATCAGTCCTCCAATCATATATAGTTTATTGATTACGTCCTCATATTGTCAATTGTTTTCAAATGGGTCCCCGTATATACATTATTTTTCAATCAACTCCTCTTTACTAAAATAATTGGATCCAATGTCGAATAATGCAAACAATGACCTTAGTTTCCTAGGGTCTTACACGCAAAAGTATCCTATTTTACACAAATGTTTGTATATACCGTGAGGGAAAAGACTAGGAAAAATTAGGATTAATTAGAAAATAAGTGACCAACTCGTGCGTTTTCTAACAGTAACTATACATTATTTTAACGAGTGATCTGACTATGGAAAGGTATTCAGACGAGGGGATGGAAATAATAAAAATGGTAGTTAGTGGATTAATTGAGAAATCATATATAGTTAGAGAATTAATATGATATTGTTCCAAAAAATAAAAAATAAATAGCCGTTCCTGGGTCGCGTCCTATAAAAAGACTACGTACCACCACACGAAGGTTCATGAAATTAGCAAACTAGAAAATATCAATCTCCTCCAATTCCGAAAGGGATTTTTCAGGATCCGTTGAGGAATACCAAACACTAATATTTTTTTCAGTTCTCTTTACGAGAACAAAGTTTGTTTCGATTTATAGCCCTCTTAATCTATCAAGGGTCTTTCTTGTTTGAGAATTTCTAGGAAATCTCGAAGAGAATCCCATGTTATTATATCGATCCTTCTTTAATTTATCGTTTAAAACTTCGTAAAATTTCTATAATTACCAAATCATTTCATCTCTTCTTCTTTGTTACTAATTTTTTTGCAAATTTCTCGAGCAAATCAGCAGCAATTTCGATCCACTTTTTTTAAATAGCTAAAAAAGGAGTTTTCATCAGGCTATTGATCGTGTTATTTGAAAGATCATTGCCCTCTTTGTTGCTTTCTTGTTTTAATTTGTGGATATCTTTTATCATCTTTAGATCATTAAAAAAGCTAGAGAATTTGAAACTATGGAGGCAATTTTTGCACCATCAACAGCAGATCATCATCAATCTATCTCTCCATACAAGCAAATGAAAAACACAAATCCAACGAAGAAGATCAATCATACTAGTCGCAGTTTCATTTCAAGATCCACGGAAAACTTGCCTCCTGTGAACTATAACAGCAACAGCATCCACGGAGGCCTCTTCTTTGCTCCTCCTCGTAATCTCCTCTCCGTTTCCTACCCTCCATCTTCTCTTGCAGTTTTAAATCCACACCAACAATATTATTATCAGAAGCAAGCCCAGCCACCTCTCCTTCCTCTTCCAACCTCTCAACCCCGCCACAACTCTCTCCCTTCTCTAAGCCGGGGCTTTTCTTGCCCACCTACTGCTACAAGAAAGACTAATAGACCCAGAGACCAATCTTTCACCCCAAAGAAATCCAAACAACCCAACACCAAAAAGGAAGAGCCAAAGAAAGAATCTGTGATTATTGAGTCTACTGTACCATTAGGACCTGACCCAAAAGATTTGCCAAGAGATGTTTCTAAGGTTTTATCATCATCAGTGACAGTATCAGGTAACGATGTCATCACTAATCCTGTTTTTACGAAAGATTGTGATCCGAAGTTTCCAGGTTCTGTGTTTACACTATCTCCACACCCTAGCAGCTTGCCCTTGCCCAAGTTTTCCATGAAACCAAAGCGTAGTTGCACCGCTGAAGCTTCCGGGGTTGATGCTGGAGCTACAGATAATCTCCGGCGACTTTTACGTATCCGGTGAAGTGAAGTTATTTCCTTTCTGGCTATAACTGTGTAGTTGGTGAAAGTGAAGGTTAATCTTTATTTCTGTGGATAAAAAGCAAAGCCGAGAGATTGTGCTTTGCTGGTTGTGGCCTTTTCTCGTTGTTGTCCTTGTGGTTTTTCATGTTCTAGCAATCCAAGAAAAAGTTTGTGATCACCACCTGCGTTTTTGAATTGGGGTGCACAAATAGTTTACAAGCGTAAAGAAGCTTGGTAGCTTTTTTTTTTTTTTTTTTCCTCATGTCTAGAGAGAGAGAGAGAGGGTGTTATGTAATCCTCCTCTTGTCTTATCAGCAATAATATTACATGATATGTACCTTTGTTTTTCTATGTGAAAGTGCTTTTATTTTGTTTTTCTATAGTATTTTTCAAGAAATCTAATGTTAAGAAACAAGGAATTTTGTTTTTTTGTCAGAAACAATGAATTGAAGTATTAGGAGATTGGATTATCGTTTTTCCCCTTGTTATAACCGCCAACTCCATTCATTGCTGGCTGTCACTTGGCGGCACACATTGCAATATTGGTGTTCTCCATGTACGCAAGATCCAGTCGCTCGAAACATTTCTGATCATTACCATTCTTGAGTTTCGATTCATCTATTGATCACGTCTCCTGAAAGGGAATGGCCAAGTTGAAAGGAAATGAGAAGGCTAAAAACAACTTTCTTTATTGTTCAAGTAGGCCAATAATATAGAGAGAGAGAGAGAGAGAGAGAGAGAGAGAGAGGTATTATATCTATGAAATCTTGTTAAAAAAAATAGAGATAGAATCATATTTAAATATGATTGAAATCATAATTATCGTATTCATCAAGGTGGTTTGGCTGGTATAATGGCCAAGTTACAATTTTGCTAATTTCATCAAACGATATTATTTTAGAAATTGTTTTTTTTTAATTAAAGTTAATTTTATAAAATTAATTGAGTTTAATCAGATTAATTTTTAAATTAATTTAGAATTAATATTGATTTGGATTAGATTGTAAATTAATGAATTACCAGTTCAATTTATAAAAAGATCGAATTTAACAATTATGATGAAATTATTGGATTTTACGGGAATTAGAATATAAACATGTAGGAGCGCCTGTCTGTTTAATATTCACGTGTGGGATGACAACAATAATATCTACAGTAAAGAGCTAGAAGAAAAAGGTTTCGAAGTCCAAAATTCTTTTCTTTTGGCTGCTTAATTCCTCCTTTAAAGTATAGTTTATGACTAGATATACTGAGCAATTTTTTTTTTTTTTTTTTACATAAAACAAAAGCTATGCTGAAAAAAAAATTAAGTCTCAATTCATCGATTCAAGTGGTAATTTAAATACTATATAAAAAAAAAAAAAACTTGTTATTAAAATTAAGTTTTTAAAAAGGAAAATATCAAGTAAATTTGAGCAAAAAAATCCTGGACTTGAATTTAATCGTAAACTTAATTTTTAATAAATTTAATTTTAAATGATAAAATCACAAAAAAAAATATTAATTAAAAAACTTGAATAAAAAAATAATAAAAAGAATTCATGAATGAGAGTTTATTAGTTTTACATTTAAGGATGCTAAAGTAATTACACTATTTAAAAATTTAAAAATATTAATTATTATTGAGTAGTAGCATAGCTTATTTAATTCAGGGTTAAATAAATAATTTTATTGTATATTAAAAAATAAAATTATCAAACTAATCCCATATAATTTGTAGAAAATAATCGTTTCAATACTGAAAAAACTACCTTACTTCCAATATATAGTTAAAAGTTTTAATATTCAATAGACAATATAATAATTATATATACTGTTACAGTAACTGAAGCACGGTAACTTTCCTTCCATCTCTTTTTTTTATTATTATTATTAATTAATTAATCCCGTGTTAAGCATTGGATTATCAAGCTTGAATTTCCATTGCAAGAGATCAAACATGCACGGATGGATACAACTATGGCAACGATATGATTTTTTTTATTATTATTATTATAAAGGAAAAACTCAAACTTAATACCTGGAAAGAATATATTAAGCTATGAGATCATTCTTGATTTCGATTATCCCTACAAATTATTAAGCTACTGATTTTTTTACGAGTAAATTAATTGGAAATTAAGGCCATTATAATAGCTATGGATCCATGATCGTAAACTTTTATCTAATAATCATGTTTTGGTCCCTTTATTTTGCATATATATCCACTGAAATAAAACCCTCTAATTAAAAATTGATGAAATCAACCTTTCCATTCTTAATTACAAGCAATTTGAATACAATGTCTAATTTACCATCACAAATTCATTGTTTAATTAGTAACATAAGTACATGAAAGAACTCAAATTTCATTTAATTAGAGGCAGAAGATACATGGGTTTTAATTTAAGGAGTATTTAAGTGTGATAGTTTATGTTTTTGGGTAATTAGAGGCAGAAGATACATGGGTTTTAATTTAAGAAGTATTTAAGAGTGTGATAGTTTTATGTTTTTGGGTGTGTTTTTCTTGAAAAAAATATCAAAAGAATATTTTTTTAATATTTTTTGATGATTTTAATAAGTTGATGTTAAGAATAAAAGATAAAAATATAATTATTTTAATATATTTTTAAATAAAAAATATTTTTTAAAAATTTTTATATTAATATAATAATAATAATAGTAATAATAATAATAATGCTAATTCCACGGATCTCTCAGAAAATCACAACGCCAATGTCAAAACGATTAGAACTGTGAAACCCACTGGTAAAAAATCCACTCATATTGGGCTATGAAGGCCTATAGCCGAATACGTGACAGCTTCAGCTCCGAGTGAGTTCAAATCCGAAGTCATCTTCTCTGCTGATCATTTCTGTCATCTGAGCAAGTATTTAAGCATCCCCCCCACCTAAGATGGAGCCTGTTCATGTATAAACGAGTTGTATAAATGAGTTGACTCAAGACATTAATACGCATATGTTATGTTTTATGGGCAGTGGGTGTGCGAAATGATCTCCTCTGGCAGCAGTGAAAGCACAGAAAACTATTAATATCATGGATCGGGACTTCAATTTTACTATTTTTTGCTGTCATGATTTACACCTTCAGAAACTGGCAGTTGAAACTTTAATGCTTCTTAAATCTGTTTTGTCAATTCTCTACTCTGTTCACTTAGGACCACACTAGCAAACCAAAAAGATAAAAAATTGCAAATGTTTCTCGCTACATGAAAAATATTATGTGTAAATTAAAAAAAATATTCATTTATCAATCAAAAATCATTTATGTCAAAGAAAAAAAAATCTAGAGAAACAGATGTAGATCCCATTTATCTGAAAAGTAGAAATTAAACACATATCAGTGGAATCCAACAATCTCTCTTTCCTCTCTCGAACTAAAAAATAAAATAAAATTTTATATCTAGAATTATATAAATTATATAAATTGTATTATTTTTAAAGATGAAGGGCTTAATTGTATTTTCCACCAAAAATCTAGAATGCCCCCCACCCTTAGTTAGATCCAACTAAACTACATAAAGGTTGATTTGGTCAAGGTCCAATCAAGCTCGAGCTTTGGTCTGACCGAGTTAGCTTACATTGATTTACTATTCATGAATAATATATTCTACTTGTAATTTTCTAGATATTTTTCAAGGTTATATATTCTTAGATTTTGAAAAAGAAAAAAAAGATAACTAATCTAAACAATAATACACTTAATATTTTTTCACTATACAAAAAGCACACTCAACAAGACTAAGAGCAGATAAATCTCTTTTGTACACATAATTAGATATATATTTGATTCTCTTGATTTTCTATATATTTTTTCATTTAATCAAACAATCTTAAATATTACTTAAACATTAGAGTATCTTTTTTATTCCATGAGAAACTTGTTTTACGGGATAGCCCAGGCCTAAAACTTATATAAGCCAGGAAGAGTTTTTTTTTTTTTTTTTTTTTTCTGTGAAGTTTTTCCACAACGTCATCATAAACAGTAACATCAGATGGTCAAATTCGACATCATATCTAAGGAAAGAAAATGGGACTCTTATGCAGGATATTTTCGAATCAATTTTGCTTTATGAGATATCTAACCACTGATGCGCGCGCATGATGGACTCTGCATAAACTGAAGGGCACAGGGAATTAGGCGTGGGCATATATTCTTACATGATTGACAAAACATAGCAAGCTGCCATTGATGGTAGTGTTGATGCCATATGTTATTTGATCGTGCATTATAGGACAGCCCTTTTGTATTGCTATTGAATTTCACATTACAACTTGATTCGCTGAAAATGGTAATTCTGTCGATGGATGAAGGAACTTTCTGATGAGCAAATTTGCTTAAGATGTTTGACTGGCGGCGTTGTTTCGGTGCTCTTTAGGTGAACGTCAAGTTAGGCACATCCGAAACATCTGTCTGCAGATGGGTATCTCAAGTGGAAAGGAATACCATACACACACCAGGAAATTAATTAGTCTAAAAGAGTTGCATAAGAGCAGACTCGTCAAAATAGGCAATCTAAATCAGTAGCTAATTGCTCGATCTATCTGAATCGAATGTGCTCATCCAGTAAATCGGCTGTTATGAACAGCTTCTACCATTTTAATGCAATGCCACATGAAGGTCCGTCCCCTTTGCAGGAATCCTTTATTGATGCCTTATTAACACTAGCATCCAGCTAGCGTTCCAGCTTCATGGCGATCATGTAGCTGTAAATGTTTAGTTTCGTTCTTTTGCAAGCTCTTAATTATACCAGACAGTTACAGGTGAAAGCTACACCCAACTCTATAATGAGTCAAGAAAAACTAAAAATACGGTTTAGGACTGCTGGCTTAAATGCAAGGAAAATGATTTGATGATTGCGAAGCATGCTAGCTAACGTATACTCCTTTAGTACCCCAAGTTTAATTTGCAATCATACCGCACCTTATTTACACATGCAAAAGAAAGTTTAGGAACCGGGTAGTTGGCTTGCTAGCTATTTTCACCTTTACATTTATTGTTTAGAGAAGCTACTCATCCTCCACGAGCTCTTTATGAAACAAGCATGCCCTTTGGCGTTATTTCAAGCTTGATCTGATCAGTAACATTCTCCCAATTTCTTTCTTCAGCTTAATTCTACAATGGAAGAATTAGAGCTTACCTCCGATCAGGTCTTGGACCAGAATTCACTTCCGAAGAAGGAGCAGCCATCAAATTCAAGCAAAAAGCCTACTGTTTCAATTTTTGGCCTATTTTCTGCTGCTGATAAATTTGACCATTTCTTGATGTTTTTAGGACTCGTCGGTTCATGCGCTCACGGTGCTGTGTTTCCTGTGTTCTTTGTTTTGTTTGGTCATCTGATTGATTCTCTGGGACATGTAGGTTCTGATCCTCATCAAATGTCTTCACAGGTGTCCAAGGTACCTTTTTTTGTCATTTACTTGTTTAGTTAATAGTATCTGTATTTCGAGTCATCGGTGATGGCAATCTTTGTGGCAGTCGAGAGGATTATAGTACTATGAGTTTAGACCCAACACTATTGATGGAATCTGGAAATTTCTTGTCCAATGTATAGAAGAGTTGCCACTTGCAGTTCCAATAATATGTTTTAGAAGCAGTAAATGGACAAACGAAAAATTAGTTTGGTCACATGGTGTGATCTTCCCAGCCTCTGTAGCCTATGAATTATTGTTCAAGTATTTGTATGCTAACTGGGAACATCTTATGCTTTTGTTTTATTGCAGTATTCCTTGGACCTGGTGTATTTGGGGCTTGGAGTTTTTGTAGCTGGATGGATCGGTACTTTTTTTATTTATTTCAAACTTGACATGACAACCAAATCTGTCTTCCTGTATAAACTGCTCATCTTTCCTTCTGATAGTTGAGCATTAGCGTTTTTGTTTGTATCAATGTTTCAGGTGTTGCATCTTGGATGCAAACTGGTGAGAGGCAGACAGCACGTTTGCGTCTAAAGTATCTTCAGTCTGTTTTAAGAAAGGACATGAACTTTTTCGACATGGAAGCTAGAGATTCCAACATTTTATTTCATATATCAAGTGATGCCATACTAGTGCAAGATGCAATAGGTGACAAGGTAATCGGAAATTTACTGCCTTGTCTCGGAATCTTTATTTTGACTCGAGTACTTACCTCAAACACATCTCATCTACCCTGATGCAGACAGGCCATGCAGTTCGTTATCTTTCTCAGTTTTTCATTGGATTCGTTTTTGGGTTCAAGTCAGTTTGGCAACTTACGCTCCTCACCTTGGCTGTGGTTCCGTTGATGGCCGTTGCCGGGGGAGCCTATACTATAATTATGTCTACCTTGTCAGAAAAGGGTGAGGCTGCTTATGCTGAAGCTGGCAAGGCTGCAGATGAGGTAATAACCTGCCTCATTGATTAAAAAAAATAACAATTCTTGCTGCTGCTTCCAAATTTAATTTAACTGCATATGCTGAAACTTAGAAGGTTGGGGAAGAGCTTATACAAGTCCCTTCTTTGATGGACAGGCTATTTCGCAGATACGTACAGTATACTCATTCGTAGGAGAGGAGAAAGCAATAGAAGAGTACTCCAAGTCCCTTAAGAAAGCCCTTAAATTGGGGAAGAAAAGTGGGGTTGCAAAAGGAGTTGGTATTGGATCTACATATGGACTCCTATTTTGTGCTTGGTCAATGCTTCTCTGGTATTCCAGCACGCTAGTTAGGCGTGGGGACACAAATGGTGCAAAAGCTTTCACAGTGATAATCAATGCCATATTTAGTGGATTGTAAGTCACATTCTGAAAGATATAACTGTTAATTCTGCGGTTTTGTTACTGGCTATCCATTTCTTTTTCCTGATAAAACACAAGCCCTTTGTCTTTATAGTGCTCTTGGCCATATTTAGTGGATTGTAAGTCACATTCTGAAAGACATAGCTGTTAATTCTGCGGTTTTGTTACTGGCTATCCATTTCTTTTTCCTGATAAAACACAAGCCCTTTGTCTTTATAGTGCTCTTGGCCATATTTAGTGGATTGTAAGTCACATTCTGAAAGACATAGTTGTTAATTCTGCGGTTTTGTTACTGGCTATCCATTTCTTTTTCCTGATAAAACACAAGCCCTTTGTCTTTATAGTGCTCTTGGCCATATTTAGTGGATTGTAAGTCACATTCTGAAAGCCATAGCTGTTAATTCTGCGGTTTTGTTACTGGCTATCCATTTCTTTTTCCTGATAAAACACAGGCCCTTTGTCTTTATAGTGCTCTTGGCCATATTTAGTGGATTGTAAGTCACATTCTGAAAGATATAGCTGTTAATTCTGCGGTTTTGTTACTGGCTATCCGTTTCTTTTTCCTGATAAAACACAGGTCCTTTGTCTTTATAGTGCTCTTGGCCAAGCTGCTCCAAATATTGCTGCTATTTCCAAAGGCCGTGCTGCTGCTGCCAGTATTATGAGCATGATTGAAACAGAATCCAGCCCTTCTAAGAACTTAGAAGATGGAATTGTGATGCAAAAAGTATCTGGGCAGATCGAATTCCACGAGGTCTGTTTTTCTTATCCATCACGGAGCAACATGGTCTTTGAAAATTTGAGCTTCTCAATAAGCGCTGGGAAGACATTTGCAGTTGTGGGTCCAAGTGGTTCAGGGAAAAGCACTGTTATATCCTTGGTTCAACGTTTCTATGAACCTACTTCAGGTACATAATGTTAGCTTAGCACAGGCTATTTAACATAGTAAATTCATTAGATGACTTCTGCGAGTCAATATATAGAAACTGTAAGAGCACACATGCATTTCTTATGCGCACATTTTCTAGGTAAAATTCTGCTGGACGGGCATGATCTCAAGACTCTCGAATTGAAATGGTTAAGAGAACAAATGGGATTGGTCAGTCAAGAACCAGCATTGTTTGCTACAACCATAGCTGACAATATTCTGTTTGGTAAAGAAGATGCAAGTATGGATCAGATTTACGAAGCTGCTAAAGCTGCCAATGTACATTCTTTTGTTCTACAGTTACCTGATGGTTATCACACTCAGGTGCGTCCTGTCCAATATTTCTTGTCATATAAATAGCAACATATGTCTAAACATAGCAAACCGATAGCAATGAAGGACTCCAAGTCCAACATTTCATCTCCTTAAATTAACTCTGTCCTTCTACTTTAAGAAAAGACATCTCATATATAATGAAGTTCAGAAATTTTTAAGACATGGTAAGCAAAAGGAAGAGGAAAGATCCATTGATCCATTGCTCGAGATAATTGTTTCTTGATTTAGGTTGGAGAGGGAGGAACACAGCTTTCTGGTGGTCAAAAACAAAGACTGGCTATAGCAAGAGCAGTGCTGAGGAATCCAAAGATACTACTTTTAGATGAGGCCACCAGTGCTCTTGATGCAGAATCTGAACTCACTGTGCAACAAGCCCTGGAGAAAATTATGGCAAATCGGACTACAATTGTCGTCGCACACCGGTTATCTACAATTCGAGATGTTGATACAATCATTGTTTTGAAAAATGGTGAAGTTGTTGAAAGTGGGAGTCACTTGGAATTGATATCCAAGGGAGGAGAATATGCAAGCATGGCGAGCCTGCAAGTATCAGAACATGTTACAGATGCAAGCTCGATACACTCTGGAACTGCTGGAAAATCTAGCTTTCAAGAACTTACAGGCAGTCAAAATCAGGAAGTTACAACAAGAGAGCTGAAGTCAAATGATAAAAACTTGTCCCCGGCCAACTTTTCTCCCAAACCATCCATTTGGGAACTAGTAAAACTAAATGCACCGGAATGGCCTTATGCAGTGCTTGGGTCAGTTGGCGCAATGATGGCTGGCATGGAAGCACCTCTGTTTGCCCTTGGAATTACACATATGCTGACTGCATTTTATTCTCCTGATATTTCTCAGATGAAAAAAGAGGTTCATCTCGTAGCTCTTATTTTTCTTGGAGCGGCTGTTGTTACTGTTCCTATTTATATACTTCAACACTATTTTTATACACTAATGGGGGAGCGTCTGATAACTCGTGTTCGCCTATCAATGTTCTCAGGTTCTTTTCTTATCCACTTAATTATTTAATGTCATGCAATGTCAAGCATCTGCAAAATTCAACATTTGTATGATGAACAATCCAGGCAATGAATGCTGTCCACAATCAACAGAATTGGCGAGTTGTAAATCAAGGCAACTTTCAATCCTTGATTGTGTAGCTTTTTAGATCTGAAACTCTCTTTTGTTTCAAATGCAGCTATCCTTTGCAATGAGATCGGCTGGTTTGATTTAGATGAGAATAGTACTGGCTCACTGACATCAACTTTAGCTGCCGACGCGACCTTAGTTCGAAGTACTCTTGCTGACCGTCTCTCAACAATGGTGCAGAATGTATCACTCACTGTAACAGCATTTGTTATCGGCTTTTCATTAAGTTGGAGGGTGTCAGCTGTTATCATTGCTTGCTTCCCTATACTTATTGGCGCTGCCATAACTGAGGCAAGTCCTTAAAGCCTCCGCGATAACAATTTTCAGATTGGTTTGTTCTGTTTATGTTTTGTACTATAGTATCATCCTCATTTTCCAACTTACGTTTCCCTACCTGTGAAATCTGCAGCAATTATTTCTCAAGGGATTTGGGGGAGACTATCGCTCTTACACTAGAGCAAATGCTGTGGCCCGTGAAGCAATCGCGAATATTCGCACCGTAGCTTCATTTGGTGCAGAAGAACGAATTGCTCGTCAGTTTGCATCTGAACTAAACAAACCAAACAGACAAGTGCTTTTACAGGGACATATATCAGGCATTGGATATGGTGCATCCCAGTTTTTCAGTCTTTGTGCATATGCGCTTGGTATTTGGTATGCGTCAGTAGTAATCTCACACAACGAATCCGATTTCGATCATTGCATGAAGTGCTTCATGGTTTTGGTAATGACTTCATATGCTATAGCAGAAACGGTAGCGCTCACACCAGACATTATGAAGGGTTCACAAGCACTAGAATCGGTTTTCAGTATTCTCCATAGGAAAACAGCCATGGACCCTGATGATCCCACGTCGAAGGTGATAACCGATATCAAAGGGGACGTAGAGCTCAGACATGTGAGTTTCAAGTATCCTGCAAGGCCTGATACAGTTATTTTCGAGGATTTAAATCTCGAAGTTCCAGCTGGCAAAAGCCTTGCTGTGGTGGGCCAAAGTGGATCAGGGAAAAGTACTGTAATTGCCTTGATACTGAGGTTCTACGACCCCATTTCCGGAACAGTTCTTATTGATGGATATGATGTTAAAACCTTGAACCTGAAATCACTAAGGCGGAAAATAGGACTAGTTCAACAGGAGCCAGCATTGTTTTCGACAACAATTTACGAAAACATCAAGTATGGGAATGAAAATGCTTCAGAAATTGAAGTGATGAAGGCAGCCAAAGCAGCCAATGCTCATGGATTCATCAGCAGAATGCATGAAGGATACCATACTCATGTGGGTGATAGAGGACTGCAGTTATCAGGGGGGCAGAAACAGAGAATAGCAATTGCTAGAGCTATACTTAAAGACCCTTCTATTCTTCTTTTGGATGAAGCTACAAGTGCATTGGATACAGCATCTGAAAAGTTGGTCCAAGAGGCTTTAGATAAACTCATGGAAGGCAGAACAACAGTTCTGGTAGCACACAGGTTGTCAACTGTTCGAGACGCTGATAGCATTGCAGTGCTCCAACATGGGAAGGTGGTCGAAATCGGAAGCCATAACCAGCTTATTGGGAAACCTTGTGGTGTTTACAAACAACTAGTCAGTTTACAGCAAGAAAAGTCACTTCCCTTTGAATAAGGATTCTAGACCAAAAACAAATGGATCAGAAACATATATTTTTCTATCTATAACTGAATCTATCCAAGCTGAAAGTTTCTTCTTGACCTTACTGGATGAATAAGAGAATTTGATACTTGAATCTGAAGAAATTAGTCTTGTTATTGCAATCATTTTTTTTTTTCTTGGAACCAGTTGACACTTGCTTAAGCTTCATTTGCCACCGATTTCCATCTACATTTTCGAACTCCCTTGCATAGAAGCTTATGTTGAAAATGTGGACACAGATGACAACCACATTTGTATGGCTAAAAAAATGGGCTTGAAATATGCTGGGAGATTTCATGGCTGCAAATTAGGGGATGATTTTGTGCTTATTTTTTGGAAGAAATCATGGCTAGTTGTTTGCCATTGGTGTTGGAATTGAGGCTAGAAACGGGGATGTTTGTGAGCAAAGTTGTAATGTTTTGAAATTAATAAGATAGGATATTACAACAAAGCCCTTGGAGGCTTAAAGAGAGGGTATAAATAAATAAGGGTATTGTAGTAATTGTATAAAATAATAAATATAAATAGAAAAAAAAAAGAAAATGGAAAGAGTGATCTGAAAATTTGAAGAACAAACCGTGAGAGAGAGAGGGAGGAAGAAGAAGAAGAAGAGAAAAGAAGGAAAATAAAGGAAAAAGGAAGAGATTTGGAGGAAATAAGTTAAAAGGGTAAGATTTATGGTTTAATGTGTATAATATGTTTTAAGTAAGCTTTAATTTGATTTTGATGAATGTTAGGGTTTTGAGAATTTGTTGTTTGATTTAAATTGATGAATTAATTTGAAGTTTATAAGGTTAATTGTTGTTGTTAATTGATGATTTAGTTGATTATGGAAGATTGTGATGATTTTGAGTTATAGCCTTGTTTGAATGGTGAAATTTGAGTTAAAAATCAGGGTAGAACAGTGGGGTTTCTGTTAAAATTCTGGATTGGAGGTTGAAGATGACGAAAAATCAATTTGGTCCCTCAATTTGCGAAAATTACAGTTTAGTCCCCGAACTTTAAAAAATTGCAAATTGGTCCCTGGAGCATATTCCGAGATTCTGAACAGAATAACATATGAATTATGGGTAGAATTACTGTATAGATAAGATAATTTAACACTTTCAATTTGGTCCTCCAATTTAACAAAAATTACAATGACCCTAAAAATTTAGTAAAATTCCAGAATGGTCCCTGAAACATAATGATACATCCTGGACAGAATTGAGGATTAATTGAGGTCAGAATTTCAGTATATTCATGGATTATGACAAATTTTAGTTTGGTCCTTCATTTGATAAAAGTTACAATTTGGCCCTAAAAATATGATAAATTCCAGATTAGTCTCTAACTGTAATATTAGCTTTTGCATATTAGTTTGATGAATAATTAAGGGTTATTTAGTGAATTATTATCAATTTTATTAGTTATTTTTATTATGGATTAAATTTCGGGAAAACCGTTAGATTTTGGGTTTTTAAAAAAATTAACTAGTTAGTTCAAAAACCATATAGGGTTATGGAATAGACTCTTAGTTAAGTGTATTAAATAGGTTAAATGTTCTTTCGAGTCATTCTTGAATATGTCTTCTTTGTATTTAGATAATCCTGATATTCTACTGGCGGGACGTCAGTAGGATTTTCTTCGGTGTCTGCTTTTGGCTTTTGTTTACTTTTGAGTCAGGTGAGTGGATAATTTTCCATATGCATGAGAAATAGTATAAATATTTGATTTGTTAATATGAATTGAATCATGCTTCTTGATAATATATATGTTGAGTATTATCCTTGTTATGATAAAGCATGATCAATTATTGAATCTGAATTCTTGATATGAACCAACATATATTTTGAATTGACTTCTGAATTGATAGCTTCTCATTTGATTGATGTCATGAGTTGAGCTTTGAGATATGAATATGTTTGTTAGATTATGATTATGAACCTATGGTATGTCAGTCAGAATACCCATGCTAACAGGGTAGTGTTAGTCTTTGTGCACATCGTATCTGAACCCTAGTTGATCGGGGGAGTTACCAACCTGTGTGGACTGATCATCTCACAGTACAGAGCCTCATGCTCATTGCATTTTGATTTTTTGACGAGCTTTACCATATAATCTTCTTGTTATGACCTATTTAAGAAACCTTCCAATAAGAGCCTAGAGCCATAATTGTATATGTATATTCTCATTGCTGTATTACCTCGTGTGTGTGTATTGAACGTTATCTACTCATTGAGTTGTTGAACTCACCCTCTCATTATTTATCCTTTTCAGGCTTATAACTTGATAGCATGTCACTTTTGTTGAATCTTTCGAACCTGCTTTTTGGTTGTAATTTAGACATTCTTTTTTGTCAAGTTAGTGCTCCAAAACTATGAATATATATGAACTCTTGTATTAAAACAATCGAATTATGTTATAAAGTTTGTTTTGTTGTTAATGCTGCGTTAAACTCTGATTGAGTTGTTTAAATGATAGGATTGTATGTAAGTTTGGGTTCATATAGGTTTGGAACCTTGGAGGGGAACCTTGCCTATGTGCTGGTCATGGATCCGGGAATCGGTTCGTGACAAAAGTAGAGCCAATTGAGAAGAATGAAAAGAGAGGGAGGGAGAGAGCTGCTCTGCAGCAGCTTATACTGGCAAGATGATTTTAGAGATAGGAAATGATTTGAGAGATAGGAAATGAGTTGAGTTGAGTTGAATTTTCTCCTACTTTATTGTTGTGTAATTGTAGCTTTCTCTACCTAAATATATTAGTTGCAAGACAAGTATACAAACCTTGTTAAAATACTGTGTTATAGTTTGTTTGGTTTTGCATTTTAAAAATATTTTTGAAAAAATTTAAAATATTTTTTATTAACTTTAAATTAATATATTTTTAGTGTTTTTAAATTATTTTAATTTGCTGATATCAAAAATAATTTTTAAAAATAAAATAATATTATTAATATATATTTTAATATAAAAATTATTTAAAAAACAACCATAATTATACTGCAAAATAAACTCTTAAGAACTTCCGAGCAAAAATCAATCTGATCCTAACAGCTTTGGCTAAAATCAGTCAAGAATTTAAGCTAGGTTAACCCAGTTCGGTTTTTGAAGGATAAATTTTGTCTAGACTCGGGCCTACTCATATACTTTCTCCTATTCTAGCTCCAATCATTCAAAACTTTTGTCAGGCTCAAGTCTCGAGGACATAAATCAAGAAGCTAGAACCAAGTGGATATCAGCCGAGGAAGTTGTTGGAGGGATTGGTGCTTGGTAGGCCACAAACTTACAAGCTCTTTAATCTTGCTGACAGGCTGATCTCCCCGTCTGCTTTTGCAGATTATGGATTAATTATATACTTAATCAAGCAATTAGTGGAGCTGGATTTCTCTCTTTCAAATATAAATCAGAGCTGAGATTACCAAACATTCTTGACATGATGCCATGACCTATAAAATACCATACAACAATTTGGCCGGCGGTCCATTATTTTGCTTCCAGCCACTACCTCTGATTATTAATTGATAGAGAGAATTAAAAACATTATTTAAACCATATTCTAAACGTTGCTTAAAATAAAGTAATCTCATATCAGCTCTTATTGCACGCTATGGAGCTCACAGGTGGTTCAAATGCAGCTGGTATATCTCATCTTTTTTAACTTGAAAATGTTGATCGAATCCACCTGTGATCTAAATTCTAATTAATTCGGGTAGGTGAAAAAAAAATCATTATTATTTAAAAAAAAAAAGGTTTCAGAAATTATTTTTCAAGAAACAATTCAAAAATCTTATTAACCATAATCATATAATCTAGCTCATAACCTTAAAGATTGGCCAAGTCAAATCCGACTTCAAATCTTATAATTATGACTTGAAGGGAACAATTGATCCGAAGTTCAGTGGCAATCATTTCTTTTCATAAAAGATAGAATTAAATTCGGAGGACTTGTCAGCCTATTTATTTAGCATTAACTTTATTGGTACTTTTCTCCGAGAGATCGATCTACCATTATCATCACCTTAAATGCAACCATTACGTCTATTTATTGGTAGCTTTGTCCACCTACAGCCATTGCCACTATTTATTGCCTTCACAGCTCTATCCAACCCATCTACACCGTTGTCATATTTACTTTTATGTTTTAAAAATATTTTTAAAAAATAATTATTTTTTTATTTATTTTAAATTAATATTTTTTAAATATTTTCAGATTATTTTTATATGCTAATATAAAAAAAAAATTATTTTAATACATTTTCAAATAAAAACAATCACAACCATACTTCTAAACACACACAAAATATCCATCAGTTATACAAATTCCACTGCACTAAAAAATTTAAATCCAGAATTCAAATACCCAAAAGAAAGAAAGAATAAATTCCACTGCACTAGCATTAACTTGTCGAAGAGTTATAAGTTTTTACTTAAATAAAAAGATTATTTAAAAATTAAAATCATATTTTGATTTAAATAAAAGTTAAAAGTCAGTTCTAAGTTTTAACTTATACTGCGTATCTTATTAAAAAAATTGATTTCAACTGTTTTTACCATATATACTTTTAACTTATAATCGTTTTAATTTATTTTTATCACAAATTATTTATAAAAAAAATAACTTATAAACGTACTTTTATCCTCAAGCAATACCACACTACATAAGATAGATAAATAAAAAAAATCAATTTCCTCACACAAAAATGTTTCCTGTGTAACTTACTCTTAAATAAATGGCCGTAAGAAGAAGAAAAAAAGGCAAAAATAAATAAATAAATCAGAAAACGTTTTCTGTATTAAATGAAAAAACATTAATTACATTTTAATTAAAAATTTTTGTTATTAAAGTATTAAATATTAGGAATTTAGTAAAAAGAAAGAAAAAAAAGGGCGGGGCGGGGAGAGAGAGAGAGAGACTATCAGGAGTGGTTAGACAGACACACCTTAGCTGGCAAATGGTTGTCTAGGTCAGCCAATCCCAAACAAACGTCTCTACCGCAAAATATTGTTCCCTCTCCTCCTCCCCCTCTCTCTCCCCCGCTCGCTCGCTTCCTCTTTTTCTTGAACTTGTAACGAACAATCACGAGTCAAGGTCACTGTTATCGACTTCAAGTTCTGATCGGAGAAAAGAGAGGCAAAGGAGGAATCAGAGGCATTGAAGAAGAAGAAGAAGTAGTGGTAAGTGAAGAGATCGGACGGTTGAAATGAGCGCGTCCAGGTTCATTAAGTGCGTGACTGTCGGCGACGGTGCTGTTGGCAAAACTTGTATGCTTATTTCCTACACCAGCAATACTTTCCCTACGGTATTCTCTCTCTCCCCCTGTCCTCTTTCGTAATTTCGCACATTGTGTTTTTGTGGAGATCTTTTTATATTGCTTGACGTTAGAATTTAATTTCAAGCATTTTCTGTAATTATCTTGTTTTAATTTGTAATAATTTAAATAGCAAGCAACTTTACTGAATATTCTTTTTTTTTTTTTTTTTTTGCATTTTTTTAGTGTTCTTTTTTTGGTTTATCATTTAGGGTAGAAATTAGATTTGAACTGGAAAATTTAGGGTTCCTGTTGACATGTCATGATAAATGCAATGATTGTGCGTGTAATTATTTGACTCTGGAATTTCGAATTATTAGTTTTGGTTTTCTAGATTGGGAATTATTCGTTGCTGAATTTTGAAGAATATTTGGGCATATTTCAATGTACATTGGCGTCATCAGTGAATTTTTAGGAATTATTTGGAGCATGCTGTGCAGTGTGATTTGTGCTTTCTGGTAAAAAGAGTCGTGGGGATACTTTTCCGGCTGTTAATGTGATATTATGTAGTTTTTTGCAATAACAGGACTATGTACCAACTGTTTTTGACAACTTCAGTGCAAATGTGGTTGTGGATGGAAACACTGTCAACTTAGGATTATGGGATACAGCTGGTAATTTGTCTTTGCGCAATCTTGCTATGCATTTTATGAGCTGGAGTGCTTTCTTGTGTTTAGTTTAAAGAATTTCATTGAACAGGTCAAGAGGACTACAATAGATTAAGACCTTTGAGTTATCGAGGGGCAGATGTCTTTATTCTTGCGTTCTCTTTAATTAGCAAGGCCAGCTATGAAAATGTTGCCAAAAAGGTTTGTTCATGGATATCTCTTTTGATTAAATTCCTGTGATATTACATCTCTATATTTCTTTGTGCTGATAAACTCTTTACTGGCTTTCCATTTCAGTGGATTCCAGAACTGAGGCATTATGCTCCCGGGGTTCCAATTATTCTCGTTGGAACAAAACTTGGTAAGACTTTCTCTATCACCACCTCTTAATCACGATGGGGTATCTAAATTTGTTTTCCCAAGCTGGTTGGACTTTACACGCAAAGCTACTGTTATAGGACTACTGCATCAAATTTAATGAACAAATCACTGTCCCTTACCCTTGAGCAATTATGCCAGGCATATCATAGCTTTCATAACTGCACAACACAACACATCACTTCTTTTCCTTTTCACACTGCTTCTTTCATATTGGTACGTGTAATAAATTTTGACATGTTGCTCCTTAGTATTACCTGTTGTTGCACAGATTGGTGTGTGCTTGTGGAAGATTTCTCATTTAATGCCTTTTGAGAGTGTTTGGCTGTAATAATTTTAGCATGTTGCTTGTAGCAACTGTTTCGGGAGCTCAATGTATTTTAGGTTTTAATGCTCCATTCTCTTCTGTCTATTGGCATCCATTTAAATGTCGTATCTGTTATTTAAGATGGAAAATGACTTGGTATTAGTTGAGTTTGCCGACTAGGGTTATTGGCTGTTTGTTCTTTACATCTGTCATGAAAAATTTCACGAAGACTTAATTTTTTTATACTAGTGCTTGATTATGCTGTATGCAATTTTTGAAAATGAGTAACCCTCCCCATTCCTAGTTGACTAAAATTTGTCGCAAAATAATGTTTCTCAAAGCCAACATTTTTTTTTTATAATTATGTTCATTTTCAATTTGTAGATCTCCGGGAAGATAAGCAGTTCTTTGTTGACCATCCTGGTGCAGTGCCGATTAATACTGCCCAGGTAAAAAATGACCATCCTCAAGCATCTGCCTTTTCCCCCAACACTCCACACACCAAAAATTTCTTCGTGTAAGTTCCTATCATTAATTTGTCATCGTGGCTTTGCTTTTGCTGAAGGGAGAGGAATTGAAAAAACTTATTGGAGCTCCTTTCTACATCGAATGCAGTTCAAAAACACAGCAGGTACAGACGTCCTCTTCATCTTGCTCTCTACATGCACTTTGTCTATGCCCATTGCCATTGATAGGATTTCTGTTGTAATTTCAGAATGTGAAGGCGGTTTTTGACGCAGCCATCAAGGTGGTGCTCCAGCCTCCAAAGCAAAAGAAGAAGAAAAGGGGGCAGAAGGCTTGCTCCATATTGTAACTGACGAAGGCATGATTAGGTTTGACAGAATAGAAGATGGCTTGCCTGCCACTCACTGCAGTGTCACACACCTTTCTCTATTCCTTACGCCCAGCAAGGAAGCAGGAAGTGTTGTATAGTCTTGACTGATATTCTAGGGACCTCCATGAAAACACCAGATTGATTGTTTCTTGTTTTCATCAGTCTCATGGTCTGGAATTGAACTGCACAAACATTCTCTTCTTTTTTATGTGGCGTGTCGTATCTAAACTCGACTCTCGTTTTAACTTGGATGGGCTGGTCCTACTGTGGAAGTACTGTCTCCTGGCGCGGGCTGGCCTCCTATCCGAGGCTTGCAGAATTTCTGGCCCAATTCGTATCTTATTCCGCAGCGGATTGTAACGACAGTGATGGTTATTTTGCATCCGGTTTCAACTAATGTAATTCTCTATTTCGGATTTCCTCTTAACCTAAATGGTGGTTTGAGTTATTCTGTATTTTTTTTATTTTTTTTCTGGAAATGGCCATCTTCAGCTCCGGACCGGTCATGATAATTGGCCATAGTAATGATTATGCCTCGTTGTGTTGCTAGTGTCATTATAGCACCATGCTGGTTAGTGCTATTATTTCATTAAGTTCATTCCTTTTGAAGGCTTCATTTGGTATTTTTGAAAGTTTTTAATTTTTTTTAAGATAAAAAAATGTATTATTTTGAAAAATATTTTAAGAATCGTATATGTTAGCGGGCTAACATTTCATCCAAGGAATAGGATGAACATTGTACTCCAGTGTAATAAAAGAATATAAGGCGGCATTCTTTTACAAGGATAAGAGTAGCATTGTTAGAAAACCCTACCTGGCAGTTACTGATCCACGACCTGGGTTTTATACTAGTTTAGAAGTTGACGACTTGATCAAACTTTGATTGATCCTGCAAACTAATAAAAAATTCTAAAACGATGTGTCAGCTTTTTTTCCAAAAAAATTCATGAAAGAACACCTTGGGTTCACTAGCCCAAGGGTGGTGGTTTTATAACAATGAATAGTAGTAGCCATTCGTGTAATGACTTGAGAAAAAAAACTTCTAAGTGCAAGTTGAATGTCTCTCAGAAGGCAGGGACCCTATAAACTATTTTGGATGATATGTACTTGTGGCATCTGATATAAAAAGAACAGGCACTATTTAAGAGTCACAATAGAAAATACTTTTTTATACGAGCGACAATTGAAAATACTTGAACTTTTCAATGCATAATCGAATAAATAGGGAATGAATGATAGATGTACAGATAATTCGAACCCTGAGAAAGACAGGCCCTTGTATACCACAATGTTCTGACCAATAATTATTTGAAACATTCCCACCCAGAATAATGCACAAATTATAATTACTGAACTTCGGGGAAAAAAGTTCAAGAAGAAAACAAAATCAAATGCTGGATTAGAAAATTTTACAAACCACCACTCCTGGACGGTTACTGCTGTTGAAAACCAAACAAATCAGTTTGACTCGATTCCAATCTTTCAGGCATCTTACTTACACCTTGATAGGCCCAAATTTCTCACCCATAACACCGCCCTTTTGTTTCTGGAACTGAATATACCGAATTGTGCTGGCAAAGAAGGCATCTGATGCTGGATCTGGTGTGGTGGAGTCACTTTGCATTTCATTAGTAATTAATTCGATCAGTCCTTGTATTGCAGCACTAGTAATCTGCGGGCTTCCTTTCTCAAAAAAGTACAGGTACCTGAAGCATGTGCCCCCGTAATTATCATACAATGCCAGAGGATATGTGACATGTGAATAATAAGATTAAAATTACAGATCTGAGCTACTCACTTGTTTAATATCTCAACAAACAGTGAGACTGGTCCACTGCAACCCCTTGTTGCATTGGCAATCTGCTGAGCTGCATTTGCAATCCTCAAGGCACGCTTGAGGCAAAGCAGGACCCTGAAATTAGAGAAGGCATCTGGAGTCATCCGCTCAGGTGTTCTTCACATATACAAGTAGCTAAAACTCGTCAAAAATGAAATACAAGTCTATTGGCCAGGAGACAACATTGAATAGTAGCAATAATGCAGGTTCAAAAGTAGGACCACCTATCACGAGGACAAGTTCTTGCAGAGGAGTGATTGGTTCATGGATAGAACTGTACAGTTATTCAAGTAGAATAAAATGGTTTTAAGCAAAAAGGTACAGCACCTTTCCCCATCCTTGATGCCATCCTGATCATCAACCCAAAATAGATGTGAGCATGCGTAGACTGCTCTGCATTGATCAGGTTTCTTCAAAAGCTTTGCAGAATGCTGACAAAGGGAAGAAGATCTAGAAATGAGGAGACAGTAAAGGTTTTGGAAAAAAACTGCAAGGACATGACAATGTAATAACAGAATACACAAGAACTATTACTCCCGTGGCCTTGTGTGTCAGAGTGTCCCTGTTCTCAACACCAAATACATTCATCCTCTGGAGAGCCCCAATTATTAGATGTAATGCAGTCACCTGAGCCTTGGAGTCCTGAAAGAAACATATAGATGTAAATATATAAAAAATTAAATTGGGTAAACGTGACCCACAACAATCTTTATTTCAAGAGCATGCACAGAGAGTCACTCTGTCTGAGTGGCTCTGGCAAAAGGAAATGGTTCACAAGTTACCGCAACTTCTTCCTCATATAATATGAATGCCTGTGTAAAAAACTCATAAGCAACTGGCTCAAGATCACAGTCATTGGCAGCCTGATTATTACCATAGAACAACAAAATAGAGGTCAAAAATGTAAAATGACATTATAGCAAAGTGTGAGCAGAAAAGATTTCCCTTATAAGAGATGATAAAAGCAAAGGTGATATAGTAAAATGACATTATAGCCTTTTAGACCAGAAAAAATTAAATAACAGCCCTTTTCCCCTCGTTTAAAATGCCAGTGTATGGGTGCACATGTGCATGAATTTGACAGCTGTTTTTTTCTTTCCTTTTCTTTTTCTCTCTCTTTCATTTTTTTTTATTGAACAAAAAATTATTCCTTTAATCATTTCCAGGTCAATTTTCTGCAGTACCAAGTTTAGCCATGGTATACCTCAGCACATTGCAAGTATAACCTTAATGCCAGCTCAGGTGAGGAAACAGATGAAAGAGCCTCGATTGTCTGATAAAAACAGATAAAACATACTGTAAGCATCAAGAAGATGAGTTTTATCAAAGAAAGGAATATGAACAAGGAACACATGACCAGCAAGGCAGCAATAGGTTGATAAGAATGCAAGAGAAAAAAGAGATGGAATATGAATACACTTTTGGCAAGGAAATTCTCCGGAAAAGGTAGCAAAACTCAACTGGTGAAAGAACAATTTATATAGGGCAATGAGGAGTCAAACATGTAAAGACATTAACCATGGGACCTCTTAACAGCAATAAAAGATTGCTTATATAGATTTACCTCATTCAGGAGCTGAAAAACTTTCTTAGGCGTTGCAGGCTCTTCTTCTCCCACTACATTTCCATCCTGATCTTGCAACTTTCTCACCAACTAGGAACCACACAGAATTCCAATGAAAATTCAGTTCAAGAGAGTAGGCAGTGGTGCTATGACATCAGAGATCACAAAGTTAAACCAAACACTATTCTTTAAGTCTCAGAAATCTAGAATCCTTAAGACCAATTTTTCTCCCTCCAAAAAGCTTGTCCTATGTGAATAGCCAAGCGCTTCTTAACCATAGCAGGGTTGATTCAAAAGATTGCAATATGCAATGTCACACACTCTGTGCTAAATTGAATCATTTAAATCAAAATCAGGCATACAATCTGGCAAGCTTGCAGAGATATGAGAAGAAACATACCCTGAGTGCAGAAAATATGAGAGGCGGAACAGTAAAAGGTAATCGTTGCGATCCTCCAGCCATTATATGCTTCCTCACAGCACATATAATCTGAATGAAAAGAGACTCTTTTTATTGAGAAAATTAAATAAGGTAAATTGTATGATAGTACAGGACCTAAACATTGTAACCTCAAGGCTCCAAACATTTAGATCTAACAGTCAATTGAATTCTCAATTTTAATAAGACTGTATAACTATATGACATTTTTCCAAGAGAAGCTCATCTAACTTCCTCATTTTAGTGATAATATAGGTGGTTGTATAACAATTTATTAATCTATTAAAGTAAAGTTAACATCTTAATAAGCCTGCAGGATACCTCTAAACCAACAGCTTACCTTCAACATTTCCTCTGAATCATCATTATAAAGCATATGTATGAGGCGAGCAACATAATTTTGTTCTTCCTTGAAATCCTCCTCATCGAGCTATTTATATCGCAGATCAAGGGAGTGTTAGAAAGCAGGCTATCCATAAAATATTAATCATTCATAACTTTATAACATGAAATTCATACTGAAAAAACATTCAACATGCACCTCATCTGTAGCAGTCTCATCCAAATCCTTTATTAGCCCTTTTATTAGTTCAAACAACACCTCAACCTAAAAAGAGAATAACAGCAAAGATTACCATATTTGCAAAGGATAATGCATGAGATTTGAATATGTAGGGACACTTTACCTTGTCAGCAGTAGAAATGCGAGTGTTATTTTTCATAGCGCTCTGAATAATAACCATAGCCATGACTTTGTTTGTTTCATAATCAAGGCAGTCCATGACATGAGGGTAATTAGACAGTGTCAAGGCAGTGACAATATCGTTGTACTTTTCTAATGGAGCACTCAGAAGTGCAACAATTTGTTTTTTTGCTCTGATATCTTCAAGTTTTGGCTTTCCAGAGAGCTTCTTAACACATGCCCCCTGTAAATAATTTAAAAATATATAAAAAATTGTTCTGTGGAATAACATCTTCGCGATCCAATTGATACAGAAGACAAAAGAAGGTGCCCTGAATTTTGTGTGGTAATTTGACCAGCCAATATCATGTTAAAAACCATGCACAACAGTGAAAAACTTAGATGCTCAGATGAGAGTATTATTCACGTTTATTAAAAGAAAGCGTACCAGTACATGATCCACATAATCAAGCCGTTCAGGATGCACATGGAGTGTAAATGTGAGGAGAGACACATACAAAGCAACGGCTCCAACAATAGGCATGTCAACCTGTGCTTCAATTACCTGCCATGGAATGGTTGCCAATCAACTTATGAAGGATTAAGATTATAGACTAATAAAAAATAAACACATAATTAAAAGCAAAATATGAAAAGACTCAAGTGTTTCAGTTAACTTCAGGGGGTGTCATGAAATTCACTGACTGCTGTCACTATGTTAAGTTAGTGTTGGTTTTTAGTCTAACACCTTTATAAGATGTAAGCCTTTTGGCTAGCCTACAAGCCAACTTGCACGAAACAGAACACTCTTCCATTGTAAACACAGCACCTCTTAAAGATAAAAATATATGGAAGCAGACAGAATAACTATTTTGGGAAAACCAACCCATGAGTCTATTTCTCAAAGCACTCTCATGCATCGTATTAAACCCTTATCTTCTACTTTTACTTGGAAGAAATTTACCTTTCCAATAGCACTGCTCAATTTAGCAAATGCCTCCACTTGCAGGAACTCAGGTAAAACCTGGAAGATAAGGCATCATTAATAAAAATGCAATAGCATGACTAACAAGGGTCGGAGTCATAAAGATAACTCACGTCCACACTTGAAGCAGCATAATTGGATAATCTTGCCATTAACCGTGATAGCACTGTCTTAACGTCAACTGTTGGCTGGAACCAGACAATGTCGCACAGAGAAAATGTCAACATGTAGGTCTTAACTAAAAGAGGAACAAGAAGGCAAATACAACGTCTATATTCTTAAAAAAATAGATTTATTAACTTAATAATCCTTAAAACTAAATAAATAGATACCAATGTGGGCCCCCAGCCGTGGTTGAGGTTTTGGGGTGGGAATGTATTGAATTCGGGAATAACTAAATAATAAAGCAAATGCTATCCAGGCTTTAAAAATGTCCATTATAAGGAATTTATTTTGCTTGTACTTTATATAATAGTTGAGGCAACTACAAGTACCATGGCCACAGCCAAAGATCAGAAGTGTTTAGTCCTATATGTGAACAAAACAGTCCTTGAACTGGAAAATAATCTACCTGAAGCTGGGGGCAGGCCCCCAACAATGTCTCAAGGGTCTGCAAGTGGTACTCATCTGGAAAGACTTGAATTATGCAGTCCATTAAATAATACTGTGCAAGCTCATCTTTACAGTTGACAACCTGTAACAGCATATTTACATGAAAAATCAACATATCATCAGATACAGATCTTATAGATTTCAAACTAATGGAAAGAGAAACAACAAAAGGAAACTGACAGAATCAGACCTGCTCTAAAACTCTGGGAAGAACGGTGTCTCTGTAAATCGCAAGGTCCACACCCTCTATCTGACTAAGAACATGGAGGTTCTTCCCTACCTGAGGGGGGGGAAATGAGATGCATGTATTGCTTATAAGTTCGTTTCAAGGAGAGTGCTTCTTCAGTGATAGATAACGACTAAATGCTTACAAGATCACGAAGTTCGCTTCTTTCCTTTTCCAGCTTCTCTTTAACCCAAACAGGCCCCTGCAGACCAGAAAGCCCAATTGAAGGCCTCAACTCAGGATCACCAAAGAGTATGAATGATCACAAACACCAAAACACCTGCATGGCCAAAAATCATGCTCTCATGATCCATTTTACCCAGTATGGCATGCAAGTACTGTGGTGCTATGCAATTCAAAAATATAAAAACAAAAAAAAATGGGAAAACAGGTGTTAGCAGATATACATCAAACCTGATGCTGCATCCGGACCCAAAGCTTATTCATCTCAGTGAAATTTTGCAGCACAAATTCTACAGCATCCATTACTGTGTCCTCAGCTCTGGAGAAAAAAGAAAACAACACTAAATTCAAATTGAAAGCAAATTAAAAATCATCATGTGAAATTATCAATGCGTTCATTCCTCATATACTTCAATGTCAATGACAATAAGAAACTAACAAAACTTTACCACCAAATTCCTAAAACTAACATCTCTTACCCTTCATACTTAGACCCAAGGTCCAGTAACTTATCTCTACTAGCTTGGGCAAGATAACTCCTCAAAAACAATCCGCGAACCGGATGTTGAACACCGCGACACATCTCTACAAGATCCTTGAGCACATCCTTAGCCGGAGCCTCCTTCGATTTGATATACACCGATCCTACTGTACACAGTAGATACCTGTTAAAAATTTCAACAATGCCAACTTCAACCAGAAAGGAAAAAAAAGGAGAAAAAAAAAGAAAAAAAAGAGAGAGAAAAGCAGCAGCAGCAGCACAAATTACATATGCAACTTACAGTCTAGGCAATATATTTCCAGCATGTTGCACAAGTTCGTATAAATCAACAATCGAAACGCCATGTCTACTCTCGTCTTTGAAAAACATCTCTAGTTTCCTCAATTCATCAAACGCTCTCATATCTAACAATAAATAAATAAATTTTTTAATTCAAATCATTTCGAAGAATTAGAGAAATTAAGTCCAGAGATTAGGGTTAGAAACGTGCAGAGATCGTAGTATTTGTGAGGAGAGAGTTTAGAAGTTCGAAGCTCTGATAGCATTAGAGCTGAACATTTGAGAGCGTCTCGGAGATTGTTCGCGTCCTGAGATTTAAAAATCGAGAGCAAAATTAGGGTTTCGGAATGGAAATTAAGTGAGATTGCAAAGTTTAATTGATTACCAGAGCGCGATGCATGTAAAAGGCGTTGTGTTGAATGCCGGCAATTCCTTCTGCTAGCCATTTGTCTTCGTCTTCTATTCCGGCTAAGATCATTGTGTTCTCCGTTTCTTCCTCTCTGCGGTTCTTGTTTGGATCAGGAAGTTGCAGTGAGTTTGAGTTTGAAGAAATCAATACAGTGACGATGCCTGGCTGGCAAGTCACAAATGGAAATACCAATGGAAAGAAAAAACCGAAGGGTGTGAATGTAATTAAAATAATAACTAGACTGCACTATTTTATTTTTTTTAGCATAAAAATATTAAATAATGTACAAAAATTCGGACAACCAGAATAGTTTGATTAAAAAAAATAAGAAAACTATTTTTTATAAATATTGAAATAACATGTTATAGATTTTCTATAAAACAAATAAAAAAATATAAAATTTAATTTTCAATCAACAAATAATAAAATTTAAAATAAAATTAAACTAATAAAAGAACCTGAATCAATCTGGATTAATATATTAAACATGAATCATGGGACTGAAATAATTTCATATAAAATAAATTATAAAATTTAAATCTCAGTCAATTCGATATTGAGCAGTCAAATTAAAAAAAAAAAACATCTGAGTCAACTAATCAAAATCATAATCTAAGTTTTGAGATCAAGATAATCTCATAGAACATAAATCAAAATAGATTATGAAATTTAACTCTCAACATATCCAATATTAAATGATAAAATTAAAAAAAATCATCTAAAAAAAACAAAAATAATCACCTGAGTTAATCTGGGCTAATCCGTGATTTAAATCATAAAATCATAATAACTGAATAGAAAGCATATACAAAAATTATGAAGCTTGATTCTCAATCAAATATAATATCGAGGGATCAATTTGAAAAACAAAAGATAATTTGAGTCAACTTGAGTTAACCTATCAAATTTAAATCAAGAAACATGGATAATTTCATAGAAAAAAATAAAAAAAAAATATATAAAGTTTAGTTTCAAATCAACCTAATGTTGATTAATGAAATTAAAAAACAAACTGGCCCAACTTATCTAACCCACAAAACTCACGCTTCGGACCATGAGATCATGAAAAATCTCATATAAAGCAAATAAAAAAACAACTATGAAGTTCAATTCCCGATAAACTCAATATTGAATGATAAAGCTGGGAAAAAATTATTCAAAAATACAAAGTTAGCATGGCTAATTTGCAAAACTTGTAACTCGGGTCATGAAATGAGAATAACTTTATAGAAATCAAATTAAAATAAATTATGATGTTTAATACCTAATAAATCTAATATTGAAGAATAATTATTCTTTAAAAATTAAAATAAGAGGATCAAAGTGAAAAAGGTTTTGACATTTCATTGTTCATCACTACAATAAAAATGTCAAGGCCTTTCAGTATATGTTAAAAAAAATAATCAAAGTTAACTCGAATTAACTTGTTAAATCCGAGTTAAGAAATGAAGATATCTTCATGGAAAATAAATTAAAAAAACAACTATGAAATTTAATTCTCAATTAATTTAATGTTGAAAAATGAAGTTGAGATTTTTTTTTTAAAAAATAAAAAAATATTGAGTTAACACACAAAACTCGTGATTTTGGACTATTAAACTGAGATAACTTAATAAAAAAAAAAATAAAAAATAAATTGTAACATGTTACAAAGTTTAATATTTAATAAATTCAATATTGAGAGATAATTTTTTTTTTGAAAAAAAAAACTAAGTTTGAAATTAAATTTTTTTAAAAAATTAAAGGATTAAAATGAAACTGTTCATTATTTATAGTAAAATGTGAAGGCTTTTTTGTATACGTTGAATTAATGTTAATAATAATAATAATGTGTTTTTTTTTTCATAGAGTTCGGAGGGCTGTGAGCGTAATTTTAAGGAAAAGAGGCCGAGGGATAATGGGTTGGGCTATGGATGAGCCTCATTGCTTATGGCCTACTTTTCTCTTTAAACAAATGTGGGTTTGGCCTGTAATATTCTTTCAGAATTAGAGACAACGAGAAATGATTCACTTCACTCGGTAATTAGCACAAGGCGGGCGCCCGCACATTGCGACGGGGCTAAAAAAAATCAATATACTTTAAGCATATATATGATGTATAAAATATTAATGTAGATGAGAGTGAATAATAAAGAGATTCGTTACTAATTAAATTTTTAAAAAATAAAAAATACTATAAATATAAAAAGACAATCAAAATATTTAATTTTTATTTATTTATATCTTCACTTACCTAAAAGCTATTACAGTTTTTTATAAAGAAAAAAAAAAACTAAAAAACTCTAATAATATTGAATAAAAACATAAAATAGAAAAAATATCATATTAAAATAGAAAAAAAATATCATAATAAAAATAAAAATAAAAAAAATATATATTTTTTTTAAAAAATACCTACATTAGTGTCTCAAGTTGGAAGGAACTTAGTATGCAATTAAAAATTATTTTCATCAAGATTTTTCATGGTTCTAACATTGGTTTTTTTTGCAAGTTAACCTATCATAGATCCCTAAAACAACATCCTTATCCAGGTATTTTAACAGGTTCTCATTATTAATATTTTAAGTGATAATAACTGACACAAATATAAATAACACATTAGATCTTTGATGATTTTTTTTTAAGGAGAAATCTCTCCATCATCTCCTACACAAATACGTTTTATTGTACAATTTTTTTCCAGCTATAGTTGTTCTGTAGCACACAATAAAACAAAAAAATTTATTAAAGATATGATATCAATTAATGCAGATGAGAGCAAAAAATAAAATGAGTTTGTTACATGTCAAAACCCTAAAAAAAAACATAAATACGGGAGTCAAAAAAAATATTCAATTTTTATTTATTCATGCCTTCACTTGCCAAAAAACTATTACAACAATTTATATATAAAAAAACTAGAAAAAATATTAATAATATTGAATAGAAAAAATAAACTAAGAGAAATTTTCATTTTAAATAGAAAAAAACTAAAAAAACATTAAATAATAAAAAATATATAAAAAACTCCATACTGATAGTTTAATTTTATTATTAAAATTTGGTAAATTGTTTAAATGTAATTTAAATGATGATTAACTAATTAATTTGTATATTGATTGTTTTCTTCGTTGTTTATCTCTGAATGCAAAGTTAGAGTAAACTTAGATGTTGGCATGATTATCTTCGGACGCATCTATTCTTAGCAGAAACAAAAAAGTACATTGAAGTTATTAAACAATTCCTAATTTCCTACAAATTAAATTGAGAGGGAATAATGTGAGATTTTTCTCATTAAATTAAACAACCCATCTAAGGCTAACGGGTGACATGTCGCTCTGCCATAGGAACTCGGATAACGACCCTGTCGTTTGATACTGGGGAACATGTGATCTACAAAAATGAGTTTTACCTAAATAAACGACGTGTCATGGTTGATATCCAAGATATAGCGACGCATCGCTTGTTTGATTCAAGTGTTCAATTTAGTTTTTTTTTTTTTTTTCTTGTTAGAGTTAAAAATTAAATTAAGTACTCGAGGGTTAAATGTTAAAGGTGTAAGAAACTAGTTGAAGAGTGAAATGTTAATGATGTTTGATTTGTATATAATAAATTAAGTATATTGGCAATTTCAACAGATTTTTTAAAATTTATAATAAATATAATTTTAAAAAATAAATAAAGAATATTAGTGGGGCTCAATGATAAGTGCAATAATTTATTTATTTTTTAAAAAAAGAAAAGAATGATGATGCGAATAAAACACTAAAAAGCTCAAGATTAACCCCCCCTAAAAAAAAAAAACCTCTCCTTTTCTTTTTTTGGGTAACATTTTACCCTCTAAAGTTTTTCTAACTTGTGTGTTGTTAATGTCTTACATGATATTTTTATAGAGTATTTTTTAATTGAAAAAATAAAAATAATATATTTTATATTTTTATTTTTCATATCAATACATTAAAATTAAAAAACACATCTAAAAATATTAATTTAATATTTTTTCTAGTAAAAGATAGTTTAGAAAACACTTGAACAGCAAAAACAATCTCACACTAAAAAGAAAATAAAAGCTAAGGAATTAATACTTAACCTTCTTAACCTTTGGCAAATAAAATGCAATCATAAGATTATCCCAAAAAAAAAACCAAAAAAGAAAAGAAAAGAAAATAAAGATACAATCATACAAGCACCAATTAAGAAAAAAAAAAAAATTATCCAAACTGGGACCAGGTCAAAGGAGGATATTCATAAACAAAACACATAAAGACTTTGGTTTGCTTGTTTGGTAGACTTTGGTCAAAAACTGAAGATTGTTGGACTTGTATTAAAAAAAGAATGAGACGTGCAGACTTTACCTTTTATTTCTCTTTTAATTTCGGTGAAGCTAAGCTAAACTTTCTTCTAATGACGGGCAATCTTTTGTCTTGATGTCCATATAATTTAAGAATGTTTGGTAAGCTTTGATAAAAACAAAGAACATAGTCAAATTTTCGACATCAAGCATAGGTCCCGTGTCTACTTGTCCATGTTTCTAAAGATTCAACCAATTTATCATACGGGCTTCTCTACCTTTATGGTCACACTTTTTAGCGTTCGTAATCATATAATCAATGACTAAGATGTTTCTTTAGAATTGTTTATGGTTTCTACTTTGTTGTTTCCTTATTGTAATCTTTCTGTTGGTTGTTGTTTGAATTCATAAAAAAAGAATGTAATATTCTATCTATGGGGCGAATAGTAATGGCGGGCTGTATATGGGACCAGTGTTATTGCTGATGGTCATAAATGGCAGAAATGTGAAACATGCTTAAAATGAATGCTAGGGGAGGTTGGAGATTAAGGTGGAACCAGAGAGGCTTGAACGCAATGAAAGGAGAATTAAGCGTTCGTGAGGGAATTTTAGCAGAAGATTTGAAGAAAATGGAACAGGTTTTTTATGGAAACCTGATAGGCAATTCTTGTGCAGAGTGTCTCAACTGTGATCTCCCTGAAGTTGCCAAATTTGTGCATCAGGTGCTCACCAGTTCAGGTATTAATTACAATCAAAGTCTATGTGTTTTTTCAATCTTGAATACTAACTGGTTTAACTCTTTGAACTGTTCCTGATTTTCTTCTTTGCTACTCGTGTATTCTTCTCAAGATAATGATTTTCAAGAAAGCTTAGGCACAAAAGACTGTTCACGATGCTATAAGGGATTGGTGAAAAGGGTTAGTCCTGTTTCAAGTTCATGCTCTATCCAGAAGGTTTTGAAGAAAGCGGTAAAGCGTTGTGCAGCTCTGTCAGTGGAACTAAACCCAGGAAACTCTCCCAGGTGAGTTGAGATGGAAATTCTACAAAAGAAAGTGGTTAAGTTCTTGAGTTTCTCTCTGATTTTGCATTTAAATATCTTTCAGGAACGGGCGTTCATGGGATAAGTTTTTTGCCAATCACTTGCCTACAACTATCGTTGTTTGGGCTGCTCAAGAGGCGAAAATAATGCTCAAAAGGGATTTAATTAAACTGATGGGAGGTTTGATTAATTCATCACACTTAATTCTGGAAAAATTTAGTAAAAGTTGTAAAAAAAGAGACTCTGATTTCGATCATATTTTGCAGGTTTCAAGTTAAATCCTAAGCCTTGTCTTGATACAAACCATGCCAGTTTAAGAGAAGAAGACGTTAATGAAATCACTTCTTGCACATTTCGAAGAATTGAAGAGGTATCAAGAGATGACAGTGCTTACTTGAAAGACAGCACTGGTTACAAGGCAAAAGTTACTTTTAGATCAATTTCTGTAATCAGAAGAGAGCTGCCTGAGACAGAGCTTGGTTGGCCTCTTCTTTCAAGAACCAATCGTTCAGCTCTGGATACGTTGAGAAATTCGGAAGTAGGGAATATGTCACTGGTCGAAAGGAATTCAAATGAAACGAAGATTCCTTCTAATCTCAAAACAGATTATTCTATTGTCAAGGAATGCAAGATTGAAGGGACTGTTATCCAATTGTTTCATACCTCTGAAAATCGGTCAAGAGATGGCAGCAGCAATGGAGAAGATGCGAGATTTGGCTTTAAGCAGGAAGTTTCTTCACATCCAGATCATGTACTTACCAAAAACTCCACACGATCAGGGCCTGGCTGGCCTCTTCTCCGTGTAAAAACTTCTGCATCTTTAGAATCTTTTCAAGAATCTCAGGCTGAAAAATTTTCAGTGGTTCAACGGGTTCCGAGTCTAACCGATCGATCTGAAGAAGCAACTACGAAATTTCAAATTGATTTTGTTTCCAAAGAAGTAGAGAGGTATGTTCAAAACAAGATGCGTGGTTACAAGGATAAGAATATGGGGCCTTGCTTAGCAGCGTCAATGAAGCTGCCAAAGAAGATGGACTGTTTCTTTAAAGTGTGCACGTCTGGCTGCAAACAGTTTGGTTATGAGGAGCTGAAGAGAGCAACTCGTCAATTCTCCTCAGGTTCAATTCTCTTTTCTAATAGCACAACTAGATAAGGCAAGGAGTTGTAGATTCATTTATTTGACAAATTGTTTTGTTGATATGAATTTGTTTTCTACAACAGAGAACTTCGTCGGAGAGGGAGGGTGTAGCAACGTATATAAAGGATATCTCCCTGGAGGTAAGCAAGTGGCAGTGAAGATTCTAAAACAGTACAAGGAAGCATGGAGTGACTTCTCCTTGGAAATAGATATCATGTCTTCGTTAAAGCATAAGCACATTACACCTCTAATTGGCATATGCGTCGAGGATAACCATTTAATTCTGGTCTATGATTTCTTATCCCAGGGGAGCTTAGATGAAAGACTACAAGGCAAGTATATTTGAGCATCTAGGTTGCTTCTTTAGAAATGATGCAGGAATAAGTGTAGTTATTCGAGTGTCAATGGTGATGCAGGTAAGAGAAGGAAGTCTGTATTGCCATGGAAAGTGAGGTTCAAAGTGGCTATTGCGATTGCCGAGGCTCTAAATCATCTTCACAACGAATGCTCTCGGCCTGTTATTCACAGAGATGTTAAATCTTCGAACATTCTCCTATCAAAAGATTTTCAGCCACAGGTACTTTTGCGAACAAATTGTTGCACATCAAAACAACTTTTCAAGGCAAAATTTATTCCAAGTACAGTAATCTTGATGCTGTTCTAATTCTATCCATGCAGTTATCTGATTTTGGGCTTGCCATGTGGGGACCTGCTGATTCAGCATATGCAATACATAGTGATGTTGTTGGAACTTTTGGTTATATAGCTCCTGAATATTTCATGAATGGGAGGGTCAGTGACAAAATTGATGTGTACTCCTTTGGCATAGTTCTCCTTGAATTGTTAACCGGAAAGAAACCAATCATTTCCAAAGATCTGAAAGGACAGGAGAGCCTGATTAAGTGGGTAAGAGTTTTCCCACTTTCTCTTCACTGGTTGCTGATGTTAGTGATGTTCTTGCTTCTTAGTCCCCCAAAACCACTGTTTCAATGGATGACCTAACAAGATTGATGAATAACCTAATGCAGGCAACTCCGTTATTAGAGAGTGGGAATCTAAAAGCTTTGCTGGATCCAAAGACGAATGGAAAATTTGACGTTGTTCAAATGCAAAGAATGGTTCTTGCAGCAACTCTCTGTGTCAGACAAACAGCTAGATTGCGTCCTAAAGTTAGCCAGGTACTAAACAGCGATATAGGACTGTTACAATTGCGATATCTTCCTAGTTAAAATAACCTGTAAATCACATGCGGTTTTGGTTTAAGAATCCATAAACATCACCAACGCTTCGAGCTAAATTGCCAAGACTTTGCTGCAGGCTTCTCTAGAATTTGTTTTGACTAACAGTGGACATGAAAAATTTGAATTTAAAGATTGTTTGGCCATGCCAATTAAATATTAGAAGCTTAACTTGGTTCAATTCTCTTTGATAACATTTGAGTTCAAGCTAACAAGGACTTTCATTTCACTCATCCCTGCTCCAGATACTTGAGCTATTAAGAGGTGAAAAGGATGAAGGAGAATGGGTGAACAGCTATGCTAATGATCTAAAAAAGTCAAGTGATGAGGAACTAGATGACCTTTTCCTGGAATTTGGCTGCAAACCAGGGCTGGAGACTTCATTTCTGCAATTAAATGATGATGATGCATCACATAGTAGTGTTGATACTGCATCATTAAGTAGAGTTGATGTCATTACGCCAAGTAGGGCAGGACGAAAGAGCCGCTTTATGTTGAGAGACTACCTGAAAGAATCGCAGGGTTGATCATTTTGCTGCATTCCCGTCTTGCTTGGTTCCGATGCAACCAGAAGCTGGCATATAGGATGTGAAGTAGAGGGTTGGTTGTTGACGACTGAAATACACAGTGATTTCGCCGTAATGGATTTCACCACCGATCTCAGTTTGCACCAAAATAAGAGGCTTTTGTTGCATACAGCATTTTTTCCATTCTTTCTTCTATTTTTTCAATGAGAAAGATCCCAATCCCATTCACTACCAGTCTCAGTTTGCACTGTGGAACTTAACGGCCTATATTAAAATGAACTTGTGAAAAACACTTGGAAGATTCATGTGGAGTGAGTAAGGGAGTGTTTATCGAGGCTTAAGAATGGTTTGGGAGGATGATAGTCACCAACGGGTGGCAGCAGAATTCAAACTGGTTCAAAAAGGAGCCAAGCAGAACCGCATTTTGGTTGAACTGGAACAGCCCATGTTCTGGGAATGATCCAATGGTTTGATTATATTTGAAGATTTATATGGCTTTAAACTGTCCATAAGATTGACCGTATATGGGCCTGTGTTAGATTTGCAAAAGAAAGAATTTTATACAATGGTTGAAAATGAACACAAGATTGCAAAAAGAATAGAAAGGAAATTGCATTAGATGTAGAAGAAATACAAAAACATTACAGCGGCTCTCTCAGCTTCTAGCCCCTCTTATCTCAAACTCGCAATTCCCGCTCTGACACTAGCAGTGCCCAACAGAGGCTCATTCATGGACACCTTAACAAAAAAAAGCACTGGCCACCATGAACGTCTTACAAGTTCTTGACCATGCTCAGTATTTTCCTGAACATCAGCCTCCGGCAGGTACTGTGCACGCAGCCTTGACGTAGATTCAGCATGACATGAGACACCATGGCAAACTTTCAATCTTTGGCACCCATGTTCTTGCTTTGTTGTGTCCCAAAATCAGGATTGTTTAGCTCAAAATGATAAAAAAAAAAATCCTTTAAATTCGCAATCAAATCTTGGTAAAGTGATTCTGCTTTCCGCGTCTCATCATCATACATTCTAGACCCCAAAGAAGTTTCAATAATTTGAGGCTCCTGAGAAAGAATCCGCTATTCCCATAGTAGAGAGGAACCCTACCCCTACCCCATCAACAGACGCATCAGGATAGGCCTTCTCAATGCCAGCTATATACGAATGATGGCACCTGATTGATCATCATAACAGCTGAAAGATTACAAAATGCCAGCACGATATGGGAAGACTCGCGCATCCAATCAATTGCACATACTCACCATGAGTTTTCCCACCATCAGACAAGTAGCAAAGGCTCTGAGAAGACACAGGCTGCCTGTCTTCCTCAGTAAGATCACTCTTTTCAGCTTTTTCTCCTGTCCTTTCTCCCTTTACGCTTTTCCGTGTCGACACTCTCCCTATGGAGCTTTTGTGTGCCGAAATAGCAAATTTAGAACAGGAACATCACTTGGCAAAGACCAAAAGAAGTGTCAATTTTCAAAACTTCTAGATTCGGTCAGGCAGCCCAGAGGCACGCACTGAAAGCACCATGACATTGCATAATCAACCCAGATCTATGCTCGGTGACTGAAATTCAATCCTTCGGTATTGAAGGAAAAATGTTTTCTTTATTTAATCAATGGATAATTCAATCAACGAAAATATTAAGAAGATCCAGGGCATCAGAAAATGTTCAAAGACAGAATGTTTCAGACAGGATAACAAAGAATTACATTCTGAGTGGGTAACATCGACTTGGCTGCTCTAAACCTGTTGTACATAACAAAGAACAAAAAAGAATTCCTTTCATTTACAAGTTGTACACGCTGGCTGCTCCAAACCTGTCTATCATGTCAATAGTAAAATCTGCACTACAAATTCAAAATGGGCTCCATTAACGGATGCTTCACATCAAAATGGAATTGTATACGGTAAAGCGTAAACATCAGACTCGGGCAAGTAATGTGCTCGTGGCCACAAAGTAGAACTTTCACGACACGAGATATCATGGCGTGCGTTTAGTCTCTTGTTTCCATGCCTTTCTGCCTTTAAGGCCCCAAAAAGCCATTCTTCATCGTCAGAATCTTTAAGCTCAAACTGAAGAGGTGGTGGAACCCAATCCTCAATTAAACCTTTGTATTGTGAGCCTGCTTTCAACGTCTTGCGATCATGAAATCTGAACCAAGAAGTTTCGGATTCATGGCTAACAGAGCTCTCCAACTTATCTGAAACTGAACTGCAAGATATATTTTCTAGTGGAGATGCAAGTTCCCCAGCCTTTGAGTTGACAGTTTCTTGATCAGATAAACGGACAATTTCACTCTGCCCAGAAACAGAATCTGCCCCACCCGAAGTAGAGCACAACCCTTTACTATTGCGAGACACATCTGGCTCTTTATGCCTTGTCAAGGGCAGCCGAATGCGAAAGACATTGCCTGATTGATGATGATAACAACAACTCGAAAATTAAACAAGCCGGCGAGAAATAACAAGACCAATTAAATATACCAGTCAACGAAGAAATGAGCAAAACTCACGAGGTTTGTCATCAGTAGTTGTTGAGGGGTCCAGTTTCCTCCTCTTGTTGCTCCGAATGCCATCATCAGACAAATAGCAAACATTCTGAAGGCATACGGGCTCATTGTGTTCTTCAGTAAGACCACTCTTTTCAGCTTCTTCCCTTTTTTCCTTTGGAAGCCTTCCTTTCCCCTCCTGCTGAGACTTACCCCCGTAATAACCAGTTTGGTTACTGTTTTCTTTCCTCTGCCTCCTCCTTTCTTTCTTGTCCTTCTTTGCCTCTCTATAGCTTTCTGTTACAGAAAGCTCCTTTTCCTTTTGGATCTTTTATGGACCATAAGAACAATTTTAGAATAGATGGCCAGGATCAAAGTAGTATGAATTACCCAACTCACGAATTACAAAATCTTCCCACAAAATGAACACTTGCTAAATTTATGTCAAGAAACAGGAAGCTAAGACATTATACGTTAAAATTCATTGCAAGAGGTTACATCACTTGTCAATTCATGGGCTTCATCCTCAAGATTCGACTCCATACTAATTTTTTTTGCTTTGCTTCTTGAATTCATCCCACATCCTAAAAATTGACTTTCCAGGAGTAATATTTCTACAAATTTTCTTACGATTCTTTATATTCAAATCCCTAATGACACATGCAAAAAACCCCAATCAGGAATAAGATTGCGGAAGAATCAAGATTGCAATATCTAGACATGGATTAATTACTTAACTTAATTGGTTGAATTAAGTGATAAAACGCTAAAGTCTATAGGTCAAGTCTTGAGGCCGAATAAGGCTAGCAAGCATTTAGAACACAATTACAAGTGCAGTTTTGCAACGAAAGCAAGTCGAGCATTAGACGCAAAAATCAAACTTGCCCAACAAACCTTAATCGACTCGATCCGGTAGTAGCCCGGAGGCGGGTAAGGGAAGCACCGAGACATTGGTTAATGGATCTGGATCTGTAACTAGAATTACCCACCCAAGATCAAAGGGGTATTAACAAATAAATAAATAAAATCGCTTTTGTTTCTTCGATTTGCTAGAAATCCAGCAGAAAAAAACCCCGAATCAAATCGAACCAACTCGCGCTAGAGGACTTGAGTCTAGGGTTTTTTAGACGGCGATGCCTCCCAACGCTTTTGGCTATCAGTAATTAGTGAGTGCGAAGATGGGGTACTCTGTATTTATAGCGTGCGTTCGTCTTTTATGCCGATAATACCCTTTCTGTACATCGGCCACCTGGCATCCTCTCTCTTTTAAGGGATACTATTGGAATTCTGAATCCCACGATAAAAGCTCCAGTAAGACATTATACCGTCACATTAATTATTGTAGTAATAGAGTTTTTCCCCCTCAAATGACACCGTGGGTCAAAACATATATCCTTGTTATACACCGACCACCCCCACACGCTATTCTAGTGACTTCTGGATCCCATGATAAGGCAGTGTTTGTTATTAGAAAATATTTTAAAAAAAATTAATTTTTTTTATTTTTTATTTTAAATTAATATATTTTTAATGTTTTTATATCATTTTAATGTATTGATGTTAAAAATTAATTTTAATATATTGATGTCAAAAATAATTTTTAAAAAAATTTAAAAAATTATTTTAATATGTTTTTAGAATGAAAAACAATCACAACTACACTCCTAAACACTCTATCAAAACTCTAGTCAAACATTATTATTGTGGTAACAAAGTTTTTCCCTAAATGGAGAAAAAAAAAACTCAAACTAGTATAATTAAAAAAATAATTATTTAACTTTGAAGGATATAACTCAATTGGTCATGTTTTGAATTTGGTTTTTAGAGATCACCAATTCAAATATCACAAACTTTAAGGCCACTGAAAACTTATATAATTATTAATTTTAGAATCCATAAAATTAATCGAGCTATATATAATCTGATGAAGACATCTATATTAATCTTTAAAAAATTCTCAATTCATGCATGGCAATCAATAGACGAATCATTAGAACAGAATTGCACAAACAGTTAATGGCATCATTAATTAGATCATTAATAGACAATTTTATTATTAATGTACATTTCAGTGGTAGGTGTGTAAGGATCTTACTTTTCACTTGGCCACCCAAGTTCGATTCTTGACAGAAGCAGTATCAATCATTTATTTTATCTACTGTAAGCAAACTTCAGTTATATAAAATAATGCGTATTTTTATACTCTAAAAAACTCTGGTCTTCCATCTTCGAGTTACGCCACTTGGCAAAACTTATGTTATTTTTTTAATAGAGGAATAACATATCAGAACATATCAGAAAATATCTATTCCTTTATTCTTCTTGAAAAGAAAACTTTGAAATTTAAATAATATTTCAATGGGCAAAACTTATTTGATCAATGAAAACATGTTATTTAGGCGCGACGAAACAACATATTTTGATACTGAAATTGAAAAAAAAAAATAGTTGAAGGGAGAAAACAAAATAATTATGTTTGAAGAAACTTGTATCTTCAATCTAAACATAACAACATTAAATAATAAAAAATCATATTTGTTATTAAAAGGGCATGCACGAGCTTGGTGGGAAAGTGTGGAAGAACAATTACGGCGTACTCGACGCCCACCGATTTCAAACTGGGAAGAAATGAAGGAACGATTTAGTACTTGCCCATCGATGAGCAGATAATGTTTGAAGAAATGCTTCAACTAAGACAGGGGTCCTTAATAGGGGATCAGTATACAGACCGGTTCCATGAATTAACCGTCCACAGCAGAATTGCAGAAACTGACCAGCAAACATTGGCCCGATATCACAACGGACTACGTGGTGAACTATATAAAGAAATGTTGATCGCAAGATTAATCACTGTTGAAGAAGCCTACCAACTAGCATTACGAATTGAGAAGCAGTTAGGAAACACAACAGGGAAGAAAGTCATGCCAGTGGATATGAAGTCAGGGCATACGACTAGTTTTTCGGCGCGATGACAACAATCACCACATGACAAACTAGGGGGCTCAATGCTAGGAGAACAGAAAGAGAAAACAAAGATCACAAGTAATGGTCCACAGTGCTACAAATGCAAGGGATTTGGACACTATGCTGTGGTATGTCCCACTAGAGATAGGAAACTTGTTTTTATATGCGAGAAGGAATTGACAATAATGGATGATACAAAAGGAGGAGGAACTGAAGAATTTGCAGCTAAGGAGGAACACTTAGATGCCTCACATTTGCCAAGCTGTGTTATTCACCAAATATTAACAGGAAACAAGAAGGAACTCAAAACCAATCAGGAGTGGTTGCGCACCAACATTTTCCACACACGAATTAATGTATATGCCTTCCAGTGCAACCTCTCGCTGCTCCCAGTAATAACAATAAGTAAATGTTATTAACACAGAATCTATGGTTAAACAGCTGGCTCTTGTGTGGTGTAGGCCAGAGAAATGAACACCAAATTTATGTGCTTTATTTTTTTTACTATGCTTGTAAACTTACATGCTTTATGTTTATAGGCATGATTGATAAATTTTTTCAAAGGATACATCCAGACAACTCTGTTCCTAACGAAGAAAGGAATTGGTGCTAGTATTGTTGCATTTCTTACACTTAATTTTTTAGGCATTTACTGGCTCAAAAATCTACATTAGCGAGACTAGATTATATAAACAAGTTATTTGTGTCAGTGCTATGGTATCTTGTTTTTACAAATTGCTTGTTGCCACAGATTCAAACATTCTGGTATAATCACATGTTTTCATTTGTTGCTACACTTTGCTTTGGCAAATAATCTTCGAAAATTGATGCTGCAAAAACTTGTGATGTTGGTGGGTGGACATTCACTTGGTGCATGTTTTGTCGCCAAACATATCGATCAACTCCTGAAACTCTTGAATATTTGACTAAATAACCACCCATGGTAGGATATTAGGCTTACGGCATTATAATTTTTTACTCGTTCCATCTTGATGGTGTTTTGTTTGGTTAAGTTTTTACATCATTTTGTTTAGAATCCTTAGTTTAGCTAACTGTTATTCTCTTATGATCCTCCCCGACAAATTCAGGCAATTTCAGCTTCACTGAGAGGTTGGTAGCTAGTATGCTGTAATGTACTTTATGTCAAAGAAACTGATGAAGAAACATAACATTACTGACGAATGGATAGAAACTCTGAAAGGTCGTGATTCGTGAATATCTTGGTCAGTATTTCTTTTTTCTTCAATGATGATCTTGCTTGGTGTTTAGTGTCAAGATATGAGACTTGGCCTTCTGTCAGAGCCATCAACTGTTCTGTTGTATTTCTTCTTAATAGGTGGCGCTAAACCCAGTTTAGCTGTTCTTGCTGTTTTCGGTGTCCTAAGGCTCATTCAACACCTGAAGTCTGGTAAAGATATGGTGGCGCATACCCGCATCGGTGAGCGGTCCTCTCGAATGGAAAATGCAGACTAAGGAAGAGGCATATACTATCATGAAGCATCTACTTCGCTCCATAGGGTGTTATGTCTATTCTGTGAGGGTTGGCTCACCAGCCAAACCTTTTCATAATGGTAGTTGAGGTAGCAGAATTTTGGATTAAGAATTTGATAAATTATAAATGCATAATAATCTTCTTAAGAAATAATATTGGAGTTTATGATTTTCTTTTGCTGTTTTGTATGGTAAAAAGAAATGTCATGCACCGAAATGTTGCGAGACACGGTTGTCATGAAGATTGTGTATAATTTGTTCCATAGAAAGTTCATGTTTTTGTGGATTGGTCTCTAAAAGCCTACGGTGGTAAGAGGCCCTCTAGATTATAGAAGAGACTGTTTGTTGCTGGATAAGGCCATAATCTTGTTAGATGATGGGTTTTACTTCTATCCCGACCGTGAGAGTTCTAATTCTGAAAATCAAAGCCCGAGAATTCAAGGAATCCTTGGTTTTTTTACCACTCTGTCTGTCTTCGGATCTGAAAAGAAGTTTCGGTTTTAAAAAAACCATTAAAAGCCTATGACCAATTTTAGAGATTTTCAAAGCCTAATAAAGTGATTTAAAAATTGCGAGAGTAGCTGTTGCGTTTACTTTTCTTTTTTTTTCAAAAAAAAAATATATCGAAATAATTTTTCTTTTTTATTTTCAAAAGGAGTTTCCTCCTATGAACGATTGAAGACTCTGGAGGAAAAAATGACATAATTTTCCAAATAATGATTGGGGGGAAAAACATGGTTTTTTATAATTCGTTAATCCAGGATCTAATCTAGATATCATATTTTTTTATCTATTTAGAAATTTAATTAAACTAAGGTGTTTTAACTGGTTAATCTAAGATATAATTGATATTGCCAAACTCGAATGATCTAAATTATTTTAATTTTTTAAAATTTATTTTATTCCAAACAAGGTTTTTATTTAAAAATCCAAAACAACTTTGTTTTACGACAAATCTAAATTGATATGTCGGAAATTAACCTAATTAACAAAACATTGATGTTTAGAATCAGGTTAACTATGACCTTGATGGCCGAAGGTTACATCCTTGATTATCTTGGCATAACCCTTAACACTAAGTTTTCACCATAGGCAATCAACTTTACAGCTTCTATGATCCTTTAACAGCCATACACCGCTTCTGTAACTGTAAACAAAGAAAAACTTTGCGTGTAAAAGGGTGAGCCAAAAACCCAACGCGCTGTTCTATTCATCGGTCAAAACCCTATACCTGGTTCTTGCCAAAAAATTTACCAGCTCAACTCGAGCTGCCTGTTTAATCTGAAGGCTCTTTCAGGATTACAACAAGATTACTTGCAATTAATTGTTCGTTGGCTTGATGGCATCACATGATACTCTTCTCCCCGAGAGTTTTGGTAGCGGACAGCTCATATAGCTCCAATTTTGCACATCTCACACTGTTAAATTACCTGTTATCATGTCATTGGTGATGGCCATGGATGCATACCTTGATGATCTTGCATTTAATGTATTTTTGAGATTTTCAATTATTTGTTGGTTCATGCCTTGTATGGTCTGCCTGCTACCCGCAACACATGGTACAAGTTTAAATTTAAGAATTATCTCATTTTTTCTTATATTTTTTATTAAACTATTCCGAGTACAATAAATTATTCAAGTGTTTGGGAGTGCGGTGATTTTTTTAAATGTGTTTTAAAAATATATTTTACTTGAAAAATATTAATTTGATTTTTTTAATAATTTTTGATGTGATGATATCAAAAATTAAAAAGATAAATATAAAAATAAAACTATTTTAATGTATTTTTATGTAATTTTTTTAAAAAAAAAAATTATGCACCACAATATCAAACACACACTAAGTGTCCTACTAAGAAGTGTAGTGGATGTTATTTTTCAAAGCAATTTTCGGTTGGAAATCAGTATGACAAATGTTGTTTTTTAATAAATAAATAAAAGTAAAACTACAAAAAAATATTTTTTAAAAAAATTACTTTCCAACCGCTATCCTAAACTCTCTAAATATTAAAAAATGCATTTTAAATATTATTTCATAAAAAAAATAAAATTATCATCAATTGTCTTACAAATTGATCTGAGCATATCTTTTAACTTCGAATTAAAAAACAAATCATATATCAGGGAAAAAAGAGAGAGAGAGAAAAGAAGATGTGAGCAAATTGAAGCAAAAACACACACAAAAAAAATATTATAAAAATTATAAAATTACAGCTCAACCGCAGCTCCAAACAATCTCTTCTCTTATGCCAAAAACAAGCTCTTCAAATGACAAGGGATGATAACATCATTAATACGATCGGGAAGTTGTGCTGGGATATCATTCAAGCAGTAGATAAACTATGGGTATAGATTTTTCAGGACAACAAAAGTACACAGAGACTCCCTAACGCATCATTGATCCTGTCAAATAGCCTCTTTGAAGCTCATTTGTATGGCCTTTTGTCTTTTTTAAGGATGGTTATACCGAGAAGATAAGGAATGGGCATAGGCGACTCCAGTTCGATAGAGGACTGTCTTCGCATCCACTTCGATACTATAAAAGCCGTATGATTTCGGGACATGGTGCATGGGAAATCTTTCGACTACATGCTCTGTTGTCGGTTGATAACTTGATATTGTTGCTATTTCAATGGCTACTCCTTTTGCTAGGTTTTTCTCTAGTGATGATCGATCAGCATGGGGTGTGTCGAGATTTCACAGAGGGCTAAGAGACAATCTTGCATTCTCTACATGGCAAGGAATTACTCTTTGGTAGCAGCTACTTGCTATTTCAAATCCTTCGCAGGTTGCTTTTCAGCAACATGTTGACTCCATGGTTCATACTCGTGTCTTTTGTGCTCACATTCAATTACACCAGCGTCGAATTAATTAAATTAAAAAAAAAAAAACTAAAAGCCATGGCGAGTTTATTGTGCAAATGAAAAAATAATTAAAATAATTAATTTTTTTCTTTTGTGCTCATATCTGGGATCTTCCTCCCCCGGGGCAATGCTAGATATCCTTCGTTCCTGAGGTTGTAGTTTTTGTGTTCCTTTCCCTTGCAGGGAAAAAAAAAAAAAAAAAAAAAAAACTCTTATTTATTTGTTTTAACTGTGCATTCTTCTTATAGCTTTATATTGAAAATGGATCACCATATGGAATTTGATGGTTAAATATTTTTTTAAAAGAATCTCAAGATTCAGCTAAAATCATTTATCATATCCGTCATAAACTTGTATCAAATCTTAAATAATTAGTTCAGTAATTAAATAAATATATTCTTAAGAAAAACACTCTTCCGTTTTGAATCAACCCATTAAAATTATTAAAAAAATAATTTAATATATTTTCAAAACAAATAAATATTTAAAAACAAAAGTTACCGGGGGCTGTTAATTAATTCACAACCGAGCCCAAAACTATACTTTGTTAATTAATTCACGTACCGCATGAATACCGACGTGTGTACGTGTAAAATGTGATTGCGGTATTTATGTTATCGAAGCCAAATAAATTCAAGAAATTTAAAATTCCCAGGAGAAGATAAAAAGAAAAATAATAAAAAAAGGCTATTCCTCAGCCTTTCCCGATGACCAAACTGACAATTTCCTCAATCTGTGATTCGTCTTTATAACGTCTGAATTCTGACTCTTTTCACGTCTTATTTGAGTGAATTTCTCCACCAAAACCACCTCTCCGGCTGACCCAATACTTCTGTGACTCTGTGTCCGAGTCACAAAATCGGCATGTGTACGTTGTTGTTTTGCGCCACCCTTTCCATCTCCTTCTCATTAATGCTTGGATTTTGGGCTTCGAATCATTTTACAATTGGGACTTGACTGACCTCCCAGTCCCGGCCAGGGGCCACCCTTACCGAGCTCTCTCGTCACTTCTTTCCATCTCTCTTTGTTTGATTTATTCTATGAGAGATCTAGCCACTTTTGATGTATTACTTCATTTTTCATTTCAATCCTAAAATTGAATCTTTATCCAATCCGGGTCCTCAACATTCAGATATCTCCCAATTAGGCCCCTTCATATGTTATTCACGTCGTGATTGATTGGTATTGACGTGCTTTTAGAGCACAACTATTTTGTTCTTACCTTACTTTGATCTAAAAGCAATGCTGGTTAAGGTGTGTTTATTGTGAAACTCACTGTTTTTTTAAATAAAAAAAAATTAAAGCATCATATTTCATACAATAAATACAACACAGCACAACGATACCAAACAAACACGCTTTTCAAGATGCTATTTAAATAAATTTTTAATTGATTTTTTATATGATTTTTGTTTTATAATTTTGATGTATTGATATAAAAAATTCTAAAAAAAATTTTAAAATATTTTTAACTGAAAAATATTTTTGTAAAAACACCATCCACTGTATCACTGATCACTGATTACACACTAAACTTCAATTGAAAACCAGCCTTTTGATATATAATTATGTATTGACATAAGGACTTTATCATAAATGTGAAACATTAGCAACTCAATTGACAAAACAATCTATCTGGGGATGAAATTGAAATCCTGGTAATATGCTTGGGAAAAATTTGAGGTTTGCCCTTTATTTATTTCAATCAATTATTTGGTTTTCATTTAGTTCCTTAATCACACCATTACAAACAAATAATATCCATAAATCCACATTAATTAATTACAATCAAATTTAATAAGATCTGGTCAGTTTTTGAGTCTCTTTCTCTCCTACTATATATAGACAATCCACGGATTCCTCATAATGGTCTCTTTCAGTTATACCAAGGAGAAAGAAAAAGAGAAAGGCACCAAAGCAACATAGAAGGCAAAGCATATGCCATTAAAGAGAGGGAGCGCCTACAGAGAGAGAGAAAGGTCATGCACCTCTTCTGATATAACAACATACATGAACCCTCTAGCTTTTAACCTGCCCTCGTTTCGTATCCGTTGAGAATTCATAGTGTTATTATCTATTAATAGCTAGGTCATGAAAGCTGTGAATTGAAGGGGACGTTTTTGGTGTTTGTTGTTTTCTTTCTCAGTTCTTTCAATCTTGTTGTTGTCATGGCTGTTCAAGCACAGTTGTATCCAGAAAGACTTGGGCTTTTGCCTATGGGTGGCCAACAGGATTGCATACTTAACGATCATGTTTCAGAGTTCGATGCTGACTGGGGTTTTGCTTTTCAAGAGCCGCAACAACAAAATCTCTTTCTTGATCAAAACAACTCTCAGAACTTTTGTTTTGATTGTAATATTGGAGCTTCTTCTTCTTCTTCTTATTCAACAACTTGTGATAGTTCTTTCTCCATGTTTCCTTCTCAATGTTTGGATGTTCAGCTTGACATGCAAAGGCGAGAAGTTGATTGCTTGCTTCAATTACAGGTAAAAATGCAACTGGGCTTTGATGTTTTTTTCCCCTTCTCAAGTTTTGGTTTTTGTTGTCTATTGGTTATTTTTATTCTGTAGGCTTTGGTTTTGGTTGCTTTCATTTTGTGTTTTGGTCTCCAAGAATCAAGGTCAATTTCTCTAAAACAAATGCAGGCTGAGAGGCTAAGATTTGCTTTGCAACAGCAAAGAAAGCAGCAGTTGGGAATCATACTGAAGAGTGTAGAATCAAAGGTCTCCTCTTTGATAAGGCAAAACGAAGAGGACTTGGCACAAGCAACAAAGAAAACCATGGAGCTTGAGGTCTGCCTGAGAAAAGTAGAGCAGGAGAGTGAACAATGGCAGAGACTGGCAAGAGAAAAGGAAGCGGTGGTCGTTGATTTAAGCAACACGCTTGAACAAATCAGAGAACGACTGGTCAGGACCAGCAATAAAGTCCAGGATGCAGAGTCCTTTTGTTGTGGCTCATGTGATATAGAACAAGTGGAAAGCCAAAAAAAGGTGGTTTGTAAAGGGTGCAATTCTAGGACCTCGTGCGTTATCTTTCTCCCTTGCAGGCACCTCTGCTCGTGCAAATCTTGTGAAGCTTTTCTTGGCTCCTGCCCTGTCTGTAAATCAGTAAAGGAAGCAAGCATGGAGGTTTTCTGGGTCTAACAAGAAAGGCACAAAGGCAATGGAAAAAGGAATGACCAAAGGGTAAGTTTTTTGAACATCACATGCTGATGCTTGTAGTGACCCACACTACCCCTTACGATGTTTATGGCTTATTTTGTTCTTTGGCTTTTCTGGGTCTTTGTTTACCGAATTTTTGCTGTACTGCTAGTGCTAAGACCCGTATATATGTTAAAATCAAAATGTGATGATAACTAGTACGAATCACGGCAAAGAATCTCTGCTTTTATCCTTCCTAGGTTAATTACATATTGCCTGATTCGAGCTTAAACAGAAAGTAAATCTTCTATGTTCATATTATAATTTGTTTTGTCTAGAACTTCTTATTTGGTTATTTTCGGTCTCAAGAAATGCCAGCTCTTTTCAAGCCGTAAACAATGTCCACTGCTTTTGCTGACAGAAAAAGATTTCGAAAGCCAAGTTTGACACACATCAAAACAGAAGAATCGAACTGTCACCGCCACTATTTACATACGTTTTTCTTTTTCTTCTTTGCTAATTCCAAAAAAATCATCCATTAAAGCAAAGGTAGCAGCAGCTAGCTAGAAATTGACCACCCATCTGCCGTACCATAAATGAATCTGATCTGCAGAACCTTATGACTCACCAAGAATTAAATAAAGAAAACTCGAGCCCTCAAACGGGCACCTTGAGAAACCCAGGGGAGTCTTCTTGGGCATATCGAGTAACCAACAAAACAACAGAACCTACGCATAGCCCCCGTGAGCTAAAAAAAGTTGGCCCAGGACTGCAGATGCGGACTTTGATGCTGGTTACATGCATCGTAGCTAGCCCCTGTGTGGGGTCGGTCCTACAATGTTCCTCCTCCTTCTATGCACAAGGAACCGTTTACGAGGGAGTGTAATGACTGTTGTCGAGATCTTGTGAATCGGAAATCGTGATGGGACTGCAGTATGCATGATTTGCTCTCTCCCGTACGGGAAAGAAGAAGACAGGTTTGACATGCACACAACGGACCCAGGATGGGATGCTTTGGAGTTTTGGACTCCTAATTATAGGGGTCCCATTTGGCTTTTGACGGGAATCACAATACTTGTAGGGGCTTGTCTCTTGCTTGAGGAGGTCAGTTGGCCATATCTGGTTCGGCTGTTGTAGGATTCGCTGACTTTTCTGATGTGGCGTACGTGTAGGCGAACCGTATCTGCAATTCGCCACGTATACTATCATTACCCAGCTTTTTAGGGTGGGGCTTGTAAGCCCAGTTAGATTCCCTTGTTCGGAACTTGTTTCTTCTATGTGGGTCCTATATGGGCCAGACCTGATAAATTATAAATTATGTGACTTATTTCGTGCGGTAACTAAAAACTATGTGATGGATTGTTTATTTTAAAAAACAATATATTAAATTAATTTGTTTTTAGTATTTTAATTACTTTAATTTTAATGTATTAATGTTGAAAATAAAAAAAATCTATTAAATTTATTTGATATATTTTCAAGTGAAAAATATTTATAAAAAGTATTATGCAGTACAATATTAAATACATAATAATTAGCAGTTTAATAAATATCTAATTATAGTTTTATCTATGTTCTGGCTCTCATTTCATGTGTAGTTATAAAACATATTCGGTGAATTGCCCTTAATTAACTCAATTTTTTTTTAAAAAAAATATTATTGAAGCCTTATTTTAATTAAAAAAAAATGAGTCTTTTCACTAACTTGGTAGTGACCGGGACTTGGATCATTGAGTGGATTAACTTGCCAAGCTATAATGATTCTTCGAAATATGGACAAATAACCCTGTTAAAAGGTGCATTGTTAAATTTGTTTAGGACACCTACTTATAAACTAGTTTGAAAATATCTCTTGCATAAAAAAAAAGGTGAATAAATAGAAAAAAATGGATGTTTTTCTTTGAATGTCGTTGGATAACTTTATTGTATAGATTTTGATATCTTTTAAAACCCAAATATGTACTTTTATAAAGACATTTTCTTTATATTACCAGTCCAGCACTTTATACCCTAAATGATCCGGTTACCCAGACTACCTGCGCCAAGCTTTAAAAAAATCGGACGTGGGATTGGAGTGTCTTCGGCCGAAAAAAGAATTGGTGGACGGCGACCATGCCGTTGAGGTTCTAGTTATTGGTAACAAGCCACTTTTTCCGCCCGTTCCCATGGGTTTCTGCAATTCCCTCTTCTTCTTTTTTTTTTAATTTGTAGTAAATGAAAATCTCAAAATCATGAAATTGTAAGGAAAGTATTGCACACAGATAATCATTGTACGGGAATACAAGGACTTCTCTTTTTACAATTTCGGAAGTGGACAGTTACCTGCTGTTCCTTTATCTACATAAAGATTGCATTATCTTTTTTACTCAATATCTATATGGAGTACAATTCATGACTATAGGATGAAAAAATAGTGCTAGAAAATATGATTATTATTTTTTTGCCTTCTGTTTTCTAGTGTGACTAGGTGATGATGATAAATCTTAGATGAAAAATGTCAGTGCCTTAGAATATGATTTTTTTTTTTTGTCTTGGTTTATAGTGTGATTAGGTGATTGCCATAACATGAGAAAATTGATTTTTTATAAATGTTTTCGTGTAAGAATTTGCATGAAACATTTAAAAAAAATTATGATAGTTTTTTTATTTTTCACTGGGATTTATTGTTTATCATGAATATTGAGATAACATGTACATCACACCACTTTATAGATTGTGATGGATCAACATGTTTAAAAAAAAAAAAAAAGTATAAGTTCCTGTTTAGAATATCCAAAGATAGGGTGATAATCCAATTATAGGTGGATAGGAGTTACATTTATATTTAACATCTCTAAACTTGGCAAAATATTAGACACGTTTGATATGGATCTAACTCGATTTTAGGCCCAACATTCTTATGCATGGCTATAAGCTGAGCCGAAGTGAGCACATGTTTGACAAGTTGTTAAACTCAATGTTCTTGAATTCAACTATATACTGAGTCCAAACAGACACATGTCTAATATATTGTCATACTCAACGCCTTTAAATTTGAATACATACCAAGCCTATTTTACACATGAGTTTGAAAACTCTCTTAACCCATCAATCTTGTGCTTGGCTTCGTGCCATGACCAATTGACATGGATGTATTTCATTGCCATGCTCATTAATCATGGACTTTGTGATGTGCCAAACATGAAGGGCTAAAGGTCTATGGATCCTTAAGCCTTATTAAATGAAATTATTTTATAGATATTTGATTTTCTATCACCAGTCATTCACTTCCCAAGCTTTGAAGAATGAATTATTAATATGAACATATAATTATCAAATGTTCAAATACTAAAAAACCTCATTTACGAGCATGTCGTATTTTAGATCATCATTATATTGAGCTAAGAACATCTATTGAAAAAAAAAATCAATTACTCAAGGAGATAAAACCAAAGGTTAAGCATCTAGAGAGAGGGGGAGAGAGATTGGATGGCAAATACATAGTTTTCTATTGAGATATTTTTGCCACGTGTCGACTCATGACCAAATAATTTACCAACTTAAATAGATAAAAATAAAGGGATAAATTGAACAATTATAACCCTAAATATAATTCAATGTCAAAATAGCACATGATGAAAATGTTTTGGTGGAATAACATAGTTAGAGGATATCGCGGTTCAGAACCGCGATATTTTAATAATATTGCGATTCAGAATAACATCATTTGATTCAATGTTGTAGTTCAAAATTATAACATTCTCATGGAGACTGTTTTGAAAATCGGCTAGATATTTGATAAAACGATTAGACTGTAGCTAAAATGTCTAGAGCGTTTTGACTGTTGTAAAGTTCTGAGATATTTTCGTGTTTCAAGCCTGGAAAAATTGATAAAATTATAGTTCTTGTAAATTTAAAATTTTATTTATTTAATGATTTTAGAGAATTAAAATATTTACAGTTTTTTTTATCAAAATCTGAACAAAGTTTTCTTTATATAAGAATCATACCTAGAATTTTATCCTACTTAAAAAAACCATACAAAAAACCGCAATCAACAAATTCTAACTGAAGTCAATATATTCTTATATTTTATAATCACAAGTAACTTTGAAAATACAATATATATATACATGCACAATAAATATAAAAAAATTTAACAATTTAATAGTAAAGTAATTCTAAGATATATAAACATTACTCCTTTTACAAGTACAGCGATGTTAGATGCTAGTATTTACAATGGAAAGATAAATATATCAATAGCTAGAAAACATGTCATAAAATCATGTAATTCTTGATTGAATATTCATGTTTAAAAATTTATTTGGTATTATAATAATGATTATTTTACAAAATATTTTTTACTTGAAATATATTATAATAATATTGTTTTATATTTTTAAAATTTATTTTTGATATTGAGATATTAACAAAATATTAAAAAAAATAAAATTAAGTAAATATATTTTTTTTAAAATACAAAAAGAAACGAGCTTACTCGCGAAGGGTGGACTGCTTCAACTTTTTAGAAAATACGAAAGAAAGTAACAATCGAGCATCTTCTTAACGACCCTATGTTGAGCGAGCCTAGCAAACAAATTTCACTGATGCATCATAAAAACAATGTATGACCCTACCACTATATTCGTGTCCATCGTGCATCCATGTCAAGACAAGAAAATAATATTAGCTAGCATGTAATTAATTAAATTATTCAATTAATTCTATTGACAGACTGAGCATACACACACACACAAAAGCTATTACAATTATAATGTATTCAAATATTTAAAATAATAAAAATGAATTATTAGTGATCATGACACAACAAACGCAAATATCCACTAGTCCATGATAAAAAAAAAAATTAATCATCTAGAAGATGGTTCAGTGGTAAGAACCTAGAATCAAGAGTTTTGCTTCTCTGTGGTTTCAAGTTCAAGCCCTGTGATTGCTAATATAATAATCATTAAAGGCTTACATGATCGTTAACTTCAGGGCCCGTAGGATTAGTCGAGAAATGTATAAACTGGTTCAAATATCCACATTAATAATAATAATAAAAAAAAAAAATTCCATGGATGAAGTAACATTTTCTTTTTCTTCAAGGTAACAAAAGACATTTTATTTTAATTGATCACATATTCAATTTTTTTTTTATAATTATGTATTCACAAAAAAAATTAGTCAAGTCAAGAAAAAAAAAGAGATAATGTCTAATTAACATTTTGCAATCATTTATTCATTACAAAATTAATATTATTTATTATAGTTTTGGAAGTAACAATATTCTTTATAAATAATAACTATATACAATAATATCAGTCACCGGTGTAATTAAAAAATAGTTAATTAAATCAAAGAACGTTACAATAGCAATAAAACAATAAATAAAAATACTTAATAATTTTTAATGTATTAATTAAAAAATTATAATTATAATGTAATCAAATATTCATAATTTTTTGTTGGAGTTATTACTGACCAAAAGATATCTCAAGTCACCCACATTACACGAGGTCAAGTGTGTTTGGCAACATTGTTCACCGTGTTTTTGTTAATTTTTTTTTTATTTTAAATTATTATCTTTTTATATATTAATATTAAAAATAAAAAAAATATTATTTTAATATATTTATAACAATGAATTCAGCAACAAAGCGGGTCCCAACAGAACCTCATACCAGATTACCGTAGCCACTAATCAAATTCCAGGCACAAGAATTCTGTGCCTGAAATCACACCCGAAACACTTTCCACTAAATTATCCACCCCCTCTCCCTTCTCAACCTCATCGTCATCGCTTTGAAAAGAACTCAAATTCCTCTCCAAATCCCTCCTTTTACTTGGCCAAAATCCTATCAAATCAAGCGATGCAACAGGGAGATTACAGTTCTTATTATCAATACCCACACCTCCAAAACCCTAACCCTAGTCCCAACCCCAACCCCAACCCCAACCCTAATCCTCCTATTGATCATCACCAAACCCCTTACGCGTCCGCACCACCTTTCTCCTCCGGTTACACCCCCTCTGATTACTCCATTTATCCTCCAAATTACCCTCCTTATCCCCAAAATCCCGATCCAGTCCCTCCGCCTACAGCCCCTACATTCACCCCACCACCACCACCAAACCCTAATAATTCACAACCATCCTTTAACCCACCACCTACACCACTACCACAACAGCCACAGCAACCACCGTCTTTTCCTCCGTACGATTCTCATGGGTCCTACCAACCTCCAGCAACTCAGCAATCTTATTTCCCACCGTTTGATCAACATCAAACGGTTCCCAATTACGCTCCTCAACCACCGCCTCCTACCTCACTAGCACCGAATCCTTCCGCAACAACCAATTCTCCATACTCCTCGATGTACAGTGCGCCTTATAATCCAACAGGATCATCAGTGCCGCCCGTATACGATGCTCCATATGAGAATCCGATAAAATACGATCAGAATTTCGGGTATTTTGACGGTTATAATCGGAGCAGGTCCGATATAGGGTCGGATCTATATGGAAAGCGACCTGAGAGCAGATATGATATCGGTGGCGGTCGTGATGATGGGTATGGAGATGGTGTTTATGCATATGAAGGAGGGAAGGTGGAGCCTTATGGCGCGCGAGGGACAGCGCCAAAGTCATCGACCTGGGCCAGGTTCGATGATTATGGGAGATCGATTAGTATTCCTTCTGGAAAGGACAATTCATTGCGGCCTGGTTCCGGTTCCGGTTCAGGGAAGATTGTGAGGGCAGTACCGAAGGCGGATACACAGGAGGATGTTAAGAGTGGGGTCCAGAAGTTTAGGGTCAAGCTTTTGGCCGAAAGTGGAGGGCAGAGTACCATGGATGTGCTTTGCCAGGTAGATGTCCGAGTTTATCACTTGATTGGTGGCAATTTTTAATCACGTTATAATGATTTGTAGTGTGATTAGAATTATTAATTTGATGGTAGAGTGGGGTTGTGTTGATATGGTTACCATCCAGGGGCTTTTTTTACATGCTTGGTAGCGGTAAGACGTATTCTGTTCAGCTGTTGCATTGTGCATCATTTGAGGTCAAACGTGTGAATTTATAAATATGGCTAATTGCGAAAGAAGCTCAGTCTAGGAGTAGTTGTTTGGAATGCCTCTCCTTACTGTTCCAGTGAATGATTTTGCATGCTTCTGTTGGGTTATTTGAATTGTCGTTGTAGAAGTCTTTTATTACCGTTAAGGAATCAAAATGGAACTTTCCTTTAGACTCTAGCTTCACTGATTTAGTGGTCAATTGTGCTTTCAACAGAGCTAATCAAGTCTTTTGTATGTTTAGCGCTCTAAGTATTTCCATTTCAAGTTTAGATTTATTATGTGTACCACAGTGCCAAGCAGTTCTTGTAAGTCATTGCTATGAGAATTTGTCTTCTTTGTGGTCATATGACAATCTGGGGGTTTATTTATTTTCTGCCAGCTCGTGACTGTATTTAAATTTATTCAGATTGGTTTGGATGGAATTCGTATGCTCGATCCTAATACCAGTCGGACTTTGAGAATATATCCTCTTGAGAACATCACAAGATGCGATGTGAGTCAGCTTATTTTCTTCAATTCCTCACTCTCTTCTCGAGTATCATTATCATTGTTAACGTACTGCTTAACATTGAATTTGCACTTTCCTCTTATGTAGAAAACGGATTCATCTACCTTTGCATTTTGGTCCAAGAGTTCTGTGGATATTGACCCAAGACGTATTAGACTGCAATCAAATAGTTACACCACCAACACCCTTCTCGATACCGTGACTGCTGCAACTGTACAGGTTTTGTGGCCATAAGAAACCTTTTTCATGTATACTAATTATATTTTAGTTACATTTGCTTTTATAGAAGCTTAACCATTGACTCATGTCTTGACTCATTCTGCATTACATTGTTTCTATTGCCCTTTTCATTACATTAATATCTGAATTTCATCTGTAGATCTGTTCCAAATATTGAAGCAAAAAAGGAGGTATGGATGATTAATTCAATAATATTTAGAGGAAGGAGACCTAGAATAAAATATCCAGAAGCTTAGCTTCTTTATCAAATTAAGAATGTTAAGTTTGGTAGATAAACCCGTAACTATTACAAGTACTTGTTAGTATATGAAATCTTAAACTTCTGCTAGATTTGGACATCATTGTTGAATGAATATTTTAACACTCAAGCTTTGATCTAATTAAGAATGTTAAATTTGGTAGATAAATTTGTAACTATTACAAGTACTAGTTAGTATGTGAAATCTTCAACTCCTGCTAGAATTGGACATCATTGTGAATGCTAATTTTGGCACTGGCTACAGACATGAAAGTTGTGCAGTAAAAAGATAGTACTTTCATTTTCCCATTGTTGCTGCTTCATGTAAAAGCTACTGATATGCAGCTGTAATGTCCCACACTGGAGGCGCACTACTTATATGATAGACATAAATGTATTGAGCTAAGGACCTGCAATGGATATCTATTTTGGGAAATTCCCAACTTTGTATTCTTCCTGTAGGCTCCCAGCTATTAAGAATGTGCACTGCCCTGCCCCTGGGGCCTAGGGCATCAACTGACCGGTGACAATGTGATTGATCATTGTCAATGGGTGTTAGAATGTGGTTTCTCTAGTGTTTTTATATGAGACCTGGGTTATGCTTCCTCCTTTTGGAGATCACCTGTAGAATGCTATCCTGGTCACAAGGTGGATCCAGGCTGAGAAGGGGATGATTATTTAGGGAAACATTTGTCAGTCCTGCAATCTGTTCTGTGATACATTGGGTGTTCTTTTGAGAGATACTTGTAGCCAGTCCAGTGGTGGCTTTTGGTTTAATGGCTGATCTGAAGAAATTGGTAGCACTCTGGGGTTTGGATCAGGGCTTTATTACGAGATAGAAGAGAAAGAAGGGGGAGTGGAAATTATTATTTTTGCAAGGGGATAGCATTTAATGTTTGTTTGTGTGGCTTACCAACTCTTTTCATTTGTCAATGGCAAAATGAATGCAGCTGCCCTGTGTTTTTGCTGCTTTAGATTGTTGACATGTGTTATTGAAGCATAATTTCATTCTTTCCAAAATGCAGTTCAAGGAAATGGGTGGAAGAATTAGGCCTTCTGATACTTCAAAGACAACTGAGCAGCCTACAGAGAAGAAGAAAGGGCTTGGTGATTGGATGAACTTGATAAAGCCAGGCAGTGAGGAGAAAGATCATTGGGTAAAACTATGGCTTTAATAGAGATTTTATTTTGCTGACTGCTTAAAATGGAATCAGACAAGTGTTTTATTCATTATTGATTATGTAACCATAATTTTTAATTTTACAAGCATGGGCGCTCCTCCCTTAATTTTTTTCTTAAGAAGGGAGGGGGGGAGGGAGGGGTTTGTGCTTTTACTGTTTCTTTGAATTGTGATTTTGGAGTTCCTATAATATCATTTGTTCTTAGGTCCCTGATGAAGCTGTTTCAAAGTGTACATCATGTGGAACAGATTTTGGGGCTTTTGTTCGCCGGGTAAATTCTTTTACCGTGGTTGATTATCATTATTTGCTACTTATGCATGCCTTAATATTTCATGTAAATCCATTGCTTCTCCCTTTTCCAAATCCCAGCATCACTGCAGAAACTGCGGAGACATTTTCTGTGACAAGTGCACCCATGGAAGAATTGCTCTTACTGCTGATGAGAATGCCCAGCCAGTTAGAGTTTGTGACCGATGCATGGTATGTACTGAAGATCTATCCATTATTTAATTGTTATTGTTTCACAAACCCATGAATCCATCTCTTAACTTTTGGTAGTGATATAGAATTTTTTTTTTATTTCTTCTTCTTTCTTTAATCTCTTTTTGCCTGTCTCATTTATTAACGGGATCACTTGCATGCTAGTGAGGTGTTGGGAGTCGTCGAACTGAATTGCTTACATGGATGTGATAGCAGTTTATTACAGTCCATTTTCTTTTCAACAAGTTTTTTTGCTGTCTGCTTGTTGTAAAGGAACATTGAGGTGTATTACAGGACAGTAAGAGCCTGAGATTCCTGTGTTTGCTTTCCATAGAAAATATGCCTTCGCAAACTGTCAACCTATCACGTAATTTTTTTTTTGCAAGCTAATATGCTTTTATATATATTTCTTAAATGATGGTCATGAGGTTCCTTAGGTTTCAAAGGATGTTAGCCACAGTGATTATCATTTGTTAATAAAACTTGATGGGTTGTGCTATCAGCTTCTATAAAGTGTAGCAGGTACTTTGTGGTTTGGGAGATATGCATATGATGCTCCTTGATTATGTTAAGTCAAGCATATGCTATGTGCACGTCACAGTTGTCATTCTGTGCATGAGCATTATTATGTGCATTTATCATGGTGGTCTCCCTATCTTTATGAAAGAACAACTCATAAAGTTTTCTATCTTTCAGGCAGAAGTGACTCAGAGGCTGAGTAATGCTAAGGAAGCAGCTAGCAAACCTGCATTTCATAGTCATGAGGATCTTGCCAGGAAGCTCCAGGTAAAGAATATCTAACTTAAGATTTCTTGATATGCTCATCCATAGCTTCTGATTACTTGTGCTCTTGTTCAGTTGGTATTTCAACATGTGCTTTTGTGATTGTGGTTTTTTTTATTGACATTAATCATTTGACAGGAGGAGATGGAGAAAAATCGAAAGTCATCATCAGGTGATCTTCTTACTTTGTATTTATGTTTCTTTTTCTTGTTGGTGCATGAGCTTGCTTACAGAAGAAAAAGCTCCCACCACGAGGAAAGGTTCAAATATGCAATGGGTTTTGAATGTCTGCTATCCATCCGAGTTATTTGAATCATTTGGTGGTTCTGGGCTAAGTTTTAGCATGTCATTTTTAAATTTAATCATGAATCTTAATGTAAGGTTGTCATTTTAATTGTTTGACCAGGATCGAAGTCTGATGGATCTGGGAGGCGGATGAGGGAAGTTGCCTGTCCAACTTGCACTGTCCATTTGCAGGTTTGAAATCCTTGTCTGCCTCGTTTTGGGGCTTGGATTTCTATGAACTACATTAATTGGATCGTTAAAATATCTTGGTTGTGCTATTTTTGCAGGTCCAGGTTCCCAGCTCAGGTTCAGAAACCATCGAGTGTGGAGTATGTCAACACCCATTTCTTGTCAGTGCTCACTGATTCGAGCATAGTTTTCCGATTATTGGAGGTGCCAATTCCTCCGAGGATGATGGAATGCTAGCCTTTCTGGGGTGAATTGCTTGTTTACCCTAGTTTAGGTCTCTGCTGTAAAATGGAATTTGGTAAACTTTGTACATGGCTATATTATTTCATTTTTCTTGACCTTTCTTGTCGTGGAAATATTTTGCCTCTTAGAGTTTCTACGGGTTTGTATTTTACAGAGTGGGTTTGTAATTTGACTGCCCATGATTACAATAAAATAGTGGACTATTTGTGATTTGAAGTTACCGAATAAGCATTTTGATTCTTGAATTGTGAGCCTCGCACCCCGAAAGCCCGGCTATTTTACACACCGGTTGTGTAACGGTGATCTGATTGGGTCCAATTCGATACCTGGACCATTATTGGGCTTTCAAAGACAAGTGATAGAGGTTTCCAACGTTCGATGATTGAGAAGCGCAGCTCTACCTCTTCTGAATATTGATGGAGCCCATTTGCTTACGAGTTCTTTGATGTTGGATAGCTTTTAGCACCAAATTCAGCAGAAAGTAACTGGTCAGTGTAGACGTCCTCTTTTCATTTCCCTTCTGTCGAGATGGTCATTTACAGTATTCTTCTGAATGATTCAGCATGTCATTTGGCGTTTCTAGCGCTTGATTTTAATGAATTTTTGTGTGTTTTGCGCATCTGATATATATTGCTGACCATCCTTGTAAGTTTTGAGTGTTGATTTGACACTCAATTCATTAATCTGGTGAATTAATCAAGGGCTGTTAATTGCTATCTACAGTAATGCCTCTTCCTTTTCTTTTTATTTTTTGTCCACTATAAGCGTGATTCTTGGCAAAAATATTTTGATTTGATACATACCCACCACCCAAAATCAACCTGATACAGTTGGATGTCGTTTCTCTGCCGGTGTTGGCCTCACCTGTGACCACTCTTATTGTTTGAGACAATGAATTTAGTGTTTGAGACAATGATAGACTAACAAGATAATTTTTTATGAAGTTGTTTAGTGTATTTTTGAACAGTATAAAAATCATTTTTTTTCTATCCAAAGTTGTTTTAGTAGAAAAGTTTTTGTCCCACTAAAAAGGATAGGATAAACTTGTCAAATTCTCTGTACAAGGGTTAATTTAATTGATTTGAATTAATATAAAGATAAAAATAATTATTATCATAGTTCTAAAATCTAACTTGGGATTCGGTTCAAGTTTAAGCTTGAGTCACGAGTTGAGTTGACCATTGATCCATGTCAACGTAAAGATAAAAATAATTATTATCATAATTTTAAAATCTGACTCGGAAATATGCTAGGAGCCAGGCCCAAGTCACAGGTCGGGCTGACCATTTACTAAGGTGAATATAAGTATAAAAATAGTTGTTATCATAATTTTAAAATTCAATCCAGGAATTAGCTTGGTGCAATGCTTGGGTTATGAGTCAGGTTAACCATTGACTTAGATCAACGTAATGACAAAAATAATTATTATCAAAGTTTTAAAACTCAACTTGGGAATTGAACTAGGACTAGACAATAATTGGTTTTTGTTAATGGTCAACTACTTGTGACACGGGCCAAATCTCGAGTCGAGTTTTAAAACTACAATAATAATTATTTTTTCTTTACATTGATCTAGATCAACTAGATCAACCATTCTGCATAGAATTAAATAACCTTATCCTACTGCTTTTAGTAAGACAAAAACTTATCCACTAAAATAATATTGGAAATGATAAGAATTTATTTTTGTAGTGTCTAAAAGTGCACCAAACAACACAAAAAAATTATCTCGTCATCTCTATCATTATCATACCAAACACTATCTGATTATTGGAATTGGATAGTTATTGTCATCTATAAATTATTTACTGTGACCAATTCCAACTAAAAATTTTCTATATATATATATAAGCCTAAACTCGACAAGTCGAAAACACTCTTCAAAACCACATCTCTTGAGCTCAATAAAGAGAAGGACTCAACTCTCTTGGATTCAGCCTAGGAGAAGAATCCAGTCCACGAGAATAGTTACATTTTGAATCTCATTCTCCCTACATTTTTAAGTATATAAAAGTTATTTAAGAGCCCACTCTATGTACTGAAATTAATATTGTGCAAGAGATAGTATGTAAGAGTCCTTTAAGGGGCTACCATATTTCCATTTATACTAATGCTGTGTAAATAATGTATATAAAAGTTTTTTAAAAGCTTATTATATTCTTATCGATATTAATGTTGTGTAAGGGATAATGACCTATTATATTTTTATCAATATTAATATATATGTTAAAAGTATTTTTGCTCATTAAAACTATCAGAAACTAGAATCATACAAATAAAATATTAATGATGGTTATGGGGGAAAAAAAGAAGAAATATATTCGATACATTTAAAAATAAATACTTTCTTTTTGGAGTGCAAGATGTGGACAAAGTATTTGAACTAAAATAAATTATTTTTCAAAACTTGAGGGTTCCGTTGGCACTTTACACTATAACATAGTTTCGACTCCTGTGAAGGATGATCCAAGAACATTACCAAACAAAAGTAGAAAATAAGTTATTCTCTAAAAAAAAGAAAAACAACACAGATAAAAAATATAAATTAAGGAAATCATAACAGTGTTAAGGAAATCAATTCAACAACACACATAAAAAAATCTAAATTAAGGAAGTCAATCATAACAGTGCTAGAATGAGTGATCAATTGGGGCATATAATGTGAAGACACAATGCACCTAAAATATATATTCAAGATATATTTATTTCTATCTCTACCCATTTCATGAATGGGTTGGTCTTCGATCACATACCAGACCTCCTTTTCACTACTTTTATTTATTCAATCTTTTGTAATGAATTATAACTGTATGGAAAAAAAGTTAAATCTCTCGAGCCACTAAGATTGAAGAGAGGGTCATCCACTTTTACACTTTTCCACGACGAGAGCAGCCTCTTTCCGTGCCACCTTTATTTCTTCCGTGGCGTTGATACTGCATTGCAAGGTTTTTCCACGAAGAGAGCAACCACTTCTACATTTTTCTTTGAGTCTTGATCGTGGCTACTTCTGGTTAGGATCTCCAAGCAGAATATCCATTTAATTATATGTATAGAACAGTTGAATTACTAGCTTGAGGATAGGTTTTCTTGAGCTTAAAAGGTGGTTTGGCTTGATTTCTTCTTCACAAGTATGGTACTGATCTGGCACTTAGTTGAGTTTGATTAGTTGACAAGTCATATCACATATCAGATTCATCAAGTTTACAAGAAAGTCTCGAACAAACAAATAAATTATTTTGACAGATGAGCACCGACGGCACCGTACCTACCAGAAGCCCTCTCTCCTTCCAAATGCTGGGGTCGCTTAATTTATTGCATAATAACGCGGGAGGTTGCAAGAAGGGCAGTTGGCTATCTGTAATTTAAAACGTTTGTTTTTAGCATGTTTTATTTTTTAATAAAAAAATATTTTTGTTATTTTTTTTTCAAATTAATAATATTTTAGTATTTTCAAATCATTTTGATATGGTGATATCAAAAATAATTTTTTAAAAATAAAAATAAATATTATTTTAATATATTTTCAAAGAAAATATATTTTGAAAAGCAACCGCTACTATACTCTCAAACATGTTTTTATTGATTACTGTTTGACTCTACCACTTTTTAGTTCTAATCTTCAGACAAGTAATTAGATAAATTTATTTAAAATGTACTTTTAAGATCATCTAAAAATACCTAATTTTAATTAATATGTAAATTAGTTTATTTAGGAGCGCTATGTTATGTAAATTTTAATTAAACTATTATGTTATGTAAAATTATGTCATGTTATGTAAATCTTAATTAAATTGTCCAGGATAAAAAATATTCTGAATATAAAAAAAGTTCAGGTTGGAGGGAATTATTTGGCATTGTTAATAAACCTAACTCAATAAGTTGACCTTAAAACTTACTAACCTATATTGTTGTCGAGCCTATGTTTAAAATTAAACAACATGGAACTTATCTTGATGTGACTTAGTCGGCTCGATAATTTAAAAGGCAACTTGAATGATTAGTAAAAACACGTGGTTTGTCATTGATTTTTTTTCTTTCAAGATGACATGTTTTTTTAAAATATTACGATTATGATATATTGGATCAACTTGCCTGTAATTTAGGTCATGAACTCCACTGATGAATTAATAACTTTAATTTTTTACTTAATTATATGATAAAAAAATAAATTCAAGTATAAATTAAATATCAGGACATTTGTTTGAAACTTCAATAACCTTATAAAAAAAAAACTAAAATAAATTATGAATACCAATTTAAAATCAATTAAATATTAAAAAATGAAATTAATAAACAATCAACAAAGAATTAAATTTAAATCCAAAAGGATGATTTTTTTTTTTGTAAAAAAGCAAAGAGAAAAACAAGGGGACCTCCTGCACTAAGAAAAAGAAAAGGAAAGAAAGAAAATATTTTATTTAGTGTTTATATGAATAGTTATGGAGGAGATTCATATTCTAATTTTCTTAGCATGTAGTATAATATAATTGCCTCAACATAATTGAAAAAAAAAAAACCAATTGCAAGAAATTACACGGGTGGATATTATTTATTTAAAATAGTGCTTACATCACATGTATGGATACTTCCACAATTATCTTAAGGATCGATGCTGGTTGAGCTCCAACTAATTCCCTCTCCATATAAAATGTACAAGCAAGGGACCATTCAAGACGCCAAAAACATTTTTCTCCTCCTTCTTCAACCTAATCACATCAGGAGGGATCGAGAAAGCCAGGGAAGATATTATAAAAAACGATGACGTTTCTTTTATTGAGACTAACGTCTTGTTGCTTTTATCCTACCTTGGTGCTCTTTCTCACTGTTGCATGCAGCGTTAAATCTTCGGTGAAGCTACCACCTAATGTTACTGTTCCAGCACTTCTGCTATTTGGGGATTCCATAGTTGATGCAGGCAACAACAACAATATTCAAACACTTGTCAAATGCAACTTCCCTCCTTACGGCAAGGATTTTGAAGGAGGAGTTCCTACTGGAAGGTTTTGTAATGGAAAAGTTCCTTCGGACATCATAGGTATGATAACAAAACCTCCCTCTCTCTCCATAACATTTCAAAGCTAATCTTTAGTTTTAGCCTTTTAGGGCTCACATGTCCTTGAAACTCCTCCTGGATTTCCAAGCTCGATAGTAACGTCATGTCCAGCATGTGGATGGTAGTTCTGGACTGGCAATTAGAAAATAATTTGCTTATTATAAAAAGAAAGAAGCCCAGCATGTGGTACGTACGTTTGGTAAAAACTTTCAGTTAGATACCAGTGGAAGAAAGTTTCCTCATCTCTGCTTTGAAATGATAATGATTAGACTTTACCTCTCTTCTTCTGAAACAATAATTTGTTTCCTGAAATGGGTTCATTTGGAAGGCGGAGTAGTAAAATTCGGACTCTTTAAACACACCAAAAGCCATAAAAGAAGGTCAAGATGCTTAATCGAATCTCAAAAATGTCAAAGCCTTTTTAAATTATGATGCTGCTCTTGAAGCTAATTGACCAGAAATCCCTCTTTCTTCTGCTTTTTTCTTCAGCTAAAGAATTGGGGATTAAGGACACAGTGCCAGCATATTTGGACTCAACAGTTCTACCCCAAGATCTAGTAACAGGAGTGACCTTTGCTTCAGGTGGCGCAGGATTTGATCCCTTGACACCGAAATTAGTGGTAGAACATTCTCCTATATATATATTGTCTTTCTTTACTCTTTTCAACCACTGATTTCTTATACTAATCTTGATCAAACTTGATTACAGTCAGTTATATCGTTGTCCGATCAATTAAAATATTTGAAAGAATACATAGGGAAGCTGGAGGCGATGATCGGAGAGGAAAAAACAAAGTTCATCTTAAAGAATAGTCTATTTTTGGTAGTAGCAGGCAGTGATGACATTGCCAATACCTATTTTACAATACGTGCTAGGAAATCGCAATACGATGTTCCGGCTTACACTGATCTAATGGCGAACTCAGCTTCTAGTTTCGCGCAGGTAAATGCATAAACTTGAATATTTTCGTATCGGTTATATAAATATTTCTTGCTCAGTATTCATATTAATTTCTGTATCTGCATTTTATTTTTCCAAGGAATTATATGAACTCGGAGCAAGAAGGATAGGATTTTTCAGTGCACCACCAATTGGATGTGTTCCATCCCAGAGAACTTTAGCTGGGGGAGCTGGAAGAAAGTGCGCAGAAAACTTAAACGAAGCAGCAAAGTTATTCAACTCCAAGCTGTCTAAGAAGTTGGATTCTCTTGGAAGCAGCCTGCCTAATGGCAGATTTGTCTATATTGATGTCTACAATCTACTGCTAGATCTCATTCAAAACCCTAAAAAACATGGTACTAAAATTACCCATTTCCTTGATTTTTGGATACGTTGGATAAGTATGCAACGCTTTTTATAATCTAGAACGTATCAGATAAATTATTGTACATATTGGATCCGTATGAACATGTGAAGGATTTTGAAGTATTCGTGGTTCGTAACCTGTGCTGATTTCGTTGTTTTCAGGTTTCCAAGTTGCTGATAAAGGATGTTGTGGTACTGGGGATATCGAGGTATCTATATTATGCAATCAATATACTCCTGTGAAGTGTGCAAATATTTCCGATCATATATTTTGGGACAGCTACCATCCAACTGAAAGTGCTTATAAGGCACTCGTTTCTCCTCTCCTCGGACAAAATTTGAACAAATTCTTTTGATGTATCTCAAGCTTCTATATGTCGTCGTCTTTTCATACACCATAGAAAAAAACTTTGTTTCTTACGAATAATGGTTGAATTGGGACGAGGGAAGTCCCATATTCAGACTGCTGAAAAATTCCAACCTCTGCGAGCCACTAGCCAGTGGCCCTCTCTGTTGAAGGCCCACGACTTTCTGAACCGTCTCATGCCGGGGTAGTTCCTGGCCTAGAGAGTTGAGTGCTGTGGACTAGTTGAGCGCAAGCCCTGATTCCCTGCCCTCGATTATCAAAACAAAGGGTATATGTAATTGTTCATTCTCGAAAAGGAAATGTGTTCTGTGTTTGAAATATGTGTGTAGCCGGTAGCCCTGTACTTTTCTTTATAAATAAAAAGGATAAATTTATGTTTTTAGAATGTAAAAGAGAGAATGGAGTAATAAGACAAATATCATATGATGTTGTTCTGGCTGAACGATGGATTTGCCTCGGTGGAAGCCGGTCTGGAGCTACTGCCAGCTGGATTTTAATCTTTTCATATAGGGGAATGGGGATACAGAAGATAAGTATCTTCTACAATTTTATATGAGCTCATAAATTTATCAGAATTTTACTACTCTCATAAAGTCATCGTGGCGAGGAAAAGAAAGTGGACCCAAGCGGTGTCAAAAGACATGAACTAGTTTGATGAAGTGAAAAAAAAATAAAAATTATATATATATATATATATATATATATATTATAACCCAATTTTGACTATTTTTATTTTAATTATTATTATTATTTTGTTTACTGAAAATGATAAAAAAATGATGATTAATAATAATAATAATGATGAAAAACAAGTAAAATGAAATAAATGAAGAATGAATTAAAATTTAGGTTAAGAGTAACATGATTGGAAGTTTTGGGGTTTAATTAAACTTTGAAATTAATCTAATTAATCCAATCAAGGTTTTAATTGGAGAATTGATAAGTTTTAAGACTTAATTGAGCTTGAAATTAATTTAATTAATCCAATCAAGGGTTTAATTGGAGAATTGATAAGTTTTAAGACTTAATTAAGCTTGGCATTAATTTAATTAATCCAATTAAGGGTTTGATTGAAGAATTGATAAGTGTTGAGACTTAATTAAGCTTGAAATTAATTTAATTAATGAAATCAGGGACTTAATTGAAGAAATATCAAAGTTTGGGGTTTAATTGGGGTCCGAATTGAAAACATTAAAACCCAAGGACCAGCTTGAAAATGGCGCGGAAATGAAAGGATCCAATTACGTTTTAACCAGGGGCTTGAGTGCAAACTTATAAGAATTCCAAGGACCAAATTGCAAGCAGCCTTTAGAACTAGAAAACGGGGTCGTTTTGCAGCAACTGTTCACCGTCTTCTTCCTCTGCAATGGCTCTGCCATTAAAGGCAGAGGCGTTTTATTCGTTGGCAGCAACGCTTACTCATTGAAGGTGACCAGTTACAAGGCATTTAGGAGGCGGCCGTTACCACCGGTTCTGGCCTTATAAAAGGAGAGGGAATCACAGAACCGAGAGAGAGGGGGAGGCCAGGACACAGGCGAAGACAGGGGGGAAAAACCGAAACCAGGGGGATTGAAGGGGTACGAAATAGAGACAAGAAAACAGAGGAAGACGAACAACACAAGGCGGCTGACGAAAACAACCCAGAACAGAGGGGAACTGGAAACGAAGAGGAAGAAAAACAGGGAAGCATCGGCTAGCCAACGCACGAGCATTAGCCTTGTCTCGGGTTGCGCCGCCCCCTGAACAGACGAACAAACCAAAACAGAAAAAAAGAAGATCGAGGAAGGCAAGGATCAATGTTTCTAGCTCTGTCTTCGTCCCAGAATGCAAGCAAATAAAAAAAACAGAGAAGCTGCATGAATTGATCAAGTCGGCCATTCACCTTCAGTTTCTGCTCCGAGTCATTAGCAATGGAAGAAATAAGGCCAGAAAGACGCAAGGAAAGGTGGAAAAGGTGCCCTGCCAAGCGTGGTTCATTCACACAGAAGGAGCTCTGCCATCGTCTTCGTCGCCTCCATCCTGTTCCCAGGTAAGTATCTCTAGTGTTTGCAAAATAATTCCCCCAACACTGTGCAGTTGAGATTTAATTGATTGTAGCCAGCGTGTGTGAACAATTCACGCGCGCTGGCGGGCAAAAGTCGCCTAGTGACCAGGCTGGGTCCAGCCTAGCCCAGCCCAAAAAAATATATGATGGGCTTGGCCGTGCCCAGCCCAAAATAAAAAATAAAAAATAATATAAAAATAGGAAAACAAAAATGGTAGGAAAAAAATGTGTATGCATGAATAAAAATAATATAAATTTATTGGTTTATTCACTGACGCCAAAGTCAAGAATAAAAAATACCAGCTTAAATTTATATTATTTTTATTCGTTGTATTTTATTTTATTTAGCTAGAAAAATAAAAAAATATGTGCATGTATAAAAATAAATTTATTGTTATTTATTTATTTATTGGCGCTAGAGTTGAGAATAAAAAAAATATTAATCTAATTTATTTTATAACTACGTAATATTTACCAACGCTAGAGTTGGAAATATTCGTAGTTGAATATTCACTGGCGTCAAAGTCAGTAATATTATAAGAAAATTATCATAGCATAAACTAATAAACATTTAGCAATTTAAGATGAAACTAGCAATGCAGCCTATCTCAGGCAGGACGTTTAAGGGATGATAATATTTTTTCTTTTACATAACCAGTCCCGAACCATAGAATCTTTGTTGACCAGTTAGGGTTCCTAGTGACCATAATATTAGGTGGCGACTCCTTAAACAAGATCTTTTTTCTAAAAGAACAAGATGCTAGAAATCTGTTCTTTTTCTATAATCAAAGATAATTTTTAAGGTCATCGTGATGTCGGGTGCGACATATATATATATTTCAAAAGTTTGATTGATCCGCTAACCTACGGGTAAACTCGCTCTACTTGGTATTAAAACAAACTAAAATTTTGTTGTTGAAATTATATATTACTTCTCTCAAGTGTCAACAGATTTTTCTTGTAAAGAATGATATGTAATGTTGGTTTATTTTAAGTATTTAGAAGTATGGTGATTTTTATTTTTGAATACATTTTAAAAATAAATTTTACTTAAAAAAAATTAAAATGATATTTTTTTAGTTTTTTTTTATAATTTTAATTTGTTAATATCAAAATTAAAAGGTAAATTATTTTAATATATTTTAAAATAAAAAATACTTTTAAAAAACAACACACACCATAATACCAAATACACAATAAGGTACGAGTGAGAATTGCAAATTGACTACATTTTTATGAACATAATTTGATGTCATATATACATCATTGTTTAATAGTTATTGAATCATAGTTGAAACTCAAAATAGTTTTTTTATTTTTTTGCTATCAACTCATATGTCCATGATTGATTTGTTGTTTAGCGAACAAACATCAATTTTCTTATCTACAAAGTTTTCTTGTTGGAATCTCATCCCCTCCAATTATCTCGGGTTTTATAAATATTTTCTTTTGTTTGTTAAAACAAAAAATATTAGAAATCTTAACCGTAATTAGATTTTCCATCTTTTATTATTTTATTTTATTTAATCAAATTTGATCTTTAGGTTTTTAAATTTTTTTTTTTCTATTGATTATTTTTTTTGTTGAATTTGTTTTTTCAATTCTATCCCTAATTATTTTGGTTGGTTGAGAATTTGACATTATGATTTTTTCAAGTTTACTTTTTATGGTGCAATTTGGCCTTATAATTTATGTCACATGCTTTGAAGATTATATCAAGTATGACTTTTTAGATCTTTTAAATTATTTATTTTTGAATTTTATCCTTTAATATTGAGTTGGTTGGAGATTAACTTTCGTTATTTTTTCTTAACTTTTCCTACTATGATATTTTCTCGATCTTATGTCATAGTTCATGGATTTTGCAGATTCACCAGGGTTGAATCAAGTCTTTTTTTCATCATTTTTTTTAAATATTATTTTTTCAATTTTATCCTTTAATATTAAGATGGTTTTAGAATTGAGCTTCATAATTTTATTCAATTTGCTTTCCACGGGGTTACCCTAGTCTCACGACTAGGTTATAAATTTGACGTGCTAGCTCGAACAGACTCAGGTCAATTTCTTTTTTCTTTTTTAGAATTTTTTTCTTTTTATTTTCTCCATTCGATATTTTATTTGTTGGGAATTGAGATTTTTTTTATGCAATTATCATGTTCTCAATTAATTTTTACTTGAATTTGAGCCTTTTCTTCTTCTTTCAATAAGAAAATGTTATTTTTATGATACTGCTCTTAAAGCTAATTAACCAGGAATCCCTCTTTCTTCTGCCTTTTTCTTCAGCTAAAGAATTGGGGATTAAGGACACATTGCCAGCATATTTGGACTCAACAGTTCTACCCTAAGATCTGGTAACAGGAGTAACCTTTGCTTCTGGTGGCTCAGGATTTGATCCCTTGACACCCAAATTAGTGTTACAACATTCTCCTTTTGTCTTTCTATACTCTTTTCAACCACTAATTTCTTATACTAATTATCGTACGTCACTGCGTGTGGCGTCAGCTGTTTGGCTATTTTTTGTTATGCTTGATTGGTTTTTTGGGAGTTGCTACATAGTATTTAATTGAAGGCTATTAGAAAACCCGAGTGTATTGGTCTTGTCCGAAATTTATGGGTAAGGGACTGGTTGTGGTTAGGAAATGTATTAGCACTCATAACGCACCCTACCTTAGGTAAGCTGCTTCGCGGTTTTGATGTGTCAAAGAAGTTTTAAAAATTTTATCTTTTCATCAGATATTAGAAATATGAATTACTTTTAAGTTCATAATTCTTGATCGTAAGCAAATCAAAATATTAAATTCTTCTTTATTCTTTGCGATTTTATCATAAACAAAAATTAAAAAAATAAAAAAATTCATAAAAAATACAAACAACACATTCACTTTCACTATATTTTTTTTCCTTTTCTTCATTTTCTTTTTCTTTTTTACATCCACATTACAAATTATAAAAATTCAAAACTAAACAAAAATTACATTAAATAATTTGAAAATTACAAAACAGCCCCTAAAACTCCAGGAATTGCAGGGAAGTCTTTCTGGATCACAAAAACAGTGGTGGCGCGTGGGTTCACTCACTGCCGTGAGAACAACCCGGAAACAGGGTGATCAAGATTGGCTTCTTCTTCTCTTCTTTTCCTCACCGACGGTGAAAATCACTGTCACCTGCAAAAGGAGAAAAACACACAAGCCAGTTGATTTTAATTTCTTTCTCCTTCCCGGTCTCAGGTCTTTTTTTTTTCTTTTTTTTTTTCTGCTCTAATTTGTTGTTCTTTTCTTCTTTCAGTGGCCAATCTAGCGGTTGGTGAGGGAGTTGCAGTGGTGGTCAAGGCGTTGATGGTCTTCACTCATGTTGGTAGCAGTGGCGGTTGGGCTTGCTGCTGTCGCCTACGGTCACTGGAGCTGCTATGGAGATAGGAGAGGTTGCTAGCGGTGTTGAGGTGGAGGAATGGACAGATCAGTGGGTGTCGGTGTGGCGGGGGGGGCGACTGTTGGCTCTTGGGGGCTGCCGTGTGTTAGCCGCTGCTGGAGGAAGCTTTGATGTTGATGGAGATCAAGAGATCGGGGAAGATAGGAAGGCGGCTGGCGAGAGGGGAGAGTGAAGGGGAACGACTCTGCCCTTTTTTTTGTCTTGGCGAGTTGTGGTTATTGAAGCTGCAGTGGAGGAGAAGCTGGGTCTGCTCAGGTTAGATGAAGGGAGAGGTTACTGGTTTCATCAGATGGGAGGCTGTGAGCAGGGAAGATGAAGATGGTGAGTGGCGGCTTGAGGAAAAAAAAATGAAAGCCCGGGGGGAGAGGGGCGACAGGCTTGGTAGAGATAGAGTTTTAGGGTTAGGTTTAGGGTTCGGTTTAGGGTTTATTGTGTTTTTTTTTTTTTTCAAAATTGCCCCCTCTCCCTCCTTGTGTGTGTTGTAGAGACTAGTATTTATGGTTAAAAATATTGCTAGGTTTCCCAACTTGATCCCTTAACTTCTTTTTTTTTTTTTGTAAATTTGATTTTTCTTATTTTTGTGGATTTTTCTTATCAACATCGACTCGAATGAGGAAAATCAGTGATTTTAAAAATGACGTGTTAAAAGTCGAACACGTTCCAAATATTTTTGAAAATTTAAATTCTTTCGAGATGATGTTGAAAATGCTAAAAACGATGTAAATATATTAAAAAAATGCATTTTTTGGATTTTCGTTGTTTTTCATTATTTTTGGATTTTTCTTAAAAATTTATCTAAACATGGGTCAAAAATTGGATAGCAACACTAATCTTAATCAAACTTGATTACAGTCAGTTATATTTACTGTATCTGCATTTTATTTTATTTTCCAAGGAATTATATGAACTCGGAGCAAGAAGGATAGGATTTTTCAGTGCACCACCAGTTGGATGTGTTCCAGCGCAGAGAACTTTAGCTCGGGGAGCTGGAAGAAAGTGCGCAGAAAACTTAAACGAAGCAGCAAAGTTATTCAACTCCAAGCTATCTCAAAAGTTGGATTCTCTTGGAAGCAGCCTGCCTGATGGCAGGTTTGTCTATATGGATGTCTACAATATACTGCTAGATCTCATTCAAAACCCTAAAAAACATGGTACTAAAATTACCCATTTCCTTGATTTTTTGATACGTTGGATAAGTATCCAATGCTTTTTAGAATCTAGAACATATCAGATCAGTTAGTGTACATATTGGATCCGTATGAACATGTGAAGGATTTTGAAGTATTCGTGGTTCGTAACCTGTGCTGATTTCGTTGTTTTCAGGTTTCCAAGTTGCTGATAAAGGATGTTGTGGTACTGGGGATATCGAGGTATCTATATTATGCAATCAATATACTCCTGTGAAGTGTGCAAATATTTCCGATCATATATTTTGGGACAGCTACCATCCAACTGAAAGTGCTTATAAGGCACTCGTTTCTCCTCTCCTCGGACAAAATTTGAACAAATTCTTTTGATGTATCTCAAGCTTCTATATGTCGTCGTCTTTTCATATAACGGAGAAAAAAAACTTTGTTATTGAAATTGGGTTGATATTGCCAACTACAAATTTGTCGGCTGTGACCAATTCCAGCTGAGAATTTTCTATATATATATATATATATATATATATATATATATATATATATATATATATACAAACTCAAATTCAATGAGCCTAAAAAACCTTTCAAAACCACATTCCTTAGCTTAGTAAATAGAAGGACCTAACTCTCTTTGATTCAGCTTAGGAGAAGAACCCAGTACACAAGAGCATAATTACATTTTAAATTTTATTTTATTTTTATATTTTTAAGTGTATAAAAGTTATCTAAAAACTCATTTTATTTACAATAAAATTAATGTTGTGTAAGAGATAGTATGTAAAAATTTGTTAAGAGGCTACCCTATTTCCATTTATATTAATGCTATGTAAATAATGGATATAAAAGTCTTCTAAAAAACCCATTATATTCTTATTGATATTAATGTTGTAAAATAAATAATAATAGATCATATTTCTATTAATATTAATACATATTTTAAAAGTATTTTTGCTCATTAAAGGAAACTAGAATCTTACAAAAAAAAAATACTAATGATGGTTACCGGAAAAAAAAAAGAAAAAATATATTCGATACATTTAGAAATTAACAAATACTATTTTTTTTTGGAGTGCAAGAAGTCGATTTCATAATGAACAAAGTATTAGAACTAAAATAAAAATATTTTTCAAAACTTGGGGGTTCGATCCGTTGGCACTTTACACTACAACATGGTTTCGACTCCTGTGAAGGATGATCCAAGAACATTACCAAACGAAAGTAGAGAATAAGTTATTCTCTAAAAAAAAGAAAAACAACACAGATAAAAAATATAAATTAAGGAAATCATAACAGTGTTAAGGAAATCAATTTAACAACACACATAAAAAAATCTAAATTAAGGAAATCAATCATAACTGTGCTAGAATGAGTGATCAATTGGGGCATATAATGCGAAGACACAACGCACACATAAAATGCATGAAGAGAGGTTAGTTTAATGCAGGCTCAAAAAAAGCATGGCAAAAAACGTGGTTGCTTATATACCAGACTAGCTGTAGCATTCCCATCTGCAATTGCAGTCATCCACAATGAACCTACTGCCCCCCTTTCATCTTGTCCTTTTTTTAATGAATTATAAGTGTATGGCCCTCAGATTTTTTTTTTTTTTTTTTTAAAAAAAGTGAATCTCTCGAGTCACGAAGATTTGAAGAGAGGGTAGCCCAAAAACTTAAAAGAAGTAAGATCCACCTCTACACTTTACGTGCCACCTTTATTTCTTCCGTGGTTGATACTGCATTGCGAGGTGATTTTAAAAAATTATTGTAATTTAAGAATATATTAAAATGATTTTTATTATATGTGTGTGTGTATATATATATATATATTATTTTTAACATTAAGACATCAAAACTATATAAAAAAAAACATTAAAAAAACTTCAACACAGTATATTTTAAGTGAAATACATTAAAAAAACCAGAAACTATTGCAATCTCGAACACATTTAAAGGTGACAAACTTCACTGTTACACCTCGCAAGTTTCGCTGGGGCAATTTTCGAGTCTTGATCGTGGCTAATTCTGGTTAGGATCTCCTAGCAGAATATCCACTTAATTATATGTACAGAAAAGTTGAATTACTAGCTTGAGGATAGGTTTTCTTGAGTTTCAAGGGTTGTTTGGCTTGATTTCTACTTGACAAGTACGGTACTAATCTGGCACTTAGTTGAGTTTGATTTGCTACTCCTGGAAGTAATTACTTGACAAGACCGATCACATATCTGATTCATCAAGTTCACAAGAAAGTCTCGAACAAACAAATAAATTATTGTGACAGATGAGCACACGTACTGAAGATACTTAACTTAAGAAATTTCTGTCGCACCGTACCAGAAGCCCTCTCTCCCTCCAAATGCCGGGGTGATTAAGTATTCGATTGGAAACACGGTAGATACCGTGTTTTTAAAAATTTTTATTTTTTTTATTATTAAAATTTAATATAATTTATATATTTTGATTATTTTGATATATTAGTGTTAAAAAATATTTTTTTAAAAAATAAAAAATTATCATTGACATGCATTTCAGTAAAAAGTTATTTAAAAAACAACATCTACTACACTGCCGAACATATTTTTAATTTATTGCATAATAACTCGAGAGGTTGCAAGAAGGGCAATAGGGTATTTGTAATTTAAACATGTTTTTATATTTTAAAAATGATTTTTTAATTTTTTATATTTTCAATTAATATTTTATTATTATTTTAATATGCTGATATGAAAAATAAATTTTTTTTAAAATAAAAATAAATATTATTTTTGTATTTTGAAACGAAAAAATATTTTTAAAAGTAACCATTATCAAACTTCTAAATACACTTTTAATGATTTATGTTTCACCCTACTACTTTTTAGTTTTAATCTTTGAACAAATAATTAGATAAATTTATTTAAAATGTACTTTTAAAATCATCTAAAAAACCTAATTTTAATTAAAATGTAAATTAGTTTATTTAGTAGCACTATGTTATGTAAGTTTTAATTAAACTATTATGTCATGTTATGTAAAATCTTAATTAAACTGTCTAGGATAAAAAAAAAATTCTGAATGTAAAAAAAGTCTAGGCTAAAGGGAACTAATTGCTATTGTTATTAAACCTAGCTCCACATGTCAGCCTTAAAACTTATTGACCTACCTTATTGTCGAGCCTATATTTAAAATTAAACCGCATGAAATTTATATTGATGTGACCTAGTCGGCTAGGTAATTTTAAAGGCAACTTGAATAGCTGGTAAAAAAAAAATGGTTTGTCATTAAAAATTTTTTTTCAAGATGACACTTTTTTTTTTATATTAAGATTATGATATATTGAATCAACTTGGGTTTCGCGGTTTAACTCACCAAATTCGTAATTCAGGTCATGGACTCCACTGAATTTAATAACTTTATTTTTACTTAATTATACGATAAAAAATAAAAAAATATCAAATATCAGAATATTTGTTTGAAACTTTAATAACCTTATAGAAAAAAAACTAAAATAAATTATGAATACCAATTTAAAATCAACTAAATATTGAATGATGAAATTGAAAAACAATCAATAAAGAATTAAATTCAAATTCAAAAGAATGAAATTAAAAAAAAAAAGCAAAGGAAAAAAAAAGGGACCTCCTTCACTAAGAAAAAGAAAAGGAAAGAAAGAAAATATTTTATTTAGTGTTTATATGAAAAGTTATGGAGGAGATTCATATCCTATTTTTCTTAGCATGGAGTATAATATAATTGCTTCAAAAGAATTGAAAAAAAAAAATCAATTGCAAGAATTACACGGGTGGATATTATTTATTTAAAATAGTGCTTACATCACATGTATGGATACTTCCACAATCAACTAATTCCCTCTCCATATAAATGGACAAGCAAGGAACCATTCGAGACGCCAAAAACATTTTTCTCCTGCTTCAACCTAATCACATAAGGAGGGATCGAGAAAGCCAGTGAAGATATTATCAAAAACCATGAAGTTTCTTTTATTGAGACTAACGTCTTGTTGCTTTTATCCTACCTTGGTGCTCTTTCTCACTGTTGTATGCAGCGTTAAATCTTCGGTGAAGCTACCACCTAATGTTACTGTTCCAGCACTTCTGCTATTTGGGGATTCCATAGTTGATGCAGGCAACAACAACAATATTCGAACACTTATCAAATGCAACTTCCCTCCTTACGGCAAGGATTTTGAAGGAGGAGTTCCTACTGGAAGGTTTTGTAATGGAAAAGTTCCTTCGGACATCATAGGTATGATAACAAAACCTCCCTCCCTCTCTCCATAACATTTCAAAGCTAATATTTAGTTTTAGGGCTCACATGTCCTGAAACTCCTCCTGGATTTCCAAGCTTGATATATTTGGAGGAGTCAGTAACGTCATGTCCAGCATGTGGATGGTAGTTCTTCATTGGCAATTAGAAAATAATTTGCTTATTATATAAAAAAAAGAAGCCCAGCATGTGGTACGTACGTTTGGTAAAACTTTCAGGTAGATCCCAATGGCAGAAAGTTTCCTCATCTCTGCTTTGAAATGATAATGATTACACTTTACCTCTCTTCTTCTGAAACAATAATTTGTTTCCTGAAATGGGTTCATTTGGAAGGTGGAGTAGTAAAATTCAGACTCTTTAAACACAGCAAAAGCCATAAAAGAAAGGTCAAGATGCTTAATCGAATCTCAAAAATGTCACAGCCTTTTAAATTATGATGCTGCTCTTTAAGCTAATTGACCAGAAGTCCCTCTTTCTTCTGCTTTTTTTCTTCAGCTAAAGAATTGGGGATTAAGGACACAGTGCCAGCATATTTGGACTCAACAGTTCTACCGCAAGATCTGGTAACAGGAGTAACCTTTGCTTCAGGTGGCTCAGGATTTGATCCCTTGACACCCAAATTAGTGGTACAACATTCTTCGATTGTCTTTCTTTACTCTTTTCAAACACTGATTTCTTATACTAATCTTGATCAAACTTGATTACAGTCAGTTATATCGTTGTCGGATCAATTAAAATATTTGAAAGAATACATAGGGAAGCTGGAGGCGATGATCGGAAAGGAAAAAACAAAGTTCATCTTAAAGAATAGTCTATTTTTGGTAGTAGCAGGCAGTGATGACATTGCCAATACCTATTTTACAATACGTGCTAGGAAATCGCAATACAATGTTCCGGCTTACACTGATCTAATGGCGAACTCAGCTTCTAGTTTCGCGCAGGTAAATGCATAAACTTGAATATTTTCGTATCGGTTATATAAATATTTCTTGCTCAGTATTCATATTAATTTCTGTATCTGCATTTTATTTTTTTTCCAAGGAATTATATGAACTCGGAGCAAGAAGGATAGGATTTGTCAGTGCACCACCAGTTGGATGTGTTCCAGCGCAGAGGACTTTAGGTGGGGGAGCTGGAAGAAAGTGCGCAGAAAACTTAAACGAAGCAGCAAAGTTATTCAACTCCAAGCTGTCTAAGAAGTTGGATTCTCTTGGAAGCAGCCTGCCTGATGGCAGGTTTGTCTATATGGATGTCTACAATATACTGCTAGATCTCATTCAAAACCCTAAAAAACATGGTACTAAAATTACCCATTTCCTTGATTTTTTGATACGTTGGATAAGTATGCAACGCTTTTTATAATCTAGAACGTATCAGATAAATTATTGTACATATTGGATCCGTATGAACATGTGAAGGATTTTGAAGTATTCGTGGTTCGTAACCTGTGCTGATTTCGTTGTTTTCAGGTTTCCAAGTTGCTGATAAAGGATGTTGTGGTACTGGGGATATCGAGGTATCTATATTATGCAATCGATATACTCCTGTGAAGTGTGCAAATATTTCCGATCATATATTTTGGGACAGCTACCATCCAACTGAAAGTGCTTATAAGGCACTCGTTTCTCCTCTCCTCGGACAAAATTTGAACAAATTCTTTTGAGGTATCTCAAGCTTCTATATGTCGTCGTGTTTTCATACACCGGAGAAAAAAACTTTGTTTCTTACGAATAATGGTTGAATTGGGACGAGGGAAGTGTTGGCATGAGTTGTCCTCTACCAGATTAAAGAAGGAAGATCAGCAATATATTTATTTGTGAATTAAGCCCATTAATATATAACTATAATTGGAAGTTTACGTTATTTACATTATTTACGTTATGGTAACAATTTGTTATATATATTCCCTTATTTATGTAAATAAAGATATTGAAAACAAAGAAGGATTTCTCTCTATTTGTTCCTCCATTCTGTCATGGTATCAAAGCATACCGATCCTTTTTAATATCCTACCAATCATTCTTGTCTCCTTCTATGGCTGATACTGAACCCCAAACTGAGGAATCTCTATCTTCCTCCATCCTAGCCGAATTAACTACGAGAATGACTGAAGTTTTGAGCAAAACTTCAGCCCCAACCCAGACTTCTGATGGTGCAACTGCACCAATCGGCATTAAGTTGGATGGCACCAACTATGCACTTTGGTCCCAGGTGGTTGAGATGTATATCTCAAGCAAAGACAAACTGGGATATATAAATGACGACCTATCTTAACCTCCTCAAACATATTCTACTTTTTGACGATGGCGTACTGACAATGCAATTGTTAAAGGGTGGCTGATAAATTCCATGCATCCCTCTCTTGTCAGTAATTTCATCCGCTTCCCTACAACTAAATTGGTGTGGGATGCAATTGCTACTACATATTTTGATGGCAATGACACCTCCCAGGTGTATGACCTTCGGCGACGTGTGACACGCCTTAAACAAGTTAACGGTTCACTGGAAAAGTTCTATAATGAACTCCAAGGTCTCTAGCGCGAAATCGACTTTCGTCGTCCAAACCCGATGGAATGCCCAACAGATATTCAACATTACAATTCTCTTATTCTAGAAGAACGAGTATATGTATTCTTGGATGGTCTTGATGACCATTTAGATCATATCAGGTGTGATGTTTTGCAGATAAAACCATTCCCAACAGTAGAGCAAGCCTATGCACATGTTAGGAGGGAAGCTCTTCGTCAAGCAGTGATGACCACATGCGTTGATGATCTAGCTGGAGCAGGCTTGGCATCCAAAAGTTTCAAACACAGCTCACATTCTCTCTATTTTCATGGTGGCAAATCTGCTTCCAGCTCTAAATCCCGAGCCACCTTTGATGGCACTAAATGCTCTCACTGTGGGGGGGCAAAACATACTCATGAGACCTGTTTCAAACTTCATGGGTATCCTGATTGGTGGCATGAGCTTCAGGCTCGGAAGCCTCGTGATGGTGGCAATATAGGACAGGCTACAGTGGCAATGGCAGCAGAACCACACCTCTCCCTTATTCCAGCGGCTAAAATTATTGGTGGTACCACTGGACAAGCTGCAGTGGCTGCAGCAGACTCATAAGGTAATGCTCTACTTGGTTCTAATCAGGAAGCTGACTGCAATGACTGGATACTTGATTTAGGAGCAACATACCACATGACTTTTGATGCCGATGATTTCTCTCGGCAATCCCCTCCAAGGCGAACTAGCATTGCAAATGCTAATGGAGACATTTCTTCGGTAACAGGGGCTGGGACAGTAATGATATCACCAACCCTATCATTGTCTCATTCGTTACTTGTGCCTTCTTTATCTCACAAGCTATTATCCGTGAGTTAGATTACTAAAGCCTTGAACTGTGTTGTGCTCATTTACCCTATGTTTTGCCTTATTCAGGATATTCTCACCAAGGAGATTGTTGGGCGTGGTACTGAGAGGGGGGGCTCTATTATATGGAAGATATTAGTATTGGACGAGCACATCACATGCATCATTCAAGTGACCTCAAAATGAAATAAATTTTGCTTTGGCACCATCGGTTAGGCCATCCGTCGTTTGGTTATTTACAACATGTGTTTCCTGATTTATGTTCGGGTTTGTCGAATTTGATATTAAATGTGAGACATGCATTTTAGCTACAAGTCATCGATTTACTTATCCATTGAGTATGAATAAGAGTGATATTCCTTTTGCCTTGATTCACTCTAACGTATGGGGTCCTTCCCCAAAATCTACTATGTCTGGTTTTCGCTAGTTTGTGATATTTGTTGATAACTGTACTCGAATGACTTGGATTTATCTATTGAAACATAAAAATGAGGTTTTTCATGTATTTAAATCATTTCATAGAATGATTCAGACTTAGTTCGCAGCTAAGCTCCAAACGCTTTGATCAGATAATGGTGGCGAGTATGTGAATCAACAATTTTGTAATTATTTCCACCACTATGGACTAATTCATGAGACCTCATGTCCTCAGACTCCGTAACAAAATGGTATTGCAGAACGCAAGAATCGCCACATTCTTGAAACTGCTCGAGCTTTGTTACTTGGAGCTCACGTAACTAATCACTACTGGGGTGATGCTGTTGCCACGGCTGTCCATCTCATTAATCGCATGCCTTCAAAAGTTCTTGAGTTTAAGACTCCGCTACAGGTCTTGTCAACCTATGTGTCATTACCCATAATATCGATGCTTTTGCCACGCATCTTTGGTTATGTTGTGTATGTTCACCTCCACAAGAATTAACGCACGAAACTTGATCCATGTGCCATTCGTTATCTTTTTCTGGGGTATACTACACAACAAAAAGGGTACCGATGCTATGACCCGATTACTAGGCACACATATGTGACTATGGATGTCTCGTTCCTTGAATCTGACAAATTCTACTCTCCTATTGCATCCAATTCTTCTCTTTAGGGGGAGACACAAGTAAAAAAAATGAATTGGTTGACATTTGACTGGTTCAAAAACACTGATATGACACCGAATACAACTTAGCCTATTATCAGTCAGGAATCTAATCAAGAGTTGACATCTCCGGAAGCTGAAGTAACATCTCCAGAAGCAGTAATAGTAACATCTCCGGAAGCTGAAGTAACACCTCCAGAAGCAATAATAATACCCCCACCACTCTTCAATATCCAATGACCCTTCTCCTGAGAATATCATTGAGGTAAGCTCTCCTATCCCACCTCACATTCCTGATGATATGGATACCCTTGTTGGCTATGAGTTACCTTTCAGGCAAAATCGAGGAAAACCATCAAACAGATATTCTCCAGAACTAGAGGATCAAAGATCAAGATATCCAATTGCTAATTATGTTTTGACAAAGAAACTATCTGAACCTCTCAAGAACTTTGTGAAAGAACTCTCCTTACATCATATTCCCACGAGTGTTGACGAAGCTTTGGATGACTCCAGGTGGATCCAAGCTATGAAGGAGGAAATGGAAGCTTTGCTGAAAAATAAAACGTGGACTCTTGTTTCTTTACCAGTAGGTCAAAAAATAGTGGGATGTAAGTGGGTATTCTCCATCAAGTACAAAGCCGATGGGTCAGTTGAAAGGTACAAAGCAAGGCTAGTGGCAAAGGGCTATACGCAAACCTATGGCATATATTATCAAGAAACATTCTCACCTGTTGCAAAATTGAGTACTGTCAGAGTTCTATTATCTCTAGCAGCAAATCTTGATTGGCCATTATACCAGTTTGATGTTAAAAACACGTTTTTACATGGAGATCTTGAATAAGAAATCTACATGGATGTCCCTATAGGATATATGGCAAACTCTGAAGCTAAGATCGTGTGCAAACTACAAAGAACTTTATACGGCCTAAAGCAGTCTCCTAGAGCATGGTTTGGGCGTTTGAACTCAGCAATGAGGAAATATGGCTTCCAACAAAGCAACTCGGATCATACTTTATTCTTAAAACATCATCGAGGTAAGGTAACAACTTTGATAGTGTATGTAGATGATATGATCATTACAGGAGATGACTCAAAGGAAATAGCAAGACTTCAAGAGCAATTGGCCATAGAATTTGAGATGAAAAATCTAGGACTCAAATATTTTCTGGGAATTGAAGTTGCTAGGTCAAAACACGGCATATTCCTTTCCCAACAAAAATATATCATGGATTTATTATCAAAGGTAGAATTACTGGATTGTAAGCCTGCAGATACACCGATAATTCAAAATCACAGACTAGAAGCATACCCAAACCAAGTGCCAACAGATAAAGGAAGGTATCAGAGAATAGTAGGAAAACTGATTAATCTCTCTCATACATGGACGGACATCGCTTATGCAGTAAGTGTGGTAAGCCAATTCATGCACTGTCCGAGTGAAGATCATATAAATGCAGTGATTCGGATTCTCAGATACCTAAAGTTCTCTCCTGGAAAAGGACTTATGTTTACAAGAAACAATCACTTACGAGTGGAAGGCTACACAGATGCTGACTAGGCAGGAAATATTTCTGATAGAAAATCAACTTTAGGTTATTTCACGTTGGTTAGAGGAAACCTAGTTACCTGGAGAAGTAAGAAGCAAAAGGTAGTAGCATTATCAAGTGCTGAAGCTGAGTTTCGTGGGATGGCCAAAGGTCTTTGTGAACTTCTCTGGCTCCGAAGGCTATTAACTAAAATTGGCCTTACTCCTAAGGAAGAAATGAATTTATTTTGTGATAACAAAGCTGCAATTGATATCTCTCACAATCCAGTCCAGCATGACCGGACCAAACATGTGGAAGTATACCGACACTTCATCAAACAAAATCTTGAGGCCAAGATAATTTGATTTTCGTTTGTTAAATCCAAAGACTAGTTGGCAGACATACTTATAAAAGCTGTATGCAGTAGAAGCTTCTACAACTTACTTGGCAAGTTGGGCATCCAAGATATATATGTACCAACTTGAGGGGGAGTGTTAGCATGAGTTGTCCTCTGCGAGATTAAAGAAGGAAGATCAGCAATATATTTATTAGCGAATTAAGCCCATAAATGTATAGCTATAATTGGAAGTTTACGTTATTTACATTATTTACGTTATGGTAACAATCTGTTATATATATTCCCTTATTTATGTAAATAAAGATATTGAAAACAGAGAAGGATTTCTCTTTATTTGTTCCTCCATTCTGTCAAGAAGTCCTATGTTCAAACTCCTGAAAAATTCCAACATCTGTGAGCCACTAGCCACTGGCCCTCTCTGTTGAAGGGCCATGACTTTATGAACTGTCTCATGCCGGGGTAGTTCCTGGCCTAGAGAGTTGAGTGTTGTGGACTAGTTTAGCACAAGCCCTGATTCCCTGCCCTTGATTATCAAAACAAAGTGTATATGTAATTGTTCGTTCTTGGAAAGGAAATGTGTTTCTGTGTTTGAAATATGTGTGTAGCCCTGTACTTTTCCTTATACATACATCTAATAATTAAATAAAAAGGATAAATTTATGTTTTTAGAACGTAAAAGAGAGAATGGAGTAATAAGACAAATATCATATGATGTTGTTTTGGCTAAACGATGGATTTGCCTCGGTGGAAGCCGGTCTAAAGCCACCGCCAACTGAATTTTAATCTTTTCATACAGGGGAATGGGGATGCTGAAAATAAGTATCTTCTAGAATTTTATATTAGCTCATAAATCTATCAGAATTTTACTATTCTCATAAATTTGTGATGGAAATAGAGTTTTTAGAGGGTTTGGATCCTTTTCGCGGTAGAATTTTTTGGTTTCATGTTAAATATTTAAACAAGAATATCTTGAGCTTCTGATATCGAAATCAAGCTCAAATTTAGCTACGCGTATAGGACTACAACTTTGATGCAGGAGTTGAAGTGAGATAAAATCGTTTTAGAGAACAAAATCTGGCAATAATCTGATTGGTCAAAAAAGGTTATTGATCTAACAATGCTGAATATCCAAATTTAACTGAGAGTCTACCCTAAGAACAATGATCTCTAGGACCCAATAAAGGTGTAGGTCAATTTTTCAACATGCCATGAGTGACAGAATATAGCTAAGTAGTTAGATACCGTAGTCAAAATCAGAGTCTAAGTTGGAACAAAAAATTACGACAACAACAGAACCTGTTTTTTTTTAGTACAAATTCAGAGGGTTTTATCCAACCTTAAAGACCAAATAAAAAAGAAACGGATTTAGTATTATGAAGACTCTTAATCAATCTAAGAAAACCTGACGATTTTGGTTGAAAAAGAGAAGGATAAAGAGAATAGAAAACAACTTAAACAAGGTTTTGAAAAAAATATATTTCTTTCTTTGTTTTTGTCAATCTTCTAGTAAACATAAGCTAGACTCCTACACTCAGTTTAAAAGAGATATACACTGTTTACAGTACGTGGAGTTCAAAAATGAGTAACAACAATCCTGAAGCATGCATCAGATAAAATATTCTATACAACAATTTCTCATTTCTTTACCTCAACCATGGCATGATTGTTATAATTATATTATTAAAAACATCAAATTAGCTACTGATAATATTAGGATTTCAACCAGCTGCAAGGGGGTGTTGTAGCACAGGAACCTTTGAGGTAGGGATAGCTCAATGTACCAAGGCACTCCTACACGCATCCCAATATGTGTTTTAGGACGCTACCTATCCATCTGAAAGAGCAGAAAGAATGATTTCTTCTCACCTCCTCCAAGAATATGCAAGTAGCTTCTCTGGACAATATCAATTAATTTTCTTGGATTGACAGATACCTTTTATATACTCTCCTTGCTTTAAAAAGATAAGATTTTTCAAGATTCCATGCTCTAGAAATTACTCTTTTTTTTCTTCAATTCAATGGTGTATATTGCCAAGAGAGTAATTAGTGGCATCTTATTAGTTACTCTTGAGTATATACTTAAAAAAAAAAAAATTAAACATAAGAAAAGGAGAGAATATAAAATTCTTAACCCGATAATAATATCTTCATCTAAGATTTATTTCTCCTAGTTTTATTTATTTTTTTAAAGTGAGCTCCAAAAAATAATTCAATAATATTAGTTATTCACTAAGTACTAAAATTACTTTTTATTGTCGAGTTAATGTTTAATTGTATTATTAAATATTATAAAGTTATTTTCCCTTGTTTTTTTCTCTTAAATGACCTTCCAAATGGACGTAGAATCAACAAAGGATAAAATATGACCTTCATTAAAAAAAAAAGGAATTTTATAAGAAAAAAATAATTTAAACTAGTTTTATAAGAAAAGATAAAGGAAACACATTTGTATGATCTAGGTTTTTACTGGGCTATTATTACTTTCCCTGTCAAAACTAGGCCCAATGACTACTAAAACAGTAATTTGGGCTTGGGCCGTTTAATGTAATTTCTCACTTTTTGGAAAGGAAAAACATATCACCCACTAGGCGAAATCATAAACAACAACGAACTCTCTGCCCCCGTTTTTGACCGTAGATTAACATCGGTTCCACAATACCCGAAAACACGATAAAACAATCTGCTGCTACTCAGCTCAGGCTATTCATTGATCTGTAGATATCGTTGGAGCTTCTCTTTAGTCTCTCGATCAAAGAAATGTCGTCGAGCAGGAAATTTACTCTGAAAAGCTCAGACGGAGAGGCTTTTGAGGTAGACGAAGCTGTAGCGCTTGAATCGCAGACTATAAGACACATGATCGAAGAAGATTGCGCTGATAACGCTATTCCTCTGCCTAACGTCACAAGCAAGATTCTTTCTAAGGTGATCGAGTACTGCAAAAAGCACGTTGAGACTCCGAAATCGGATGATCGCCCTTCTTCCGCTGATGATGATCTTAAATCTTGGGATGCTGAGTTCGTCAAAGTTGATCAGGCCACTCTCTTTGATCTCATCCTGGTTTGTTCTTAATTTTTTTTATGGTTTTTAATTAGGTTAATTAATTGCTAGGGTTTGATTTAATTGTTTTACTTAATTTCTAGGGTTGAATGTTATAGCTTTATTTTATTGTTAGAACCTTATTTAATTGCTAGGGTTAGGGTTTGAATTTATTTTTAGCTGATACTAGAAGTTGGGTGAATGTTGAATTAATGGAGTCTAAGGGCTGTGGTCACTGTATGTGTTTGCGCTTGCTGTGGAAGGTTTGAGAATAGATCTTAATATTCTAATCTGCTTGGATTTGTTTAGGCTGCCAATTACTTGAACATCAAGAACTTGCTGGACCTAACTTGTCAGACAGTGGCTGATATGATCAAGGGCAAGACTCCAGAAGAGATCCGTAAGACATTCAACATCAAGAATGACTTTACACCAGAGGAAGAGGAGGAGGTTCGGAGAGAGAACCAGTGGGCTTTTGAGTAGAAGGAAAGGGGTTTAATCTATTTCTATAATTGCCTTTTTCTGTTGGACGTGGATTGATGTTAAGGTTTTAATGTTTTGAAAACAATTGTCATTTTGTTTCCTTGTCTTGTGTCATTCTGTAACAGTTTCAATGTGTTGATATGGTATTTGTTGTTCCTTTATGATATCTTTGTGTTTTAGATTGCCTAATTATGCCATCTTGTCTTACCACACTGATGCTTTACTATCAATTCTTTGGCACCCACAAATTCATAACTTGGAAATTGGTTTTATGTGAGAAGGATGTGATGAACTTTTTGAATTCATGTTGATGTTAGGAATAAAACTGATCATTCTTAAGATTCATGTGATTATAGTGAAATTCAGGTCCCTTGCAGTCTTTTTCTATTCACTAGGTTGAGAGATCTCAATGAGAAATATAAATGCAAGACTCAGGAAGCTGTGTTGTCTTGCGCAACAAGCATTCTTATATATACATTGAGCTTGAGATATATAGTTTGAGCTTTTATTATCTCAAGCATTCTTAAATTTATTACTTGTGAAATACATCTTTCTGATGCAGCTGTTTTGTGAATTACCTACTGCTTGCAACAAATGGAGTGCGGACTTTAAGTTTTTTGTTAGTCCATATAATTGACCCAAACACATCTTTGGGTAATGAAGGGACAGTTGTAGTGAAAATTACTTGATAACTCAATCTCTGGCTGTTCTTCGTAAATTGCAGGCTAGTTGGGCTCACGGTGATGGTTAGACCACTAGGTGCTTCAATGGTTAGAGAGTATGTTGAATTACCATCTCCAGCAACATTTGTTAGGGTTCTGGTAATATTCTTGCTCTGCTTTCCAGTGAGGTTGAAAACTGCTATTGACGGGTAGTTGATGTTGGATATCAAGTCGACGCTTGATTCCTTAGGACAAGTAAAACCATCTGGAACGTCTTTGGAAATTACTTCAATTGTGGATGTGTTGTACCCGTGATAGCATAGGAAGTTTAAGTAGTCAGTGGTGGTGGTTTCATAAACCAGCCCTGGTTGCAATGCTCCACTTGTGCTTATTTCTCCTGCCCCATAATCATAAGCCGTGGCTATAGCACCTAATTCTGTTGTTATTGGGGCCTTCATATTGTTTATCTGAGATGCTGTAAGCAAGGGAAAGAAAACGGAAGAGGAATTCTAAAATTAATATGAAATAATGAAATATTAACTAATTAGTTTTCCTGTGCTTGTCATAGATCTTACCTGTTGACATAATGGCAGATTTGATTGCAGAGGGGCTCCAAGAGGGGTACTGGGATTTGACCACAGCAGCCATTCCAGAAACATGCGGACATGACATGGAAGTTCCCGAGATAATGTTGAATTTTGGGGATTCTTTACCTTTAAGAGTCACTTCTGTATCATTCGCCATCCAAGCTGCAAGTATGTCTACTCCTGGAGCCGCAATATCAGGCTGCAAAGCAAGAAGACAAGAGAACAATTTATTCACACATATACTCAGGTGAGGCTTCTGTGACCTGTGAGAGATGCTGTTCATGAATCCAATGAAATAATTTGTCTAGAAGAGAACTGGCTTTGCCTTGAGGATATTCCTTGAAAGGGAGGAAGGCCCTCTGGATGAGAAGTATGCGATAGTAGGTGCTGGCTTATATTGTGACACCACTGTGCTAGGTAGGATCGTTGCAACTGGATTTCTGGGAAATTATAAAATTTATCAGAAAACAAGTTGCCATAATCAATGTAATGAATTTGTTACTCGTACAGTTACAGGTAAAGATTGCACCGAGATAATAGCAAGTCTTACTTGGTCGAGTTAAGGTACGAAAGGATCCCGGGAGCATCCTTCGAACTAATCACAGTCAAAGGGAATTCATTGTAATTAGATGCAACTCCGCTCATCTTGTCATCAACCAAAACAAGACCAATTCCTCCCAAACTCCGCACTTCTTCCTCCTTACTATAAAAGGAGTATGAATCGTCATCATTGTCACAGAGGACAATTTTTCCTTTAATCATCTCCTCATCCATAGAATCTGGGTTGCAGTTTCTGAAACAAAACATGTCTTGTGACGTAAGTATTGGTGCCAACGCCTAAGATCCATGTGAACTATATTGTTTTGTCATCTTCGATAGAAAAATAAAAGGCTATCACATAAATAGAGCACACCTTGCCTCACTTTCGGTTGCATCAGTCTTCTTAGCTGACTTTCCATAAATCATTGGATGCACTGGAGATGTTCCAATATTGGCAAAATTTATGGCTTCACCCTGAATTGAAATAAGAACACATTATGTTTCAATTGATATGATCTTATTGGTTGAAAGATTGCTAATAGAAAAGGTGAAAATTATAAAGGACAAGAAATTTAGTTGCTGCTAAAAAATTCCATCACCTTGATCACCTTTTCCCCATCGAGCACAACATTTGACTCAAATTTACGGTCTATGGTTGTAGCAGCAACCGTCAGAATCCAGGGTGCAACATTTGTAACTGTTTCCTCGGATGGACCATCATTCCCCGCAGAGCAGACCACAGTGATCCCATTTTCAACAGCATGGAACGCTCCAATGGCTATCGGATCTTCCTTGTAATCGAGCATGAATGACGCTGGTGACCCTAGTGATAATGATAGTATATCAACACCATCTTTAATGGCATCACTGAATGCAGCTAAGATACTGGACCCAGCACATCCATATCGTGCACACACTCTGTACATAGCAATCCTTGACCCAGGGGATCCACCTGTGGCAGTCCCAGTAGCTAATCCGTAGTAAGATGCATCAGGTACCGTAGTTCCTGCTGCAGTGGATGCTACATGAGTGCCATGCCCCATCATATCTCTTGGTGTATTATCGTCATCGTCATCGTCATCGTCGGGGCTATTGTAAGCTCTTGCTCCGATTATTTTCCTGATGAGGATCAAAACCTTAAGGTCATGGATAAACATATGCAAACAAATGGAGGACAGATTTCCAAACTCTAGTTGACAGAGCAGGTTTTACCCATTACAAAAATCATGAGCATCGACGCAGGTACCGTTCCAGCGCGACGGTATTGGACCCATATCCTTGTCACTAAAACTCTCAGACTCGGGCGAAATACCTATATTACATATAACTCAAAGCTACACGTCAGTTTTTGGGAAAGAAATGATGTTTCGGAATGAGTTTATATAGCGAAGGACAAGAGATTTCACCTGTGTCTAGGATTCCAATGATCGAATCATATCCTCCGGAAGATGAGCTGGAGTTAGAATTGGGGCTTGAGTCAATCACTACATCGGTTCCGTATTTCAGGAAATCCCATGAACGAGTTGTGTGGAGTTGGTAGACAGGATCAGGAAAAACAGATACAACTCCGGGGGTTTTAGCGATTGATTGAGCCTCTGCTGCTGATAAACGAGCTGCAAACCCTGAAATTCCATGTACATAGCTCTGCACTAGAGCATTCTTTCTCCTAGCAAGCACAAACATATTCAGTTTATCATGAAATTCCATCTGCAAGTAAAAACAGTCTTCTCATCGTTTTCCTAAGATTGTATTGTCTCCTAAAACCCTAAATGGAAAAAACACAGAGCCAACTTAGTTTATAGCAAGCGGGCTTCGACCAAAAAGTCTTCATTTATTCTATAGAGTTATCGTCACTTGGTCTTAGCTAGCTTAAAAATAATAGCAAAAGCTCGACACAGGCAAAGTTCTTAAAAGCTAGAATATTAGTATTGACACAACTTCACCGAAAGAAAAGAGTGATATTCCTAATGTATTCACCGTTTCAAGACAGAGCTCAGAAGCTGGGCATGATCATTCTTTGAAGAACTAGTCGCAGCTCCCATGTAAACAATATAAACACCATCCTTCTCTCCCTCAGCTGCTCCTGCTGATTCTACCAGAACTGCAACAAAGAGGATAGGAAACAATACATAGCATATGGTATAACCTTTCATTTTAGCTGATCGCCAGACCTCTCTAGTTTAGTGAATCAGGCTGGATGTAAGTGAGGAAGCTATTAGCTAGACAGCCATCCACTGCTTCTTATAATGGCAGGATGGTGCTTGCGTGTGATGGTTGGCAACCGCAGATCCAATGTCATATCCACCCGAAGTGCGCAATTGCTGATCAGCTTTTGCACTTAGAAATCTGGATATGGTGGTGGTGGTGGTGGTGGTGGGGTGGTGACGGTGCATGGAAGTGGAAGTGGTGGTAATAGGTGAAGGTACAAGATATTTTTTTAGTAAATGCTCTTAAGGCACCAACTAAATGTGCCAGCATCTTGAGCATAAAAAGAGCAAAGAAGCTTGGCAACGGAACAACTCATGTACTAAAGATATGTTTGTTCGCATGAAAACAATTTCTTTTTGGTAAAAGAATATTAAGAAAATAAGTTTTTTTATGGTATTTGAATGTCCCAGGAAAAATAAATTGAAAAATTTGTTGTGGATATTTAAAGTAAAATTATTTTTTTGTATTATTCATACTATATGACCTAATATGTATGGATATTATATAACATGATATGTTATATATTTAGCGTGTTTTAATTTTAATGGTTTTATAAATTTTATTTTATGTACTAATATATTGTGCTATAAATGTATATAATTGTATTACTATTAAGGTATATTATTTAATAATTAAAATCTAGAATGTTTATACTTTGGGCATCAGTATAATATTAATAGCCATCAAAATAATGAATTTAAAGAGGCATTGATCATTGGGGAAAATGTGAGTTATGATACATGGCAAAAATAAAAACCCCACCAACATTACAAGAACATACAAATACATAAATTACCATAAAGTTCCATATCATTACAAACCACACCAGTTCATTCACTTAACAAGTATTTATCGGATTGACTTGTACAAACATGCTATCTATTGTCATTTTTAACATGCTTTACTCAATAAGTTTTTTGAAATATAATTGTAATATATGATCTAGGGTATATATGACCAGGTTTAAAGATGAGGCTACTGGGTTCCTGAGTTGATTCCTAAATTATAGAATTAACTCAAGTCAATTATTTTATTAAAATTATGTTTTTTTTTTTTTAAAAGATCATTTTTCATCCAAGCTTAGGCAATTTAATTGAATAATGAGTCAATGAATTGCGAATTATCTCATCGAGTCATTGAATTTGAATCAAGTTGATGTTCAAAATTGTTTCAAAGGGAATGAATAAAATAAAACTCTAATTGTCGAGTCATTGAATTGACCCATGAAATCGAGTGATGTAGAGTTTAATAACTATTTATATTTATAAAGCTTTGTACAAGTGCGGTCAGTTGTTTTTTCTAATAAAATACAAAGAGGCTAATAATCAATCTCGAATGTGTTTTCCATTTAGGACCAAGCACGTTTAGTACTTTTTGAGACATGAAGGAGACAGTAATTACTTCTTCCAATCATATTTTTGGTGCACGCTGAGTATGACTTTCACCATTTTCATAGTTATGGGGGATCAATCTTGGCAACCATGTGTATATACAATGGTGTTAGACTTTGGAGAGGAATCTGTCACGATGAGTAAAACGCACCAAAATTAGGATAACACTCATCAAATCAAAATCTTTCCCTGCCCCCACCAAAATTATGACCCTCGTATTCTTGTTTAAAAAACCCTTCTTCGGTCAATTTTGATTTTTTGTCTGTCGATCATAGATTGTGATTTGCAATTTAAAAATTATGACCCACATGTTTTGGACCATAGTTTTTTATATTTGCAATTTGGCACGGGTATGCTTACTTTTATTACTTGTAAAATGCCTGTGATGAAGACATGGTTGGAGTGAAAATCGCTTGATAACTCAGTCTCTGTGCATTCTTCGTAAATTGCAGGCTAGGTGGACTCACTGCGATTATTAGACCGCTCGGTGCTTCAATGGTTAGAGAGTCTGTTGAAGTAACCATCTCCAGCAACATTTGTAAGAGTTCTGTTAATGGTCCGGCTCTAAAATCCAGTGAGGTTGGAAGCTGATATGGACGGATAGTTGATGTTGGACATAAGATCGACGCTCGATTCTTTCGGACAAGAGAAAACACCCGGAACATCCTTGGAAATAACTGTAATTGTGGACGTGTCAGTGGTCAATGGTGGTGGTTTCATAAACAAGTCCTGGTTTTAATGGTCCAGTAGTGCTTATTTCCCCTGCCCCATAATCATAAGCTGTGGCTATAGCACCTAATTCTTTTGTTATTGGATCCTTCGTGTTGTTTATTTGAGATGCTGTATGCCGGAAAAAAGGAAGAAAAATGACTCAAACATTAGTGCGGAATAATGGAAATAATTGTATTCAATGTTGCTTGTTGTAGATCTTTTTACCTGTTGTCATTATGGCAGATTTTATTGCAGAGGGACTCCATGAAGGAGACTGGGGTTTGACCACAGCAATCATTGCAGAAACATGTGGACATGACATGGAAGTTCCTGAAATCACGTTTAATTGTGGGGATTCTGTACCTCTTAGATTCACTTCTGTATCATTGGCCTTCCAAGCTGCCACATTGTCTGCTGCTTCTGGGGCTGCAAAGCTAGAAAACAAGAGAGCAATTTGATTACATATAAACTCAGGTGATTCTTCTTTGATTCGTGGGAGATATTATTCATGAATCCAATCAAATAATGTGTCTAGGAGAAAGAGAGGGTTTTCCTTGAGGATATTTCTTGAGATTGAGGAAGGCCCTCTTGATGAAAAATATGCCACGAAAGGTGCTAGTTTCTGGGAGGCAGGTTGTTGCGACTGGATTTCTATGAAGTTTCCAAATGTGTCAGCACATAAATTGCCATATATTTGTAATTGATATAGGTATCGAGACAATAGTGTGTATCTTACTTAGTTGAGTCTATGTAGGCAAGGATCTCTGCAGCATCCTTTGAACTGATCACAGTCATCAGAAATTCCATGAATTTGTCTGCAAATCCCCTTGTCTTGTCCTCAACCTAAACAATACCAACCCCTCCCAAGCTCTGCACTCCCTCTTTCTTGACGTACTGCGAGCGTTTATCGTCGTCATTCTCACAGATGACAATCTTTCCTTTGATCATGTCACCAACCATAGAATCTGGGTTGCAGTTTCTGAAGCAATACATGTTACATAGCATAAATATTGGTGCCAATATTTTAGGATCCATGTGAGCTATTTGTAGATTTTGTTATTGATACATCTTTAAGCTATGTTGGTAATCGTTTGTCATCTTCGTGGGCTAAATAAGGGGCATATCACAAAAATTTCATTTTCACCCGCATAAGTGTTCTTAGCTGACATTGCAGACATCAACTGGAGATTTTCCAGTATTGGCAAAATTCATGGCTTCGCCTTGAATTGAAATGTGAACTCCCCTCATGTTCTATTGACTCAATTTTATATAGGATCGATCATTTCTTTATATACAACACAAGTAAAAATTCAAGGTAATTTCAACAAGGAATGGGACTCAATTTCTACCAAGAAACATCATTACCTCGATCACCTTGTTTCCACCCAACACAACATCAGACACAAACTTCTTGGTTACTGTTTCTTTGGGTGGCCCTTCATTTCCAGTAGAGCAAACCACAGTGATCCCATTCTCTACGGCATGGAACGCTCCAATGGCTATTGAACCTAGTGATAATGATAGTATATCAACACCATCTTCAATGGCATCGCTGAATGCAGCTAATATACAGGCACCTTTCCAGCGCAATGGTATTGGATTCATATCCTTGTCGTTGAAACTTTCAGACTCGGGCTAAATACCTGTGTTACAAAGAACTCCCAGCAGACATGTCAGTTGTTGAAAAAAAGGAATGATTCTGTGTTTACCATTGATTTTAGGTAGTGAGTGCATGAGGTTCACCTGAATCTAAAAATCCAATGATGGTGTCAGATCCTTGAGAGAACAAGTTCGAGTCAGGATTGGGACTCGAATTAATCTCCAGATCGGTTCCATACCTCAAGAAATCCCATGAACGAGTTGTGTGGAGGTGATAGACAGGATCAGGAAAAACTGATACAGCTCCAGGTTTTTTAGCAATTGATTGTGCCTCTGGTGCTGTTAAACGCGCTGCAAACCATGAAATTCCATGCTTAAAGCTGCGCACTAGAGCATTCTTTCTCCTAACAAGCACAGAGAAATGTTGGTTCAAGTTATTATTACAACTCGATGTCCAAAAAACGTTCTGACATGAAATTTGGCTACGGAACCACTAATGCTGTTTAGGTGGGCGTCGCTTTCCAGTGGAGGACGATTCTTGTATTTTTTTTGTCCATATGTCAATAATTCCCAGTGGAAAATGATTCATAGTTAGGACAAGTATTCCCAGTGGAAAATATAATAATTAATAGCTAGGATATATATAAATTTTAAAAATATTAATTACTATTTTTTTTTATCTAACATTCTATTATTATGGAACATTTTTAATAAGTTAAAAATATTTACATGAATTAAAGTTTTATAAATCGTTTTAATAATAAAGCATGCCCTTTTTAATATTGTTAGTGTTTTTCTAAGGGTAAATATAATGTAAGGCAATAACTAAAAATAGCCCACAAGAAATTACTTAAGGATTCAAAATGAATTTTATTTTATTTTATTATTTTACTATTTTGTGTTTTCTAGTGTGTTGTTTCCAACACACCCATTATGAACCATTTTTATTTTAAATAGTTTTTTTTTTTTTAACTTATACTTGATATGCATGTAAACTAACAATGCATACATAAATAATAATAAAAAAAAGTCTTTATCCAAAAAAGTAAGTCACGACTTTGATCAAATAGATATTAAATTATTGAATTTAATAATTTGATATTCTTGATGCTTTACATTTTTATTGGCTTTTTTATAAGCCTTTTTAGAGTTTTGATGGTCGAAATAAAATATCAATAGCACCACATAGTTTATAAGGGATTTAAATAGATTTTTTTTATATTATTGAGAATTTTATATAATCTACAAGATGAAAAAAAAAAAAAAAACTTACATTTTAGGATTCTTTCTAAAAAAACCCACCTGTTCATTAAAAACAAAAATATTTATTTTCAAGAATATTAATTTTTCTTAATTAGAGGTGGGATTGAATTTAACTATAATTAGTATATCCCATGGACACCGAAAGCCCGTCTTTTTGATAATATATATTATAATATTAGTTTTGGATGAATGATATGATAGTCAATGATAAGGCTCTAGGTGGTTTGTAATTTATATATAGCAATGGGATTTTGCTAATTTTTAAGTCGGCACTCAAGGGAGCACTGTAGTTGACGTGCTAAGATTCCCAGCCGGAAAAAATGGAGCCCAAGAACGCGAAGATGGTAGCAATCAACATCTTGAACAGTGTTGCTTTCTATTAATCATCAAAGGGATATGTTCCATTTTGAGACATATAGGGCCAGTAATTGCGTCGGCAAATCATATTTTTTGTGCTGGCTCGGTGTGACTTTTCTAATTCGGTGACGATAATTTTGGTCAGGAAGCAATTTTGGCAACAAAGTAGAAAGGAACCTTGCATGATGAGCAGATGTAGGTCCGATGTTACCATGTCTCGACCGAGTCTTTTAATCAGAGTTGTTGCGAGTGCGCCACTACCTCCCAATAAACTACCAAAATTAGGGTCCACTTATTTCTGTTTCCACCCTCCCTCGACCATTATGTACACTGATTCTTTACTGTACAAGATTGAAAGATACCAAAGGAATACTATGTCGGTGTTCATGTAAACTTTCATATGCATCGGTGATATTATTGATTGAATTGTCGACGGAAAATCATTATTGAAAAATATCATGTTGAATTGTTTTATCCCGTCATAAATTGGAATCTTCGACAAAACTCTCGGGCTAAAAAATCAGATTTTATTGTTTGTTTTCCGTCGGCAACTTTGTTTGCAGTTGTATTTCTAGCCAAATAAAGAATTTTAAAAATTGTAAATAGTCCATCACAAATTTAGCATGTTAAAAATACCAATGGAATGGCCGGAATTTTGTTTTATTATTATTTTTGTTTCATTGCCGTTTCTGTCAATAATTATGGACAATAAAATCTTGATGAGGAAATACTTTCCGTGAGCATTTTCGTTGTTTTTTTTCTCAAGTTTCGAGTAGTGTTGAGCTTTTTGTTCTCCAATCAATTCATACCTCTGAAAATTCAAAGATTGTTTTAGAGAGCAGCCTTCATTGTGTCTTTAATTGATTCCGATGTACCTACTACACATGTATCCCAAGAAGAGTCCCATTTGGTTGGCCTAAAATGGAACGCGTGACTTTCAACTTCGACGGTTTTATTTCGATCATCGGAGGTCAGATGTACTCCGACGAGGAAACTTGGGCACCATCTTCAGCTATCCTTCCATCTTTCTATACGAATAGTTTTTTTTTATTATTATTATTATTATTATTAAAACTTGTTTTTAAGATTATACTAAAGAATAAGGAAAGAGGTCTTATTAAAAAATACATTTTTTTCCTCTTTATTTTAAATCATTAAATGTATTTCTCATATTTATTTTAATTGCCTTCAATTTTTATGCAATAAATCACATGGATAAAAAAAAATGTATGTTTTTTCATTAAAGATTACATTAATCATCAAATAAGAATTTAGACTAAGAAATTATATACACACACACACACACTCCAGAATTTAGATTTTTGTTTTTTTTTAGGAAAACTCATTTTTGTTTCTATATATTTAAATAAAGAATCGAATCACACCTCATCACACGAGATAAATTGAATACATATACATTTATTTTTTATTTAAAAAAAATGTTATATTTTTACTTTTACAATTAATCAGTGTTAATTTTTTTTACGATTTACTAGTTTATATAGTTTTCAATTCATCTTATTTAAGAAAATATATATTAACTTTTCAATTATTAATTAAAAACACATGATATAAAAAAAAAAGTTCACAACGCCTACTCATTATTAATCTCTTACATTAAAAATTAAATAGGAATCCTATTGATAGCATAGCACGGTTTAACTAACTAGTAATCTTGTATTTCAATACACAAAAATAGAGTCCATGACTACTTTTGATTATTTAATATAGGTACTGTGTTTATGTAAAATAGGAGAGTATAAATATTGATATACCAAATAATTTCCAAATAGTTTTCACTCGTTTTTATGAGATCAAAATATAATTTATTTTGAAAAAGAAAATATTTTTAAGCAGTTTTAATTATTAAAATTGTATAAAAAATCACTTAAATTATGATTATGAAAATAGCTCTCAAATTCAAATATAATCCTACCTGAAAAGTTGACCCGGGAATCCTGAAACTCAAGTTATAATCTAAATCAAATTTAAAATTAAATAATTAGTTAACCCAATGAAAATAGATTGTTTCTATCAAATCTCAACTGATTAGATTTATTTTGATTTATTTAATCTTGATTTAATTGATTATAAAATACATAAAAGAAAAAAAAATAATATTATTTTAGTTTTTTTATTTTAAAAAAAATGATTAACCAGATGTTTCAGGAATCCAGACTCTTTCACTAGAAAGATGAAATTCTAAATAATATCTGATGCACATATCTAAAATACTTATTTACACCTCCAAACCATAATAAAAAAATGAATAAAAATTTTGTCAACTATCTCTTAAATATTTTATTTTCAACGGCTCCCACGAGCACGGTCGGCCCAATTTTTCCAAAGCCATTGATTATTCATTGGCTTCCTCCTTTCCTAGATAGGACCCCAACATCATAGCTTAATTTTGTACCAAGAAAAGACAAAAATTAAATAAATAAATAAAAGCCAGGCTAAATAGAAATCACCACAACGACAGATTGACTAATTTTGCCCAAATGAGAAGGATAAACAAACAGCCAGTCAAAAAAGGCCTCGTGACATACGGAGCAAGTACCAGCACGTGCTTATCACGTGGATTGAATGCCATTTTCCAATGTTTGGTATTTTGGAGGTCCTCAAGGGTGCAACGTGATGGTAAAGGGCTTGAGATCTGCACAGCAAGTCTTGAGTTCGAGTCAGGGCGTGCATTTCTTGTAAGAGTCTGGGACAGCCAGAGTTTTACTTGCTTATCTGGGCTCACAAAGTGCGCTTTCCAGAGGGTGGGGTTTCCTCGAATCCAAAAAAAAAAAGGTATTTTGGAGGTTGTTTGTTAAAATATATATTTTTTAAAAAAATTATATTAAAATGATATATATTTTTTATTTTTAAAATTTAATTTTAAGTTTATCACATCTAAACATAAAAAAAAAATTAAAATTTTTAAAAATACAATTGCAAACAGTAAAAACAAGCATGACTGTCGGGAGACTTGGTTCAATTGCCGTACTCGAGCGGCTTTGAGTTCCCATTAATGTAGTCATTAATTACTTCCCTTTAACGCATTTGTTAAGAAAATATGAATTAATTTGTGATATTAATAAAATTAAAAAAATAGCTATTTGATTAAAAAAAAATCATAATCACCTTTGTTGATATAGATTTTTTTTCTCTTTACATATAGGCATTAGAATTTTGTTTTTACCTACTAATTTCATAGAATCACTATGTAATTCCTTTCCAATTTTATTTTTTAAAAAAAAACCTTAGCATCATTACCTTTTTTCAAAGATTTTTATAATTTTCAATTCTATCATTCAAACCAAGTTCATAATTTTTTTTGTAATAATAATAATAATAATAGTAGTAGTAATAGTAATAATAGTGATGATAATATTAATAATGATGATGATGATATTAATAAATAATAATAATAATAATAATAATAATAATGTTAGATATGATGATGATGATGATGATAAATAGTGATGAAGATAATAATAATATTATCATTAATAATAATAATATTACAAATAGTAATGAAAATATTAATATTATTGATGGTAAGGACAACATCAATAATTAAATTAGTAATTATAATAATGATGATGATGGTAATAATATATTAATGATAGTAGCAAAGATAATAATAATAAAAAAAATTAAATTAGTGATGATAATAAGAATAATATAGTTATAGTGATAGTAACAATGACAATGATACTACCTATTATTACTAATAATGATAGTAATAATAATAATAATAGTAATAATAATAATAATGATACTCGTAGCTATCATAATAATATTGATGATAATAATAGTAATAGTAGTTGTTGTTGTTGTTGTTGTTGTTGTTGTAGTAATGCTAATAATAATAACATTAATAATAATGATGATGAATTAATAGTCATGATAATAATATTGATGATAGTAATAATTTTGGTAATAGAAGTAGTAGTAATTTTGGTGATGATAATAATATTTATAATTATAATAATGATACTTATAATAATACTGATAGTGATGATATATAATGGTCATAACAAGTAGTCGTAATAATAGTTTATTATGATAATAATACTTATGGTGATAGTAATAATTGTAATGACAATGGTAATAATAATAAAAATGATGATTATGATATTAGTAGTAATAATAATAGTATTAACAACAATGAAGGTGAGAATGATAATAATGATAATAGTAACGATAATTGTACGCGAGGGAGAACAAAAATAGAATAGTGACGATAATAAAAACACTAATAATAATAATGGTGATAACAGTGATAATAACAATAGTAACAACAACAGTAACAACAACAATAGTAACGATGACAGTGGTAATTATTGTTAAGATAGTAATAATACTAATAAAAATGTTACTATTATTACTAATAATGATAATGCTAAAAATTATAATAATAAAAACAACAACAACAACAACAATGATGAAGATGATAGTAATAATAATAACAATTATAGTGATTTTAATAATGATAAAAATAATAATAGTTTTAATAATGATAATGTTAATATTAATGATATTAGTAATTAATATTAGTGGTAATGGTGATTTTAATCCTCATTTCATGAATTGCTATTTTAAAAAAAATTGTATGATTTTTTTTTTAATTTCATCATTTAATATTTAATTTATTGAGAATTGAACTTTATAGTTTTTTCTAAATTGGATACTTCGAGTGTAATGACTCGGGTCATAGGTTTAAAAAATTAACATATTATTTTAAGGGTTTTATAATTCTTTTTTATTTTTTTTATTAGGTTATTTCAATTATATAATCTGGAATGCAGATTTAACATAGTATTTTATTTTGACTTAGCTCTAATTAGCGTTGTTATATATTTATCATTTATTGGTTTTTAATATTTTTTTTTTACTGCGTATTCAATATTGTTATTTCATAATATATATATATATATAGTTTGGCTTTGCAGCGCAGCACCGTGACCAAGTATAGTTCAAGCTAAATGTCGAACAATCTTTTGCCTATGTAAGTTCACTTTGGTCCCAGACTATTGACAATTTGACATCCTTCTTACAGCATTTGCCAACGGATGGAGATGGTTTTTAACGTGTCGGCCAAAGCTGTTTGAATGATGGAATATAGGTGCCAATCGAAGATCCTTTTTGTTGTCGTTCTGTTTCCGAGAAAGTAATGGTGCAGTGCAAGGCGATGGAAGTATCCTAGACCTATTCATCCTTTCCAAATGGTTTATTCGTTTGGGGAATGTTTGGAAGTTTGATAAATATTGTTTTTTACAATATTTTTTATTTAATAATATCTTAAAATAATTTTTTTTTATATTGACACATTAAAATGATTAAAAAATAATAACTTGAAGCTAAAAAAGTTTAGAGAACATGGTTGAGCCAGCCTAGGTGTTTGTCATGTCTCTAATTAAACCCACAGTTTCCCCTTCACATTTGATTTGCAAAGTCTCCGTCTAGACAAGCAGTAAAATGCAAGATTGCTCGGAAGGGGCACATACAAACGAAGTAGAAAAACACCAAGTACTGTGAAATACCAATAAAAATAATCAATAAATCATGATGGAAAGGAGGACACTGAAAATGAATAGATAAGGTTAGAATAGAAAGTGACATTGATAGCCAAACAGGTCCCATCTTTATATACATATTTGTAGGCAAACAAACAAGCTAAGGCTATTTTCCCTCGGCATTTATCTCTCCCAACGTCACAGCGTCCACATAGGAGGAGGAAAATTAGAAAGCAAACATGGAAAAGAAGACAAAGGAGTGAAGAAATAGTGGTTCAAGAAAATAAAATACGAACCCTCAACTGGTCCTGCGGCTTGGCGTCCAGGCAACTTTAATTTGTCCTTGCTATTATCCTACCTTTCTTTTCCCCTCCTTTCTCTTACATCAAAAGCCCTTTGAAATGATATATGGAGAACATCTCCCTCTTTTCGAGGAAGTTTTTGGCAAGATAGCCAAGTGGAAACATAAAGGGGTGAAAGGAGTAAATGGGCTAAGCATAAATTTCTTACTTCTCAAAATGGAGCCGTTGAGGTTCGATAGAGGGTGTGCTTTTTTGGTGGCTGAGCAGGAGCTGCTGCCAAGAACTGTAATCGCAAGTATGCATCACAAATTTAAATGCCATGATGTGATCTCTTGCTTTGTGTAATTTAACGTTCCATACCTGGAAAATAAAAATATATGTGTGTGTGTGTGTGTGTGTGTGTGTAAAACATTCCTCTTCTACGGTACTGACCCTTTCTTGCTGCTTTCTAAGCTTGGCATTCTCCTCTCCTAACAGAGCAACTTTAAGTTCCAACTCGGTCGTGTAAGCCTGCAACAGGGTAAAGTAAATAAATAAAACCATTAAAGTTATATAATCATTCAATTTCACTAAAACAGTTTTTTAGAAGGAGAGAAAGATTCCTGCTTCCTAGCCCGGGACCGAGCTGCAGATTCCCTGTTCTTGATCATGCGCTCATGCCTCCGATCGCCGCCAGAAACGTCGCCGTTTTCTTGAGGCCTTTTTCTGCAAACGGAAGGGAACAATGAAGAAGAACCCAAAGAATCAAAGGGGGAATCGGGAGAAGAATAAAAACTTGGTGTGCCAGCACCGGCATGGCTATGCATTTGTGTGGATTTGACCTCAAAGGGACAGTCCTGCTTTCCAGATATTGAAAATGATCATACCCATAATTCAAATTCAGCATAGTAGCTGGTGGTGGCCCTAAAGAGTTCTTCAAGAAATTGTTGCCCCCACCAGATGAGGGTTCCTTAGAGGCAACCCTTGTTGGTGTGTCTTTATTGGAAGATCTAGCCAAGAGGTCTTGAAACATCATACCATGAAAAACATGGTCGTCGGTGTTGCTGTTGCTGCCTGTGTGACTATTTGGATGTTCATGAAGAGAAGCTAGGTTTATATCATTCCAAACTTCTTCCATTGAGTTTCCAGTCGTTGATTGGTTTGGAATTGGAGAAGGAGAAGACAAAGTTGAAGGAGATGAACATGTGTAGAGGGATTTTGAAGGAGAATTACTAGAGACTTTATCGGTGCTCATGCTGTTTTTATTTATATTTTGATCTCCTGCCACTGATCACATACTTTTACAAGGAAACACGGATCAGGAGGCCATGCGAGAGGAGATGTGACTCGGAGTGACTGGAGATGAAGAGATACTTCTTCTCCTCTTTCTGGTTGATATGGGGCCGTACGAAAGGAGATTGGACTAGGAGTCACTGTAGATGGAGAGATATTTCGGTTTCTCTTTATAAGGGACCATATTACGTTATATGGTATGTCTTTAAAATCCTCCAAGTTTTAAATTCCAATTACTTTCTTTTCAAGCCATAATAAAAACAACAACAACAACAATATATATATATATATATATATATATATATATATATATATATATATATATAAAGAAGAAAGTCTTCAATGTAATCTTCTTCCTGTGTAGTGCTCCTGGTTTGTCACGAATTTATATGGAAAAAAATGATGGAAAGTGAACTAAAGTATTTAATTAAAAATTAAAAATTAATATATTTAATTAAAAAATTATAAATTATTATAATTAATTAAGAAAAAATATATAAATTTTATATATCGATATTACAATTATCCCGTTTTCATGTTAATGCATCTTGAATCCTTAAAATTATTATTTTATTAAGCAAGAGCTTTTTCTTACTAAAATTACCATAACAAACAAAAAAAATATATAAAAAATAGAAATCAGAAAAAGCTATGTTTTACCGACCTTTAAAATTCATAAAAGCCAATTATTTGTTTTTTCCTTGACCAGATTTATATACAGGCGTGCACTTCTTGGATCACTTCCGATTCTATAAGGTGTGGGCATCTACCTTATTATGAGAGAGAGAGGGAAAAAAACGATTTTATTATGACTTCTCTATCAAGATTTTTTTTTTTGAAAAACCTTAAAAAAAAAAAACAAATGCTAGGACAGTTTCTTTCTTTCTTTTTTACTAATTTATTATGACCGAAGATTTATTAAATATATTAAAAATTATATATTTTTATATTTTTGTATGTGGATAATTTAAAGCTTGAACTAATTTAGTTGAAATTTTTTTTGAGTAATTTTGTTAAAAAAGGTGGGTTGACTTGTAATTCTTCTTGCCCCGGTGAAATCCAATAAATTTTCATGTTGAATTTTTAATTTTTCTATAAAATAATAATTTAATATATTTATTATATAAAAAATTAAAAATTTAAGTCAAGTTGACTTTCTGACTCAAGGCACTCATTTCGTCCCAAGTCAATCCCAGAACAGGTTTTTTATATGAAAGGAAAGCATATAGCTCCAAGGATAATGACTAATCACACAAGTGTTACTCAAGTGGCATGTTTTGGGGTAAATTGGGCCTCCAGGACAAGGCCTGAAATGAGGCCCACTACTGCACAAGTTCTCTCCGGGCCGTTCTCAGTAAACTTTGAAATCCATAATGATACTGAGCTTGAATCCATCACGGGCCCAGATAAGCAGGAGTGCTCAGGAAACACATGCGGTTCAAGCTGATTGGACGGGCACTGTCTTTCTCCATCGCTCTTTCCTTTGTTTTTCTTGTCTTATATGCCCCCCTCACCCCTCAAAAAAAAAAAAAAAAAAAAAAAAAAACACCCAGCCTAAGCCTACCAAACATCTTTGACTTTTTCAGAAAGGAAAGAAACTTAGTTGGAAAAGTGGACGTAATGCAACACCGAGCAACCTTATCCCCTCAAGCAAAGCGTTCAAGTGGCTAACGATCAAAATTAATGTACTAAAATAATACTATCATCTAATTGGTGTTTTAATGATAAGAATTTCAAATAAAAAGGTTTGTTTTTTGTGATTATTAATTTGATGGCTACTAAAATTTATATAATTATTAATTTTAAAATTTATTAAATTAATTGAGATGAATATTCAGCGATACAAATACTTATATTAATAATAATAATAATAAAAAGACCACATTAAAAAGTTAGCAACGACTGGTCACATCCCTAGCTGGCATCGTGCTCACCTAACACTATTTTGTAAGCATTAGTAATAGGCAATTATTAATATAATTACTGGTTCTAGTCGATGAATCCCAATCTCCAAATATCTTGTTTTTGCTAAAAAATTAGGATGGTATCAATATAAAAAAAATAGTTTTTCAGCCACGACTGATTTGAATATCCTGCCATGTGGTTGTTGATACAAGGAAGTTAATGTTTGAAATTGCCATACAAGTAATTTTTTAAGTATTTTTTTATTTAAAAATATATTAAAGTAATTTTTTATTATATATATATATATTATGCACATAAAAATAATAAAAAAAAAAACTAAAAAAAATCAACTTAAAAATTATTTTTAAAATTTTTAAAAAAATACTGGACAAACTACACTCTCAAATCGTGCCAACGTCTCCTTGGAAAAGTTGTTTCGCAAATCTTGAGAATCTTCGGGGTTAGAATTTATTAATTTAAAACGTATGATACCTGAGGCTGTTGCCAAGAATTTTCAGTCATTGCCCGGTGAAAACATTTTTTTTTTTCAAAAAAATTATTTGTCAGAAGAAAAAAAAACAGGCATTAAATGACGAGATATTGTTTTTGGGTAATAAAAATTAATTTCACGGTTTTTGTACTTCCTTACTATTTTGGATTCAAAATAATTAAATAAAAAACTCTAGGATTCATTAGGATTTAGGCGTATATTAACTGTACCTGATAGTCAAGAAAATATGTATATATCATTGATTTTTCAAGCTCAAACTTTAAAATTAATATATAGCGAAGTTCATTAAATTATTTTGAAAAATCATGCGAGGTTATTCCTTGAAATCACATGAAAAAGAATATAATCGAGGATATTCCTTGTAGTTGAGAGAAAAATCAGAGAAATTTAGCAGTCATTCAAGCAAATTGATATTAGTACTATTCACTCAACAACCCAAAATGATACCATAACTAACGACATAACTAAATATGTGGTAGCCATGCAGCTCAAAGTCCAGATAATGGCATGGTCAAAATGCATATGAATTTCAGTTGATCAATGGGACTAATTTAATCCATTTTGTTAGGAAATTATTATATATATAAAAAAACAATAATAATACAATCAATCCACCGGTGGTCCTATAAGCCCTACCTCAAGGACGCATCTTTAAATAGACAGTCCTCCCATAATTAAACATACTCGAGCGAGCATCTTCTTTTCAAGCTACCCATTTTTCCCTGCCTCTGTCCGAGCAGAGCCTCGAGTCTCAGCTTATGGCTCAAACAACTCCAAACCACACGCAGACCGTTTCTGGCTGGGCAGCCCTCGACTCTTCTGGCAAAGTCGTCCCTTACACTTTTAAAAGAAGGTACGTAATTAGCAGTCAGTTCCATAGATTTTTTACAGTATACTTGCTCCTCGTAGGCTCATACTATGATCAAGAGTAAACAGTGGACTTGATTTGTGCAATGAACAGGGAGAATGGTGTCAACGATGTGACCATAGAGATTATGTATTGCGGAATATGTCATACTGATCTCCATTTTGCAAAGAACGATTGGGGCATTTCCATGTACCCAGTTGTCCCCGGGTAACAAGTCTTCAAAGTCTAATGCCTGTCGTGCAAATGACATATCAAGTCCTATGTATGTACTTGTGTTTTTCTCGAAAGTTTTAATGTTTTCGCTGTATGATAGGCATGAAATTACTGGGATAATCACGAAGGTGGGGAGCAACGTCAACAAGTTCAGGTTGGGAGACAGGGTTGGAGTGGGGTGCTTGGCAGCTTCATGTTTGGAGTGTGATTTCTGCAAGAGCTCCCATGAGAATTATTGTGACCAAATACAGTTGACTTACAATGGTATTTTCTGGGATGGTAGCATCACTTATGGTGGCTACTCTAAATTCCTGGTTGCAGATCACAGGTATTGAACAGTCTTAATCATTAATTAATAATCCACTTCAATGTCTTAAACCCCCCACCTAACATAAATTTGTCATCTTCTTCATGACTTTAGTGTGGAAAATAAAAGCGAAGTGGGAAAGTGATGAGCTGCAATATTAGTTGTTATTAACAGTCGTTTTCTTCTGCGTGAGACCACTTCATCACTGATTACCCTCTAACTATTGCTGAGATCTTAATTGTTTCCTTTAGATCGGAAAAGAAAACTTACTTGTTTGTGAGAATTTACTTTTTTATTTTTAAATCAATTACTTTAGTATTACTTTAATTACTAAAATTAAAGTGATATTTTATAGTACAAGTATTTTTATAAATTTTGTCAAGTTAATATAAAATGTTTAAAAAAAAATAAAAAAGAAAAGAAAAGAATGATTATTCAACAAAATAACAATTTTTTTTTTTAATCTTTTCATATGAGTTATGTGTCTTTATATATATGATTAGAGGAGACAATTACTTCTTTTAATAACTTTTTTACTAACTTGGACTAGATCTATTTATTATGAGCGAATTAAACCTAACCCAATAACCAATAAATTCTCAATTATTTTTTAAATAAAAAAAAGTACATTTTAGATAGAATTTGTTAAAAACATGAATGGAAGGATTCGATCAAGAATTTCTAACAACTTTAGAGACCCAAATGAAACAAGGATTTGTTTGCGGACTCAATCAAGAATTATTATAGATATTGGGAACTTATTCGACGTTCGTCCTTCATTTTTCAATACAAAAATTTATGAGAGAAGAGGGGGAATCTCTTCCATCCATGTGACCAAATTAAAATATATTTGATCTGAAGCAAGTAATTTTTATCTTATGATTGAAAATTGTTAAGAAAATACATATTCTCATTTTGCTAAATTTCTACACGAAGGTATGTGGTGCGGATACCAGAAAACCTGCCAATGGATGCAACAGCGCCCCTCCTCTGTGCAGGAATTACAGTGTTCAGCCCTTTCAAGGATAGCAACTTGGTCGACACACCAGGAAAAAGGGTAGGGGTGGTTGGTCTCGGAGGTCTAGGACATGTAGCCGTCAAGTTTGGCAAGGCGTTTGGTCACCATGTAACTGTGATCAGCACCTCTCCGTCTAAAGAAAAAGAGGCCAGAGAACGCTTGGGAGCTGATGATTTCATTGTCAGCACTAATGCCCAAGAACTTCAGGTATGTCACCCTCTACTTCCAGGTTCCCACTTCCCACCAACCAATTTATTGTCCCTATATAATTGCCTGTCCCCTTGTAGCTAGAATAGCTGTCGATTTGATTGGTCATTGGCCAACAAAAAGTCAGGTAGCTGGGATGGGCCCTTGGATCTCCATACTGTATGGACACAAATTGACCAGTAATCTAAACTCTTTTCCGAATTAATTTTTAAGTCCAGTATAATAACGATGTGCTTTCTTTGGTATTCATTGTCCGCCGAGTAATTATAATAAATTAGTTAATCATGTTTGATAATTGGTAGTTACAGAAATTATATTTTAACCTCTGTATTGTAGGATTTATTTACAATTTAGTCCTTTTATCAGTTTCATGTTATTTTTCATTAAGTTTTGTTTTGTAGAAAAAGTAAAAGAGATAAAAGAATAAATAAGGAAGAAGATGTATTTTTTGGATGGCAGGCAGCGAGAAGAACTCTAGATTTTATCGTGGATACTGTGTCAGCTAAGCATTCTCTGGGGCCAGTACTAGAATTACTCAAAGTAAACGGGACATTGGCAGTGGTATGCGCACCAGACCAGCCGATGGAACTGCCAGCTTTTCCTCTGATATTCGGTAAATTAACGTTTCGAAGCTTAGTCGATTCATATGTAATCGAATATGGAACAGTAAAACAAGTGTTCTTCTCTTTTGCTTTCTTGTTTGTGTACACAACGCAGGCAAGAGATCTGTAAGGGGCAGCATGACAGGATCAACGAGCGAGACACAAGAGATGCTGGATGTGTGTGGCAAGCACAACATAACTTGTGACATTGAGCTTGTGAAAACAGACAACATTAATGAGGCTTGGGACCGCCTTGCAAGAAACGATGTCAGATATCGTTTTGTCATTGACATTGCTGGAAAGTCTTCAAATCTTTAGAGATACAGAAGTGCTCCCTCACATAATAGTATTCCTTTTTCTTAATTTCGTGGGCATATTTCTTTTGTTTTCGTGTGTCGCCGGAAATAAACAATTACTGCAAATTTCGGTTGGATCATTGTGTGTCGCCGGAAATGAACAATTACTGCAAATTTCGGTTGGATCATTCTTCTTCTTTCACGAGAAATGGCAAATTGTCTTGAAATCCCAAGCTTATGGATCATAATTAAGTGACCAGACTTTCATTTTATGGCAATAGAACCTGATCACGGAGGATAGAATATGATAACTCAAGCCCATAATAGGTGTACACCCTCTGGGCTCAAACATGAAATCCTAAGCCCACCATCTGGGTCTAGATTAAATTGAGCAATTAGCTGATTTTTCCCTTCATTGCACGATACCCTTTTGATCCCTGCGCCCACCTCCGGCCGACTTGTAGACCTAAAATCATACACAATTTCTTCTCATTGATAGAAAATAGCAATCATATTATCTTTTACTTCTCTCAACTTTTCCCCATTTAATTTGCTTATGATTGCTGGGTATAGCTAGTTGATCTCAATCAATAGTTTGAATCTTCATACCACAGTTACAAACTCAACCAATTATAATTTATAGTTAAGGGGTACGCTCTATTCCTGAATTTTTGGGTTTCAAGTCTTAAGATCAACACCCAGTAAAATTTATTAAATTTCTTTTAATGTATAGGGCTGATGTGGGAATTCACTCTTAAAATCACGTAAAAAAATTTAGTCTCGAATGAACGCATAAAAATATCTCTTATCATAAGAAAAGGGTACAAAAAAATTATTTACCGACTTCTAATTCTCAATATCCCGACCCATAATAATTAGGGCATGAATAAATAATGGAAGGTTCCCGAACCCTAGAGAAATCCCAGTTCATAAACCGCCCTTGTTGAGAAGAAATTGCATAATCAGTTGGAAACAAACAAATATGTGGCCACCTTTTAATACCACATACTAAAGCCAGCTCAAATCTTAATTCTGTCCGGTTGCAAGATGCCCAGGAGTGGAAGCAAGAATGTCTCGAAGTTTCAAGACAAATGCCTGCTCCGAAAGCAATCATATCGCGTGCTCCTATAGTCGGTCTCGGTAGGTAGATTTAGGCTGGGCTTTATAAATTTTGAGGGGTTAAGATACAAGTTTGCGAACGTCTTTTTGCCCACTAAACGTGAATAACGGGGAGAGAACAATCAGCCGCAGACTTGTGCCCAGTTCAGCAGATGAGCATGCCGACGCCTCATCAAGCTTATCCTATCTCCCTTCTGTTCCCTACTTTTTTAACCCCGAATTGGTGGATTGAGCTTGAGTATGGTAAGTGAAGTCATTACCGAGAAAGCTTTTTTTTTTGCCCTTTTCTTTTATTACATGGAGGGATTAAATCCTATAAATCGAAGCTATTAAACACAATTTAGGAAAATTAGTCCCATGAATATCTCGAAGAATGACAGGAACAATTAGGGGATGACGAAGGCATAAATTTAATAGAGAAGGGGAATTTTTTTCCCAATAAAGTTCTAAGAAAAGGTCACGCCACTGGATGTAGTTTGCTTTTTGTTATCTTATGTGACATGATTCATAACAAACTACTGTGGACTAAATGGCATTTAAAAAGTGGAAATATCTGACGGGTTCCTTTGCATCTTGAATGATTTGACGGGGGAAAAAAGCAAGAGATTAGTTTATTTGCAAGTCTATTGTTATTACAATCAAAATAAAAAGTTATTAAATCCAATTTAATTTATGATTTTATCTAAAACTTGGATGATAAATTAAGTGGGTTTACTAGAATTAATCTAAAATGTTATAATTTTAAAATTTTTAAAAATAATTTTATTTTAAATTTTTATTAACTTTTAATTAATTTAATTTGAAATCTTACTTGAATTAGATTATACTTGGATTAGATTATAGATAAACAAATTATTATGTTAACCCATCAAATTACAACGTGTTTAATAAAATTGGTAGGAATAACTAGGAAACAAATATTATTACGCACCCATATAAATTTTTTTTAAAAGATTAATGATTTTACTTTTAAAAGAGGAGACCGAGTTCATGTCCTTGGCTGGAATGGTTCAACAACATGGAAAAACAAATAAAAGATCGGTGGCCATTACTTAAAGATACAGTGTAGAATAAATTAAGTACTACAAATTTAATCATCTTAGATCTTCGATGATATACTTATAGGATCGATATTAGCACGCACAATATCACAATATTTTTTGCTCATTTTTCAAATACTCTGGATGGCAGCTGGAAATTACGATTTTTAATTACCAAGCAATTAAGAAAAAGAAGGGAATTAAGTAAAAGAAAACTCTATATTTTCTAAAAGTATTTTTCCCTGAGGAGTTTCGAGACAAATACTTCAAGAAAAACAGCATGATCATCTCGTACAAAAAAAAAGGGAACTGATAACGAATTTAATCAACATGACCGAGTCATGTCAATCCTATCAACAACCTCTTCTCTTACTATCATCCTTGAAATTTAAAATCCTCTCGAACTGTAGAACGTCCATATTCAAAACAACGGATATTTTGAAAATTTGTACGCGGCAATCGAAATAGCACTGAAGCTTCCTGAAGAAAGCTTCTTCTTTATTTTTCTATAAATAAACGTTCTGGAGTTTATTGATAGAAATCCAATTATATTGAGATAATCCGCAGATGATCTATATTTTTTTTAAAAAAAATTAACAAAATAATAATTATAATAATTAATATTATTAAACTCAATCTAATCTAACGGGTTAATTTGATAACTTATCAATTGAAGACCTAACACAAACTAAGTTTTAAAATAAATCAAATGGGAGTTGATTTGGTTAGATTTAATGTTGACTTTATTAATATTTAATTTGATATTTTTAAAATAATATTATTTTAATTTTTTTTTAACTTGAAACTATATTATTTTGAAGTGGTTCATGTTAACCTTATTTAATTTGTGACTTAAGTGATTTAATAACATAGATAATTAAAAAACAATAAAGACTAGAGTAAGTCCAAATATGTTCCACGAAAAAAAGGAGAAGAAAATAATATTATACATAATTGATTTCAAGTTAATAACGTAGGAGAATTTGTATTTTTTTAAAATACCTAGCTATTATCGTCTCATCCCATCTTGTTCTTGCTACCACCAGTTTTGCTTGCAAAAGCTGTGTCTCAAGGCATTACACGTCAGGTAAACACAGCGTGTGAGGGATGTTATCGTGTGACAAAAGCTATTAAATAACGAAACGAGGCGGTCCTAATTACTTCCACCTGGACTTTCTTTATCCCTCATTTCTCATTTTTATTAAACCCAAATTCCTCCATATATATATATGAATGTTCCCCTTATAAATTCTTTAATCGAACTCTTAATCTACTTCAAGAAACCATAAAAAAGAAAAGGAAAGGATTTCATCAACATGACAAATCTTTTGTGGGCTAAGACAAGATCTATCTTTTCAAGGGCAGGTGTGTTTCAACATCACCATGTCTTTCTCAAGCTTATTTCCATCAAAATCCCCTGCATATTTTGGAAAAATCTTTATTCCATGTTTTAGTTTCTAGAAATTGTTGATTCAAGTTGCTTCATAAGTTTTCTAGCTTTGATCCTATTATTATTATTTTACAGTTTGATTCATGTTTGTTGCTTTCTGGTTTCAGGAAGATCTCCAAAGGAGCGTGGCAACAGCTTAAGCAACAAGCTGAACGTTAATGAAGAGTACAAGGAAGCTTTCAGGACGAAGTCTTATGTAGAAATGTGGAGCAAGGTTCAAGACCAGCTAAGAAAAACGAGCATTGATGGAGTTGACAAAGTCGCCTCACCGTCTAATCCATCTCTTCCTTTCTATCTTCACCTCTCTGACTACATATTTGAACCACAACAGCAAGAGACCCTCAGAGAGATGATGGGAAGCTTAAAGTTTCATCACCTTCTGGTTGATTACTTTGAAGCCAGCTCAAAAGCATGCCGTATTTGTGAGTTGCATCTCCAGTGCATCCAACAAACACGAGGTAATTATAAGAAAATTAGAAGGGTAATCAAGTTAAGCAAAAGGGTGTATGATTCTGCAGATTGTTCAGATAAGATTCGGGGCGCTATGTTTAGAGAGCTGGCTGCTTATGCATTGCTTGAAAATCCGTTATCGATGTTTTTTAGCACTGAAAAATTCCATGAATTTCATGACGACAACGTGGTGTTGCTCCATGGATTGACTTCAGAAAAGAAAAGGATTACGAGGAAAGCGAAGTTCAGAAGGATTTGTATAAGGGTTGGAGGAGGATGTCTTGTGATATCACATACTGCACTTCTAATTGCCTTGCTTGTAATTGCAATTCATAGCATGGCTGGCATTGTGGCTGCACCAGGACTAATGGGTTGCTCGTTGTATGCTTTCAGAAAGCAAATCAAGCTGGTTCATCGAGGGCTTGAGAAAAGCAGGTTAGAAAAAGGACTTGGCGCACAGCTAGATCTTGCTGCCAAAGGAATTTACATATTGATCAATGATTTCGATACCGTGAGCAGGCTGACGAGGAGCTTATTTGATGAGGTGGAACATCAGAAAGCTCTTGCTGATATGTGTGTTAGGAATAACAAACCTGAACTATTGAAGGAGGTCGTGAAAGAATTTCACATTCACTACTCAAGCTACCTGGAGCAGCTAGAAGAGCTTGAGCGACATATCTACTTGTGTTTTCATACCATAAATAGATCCAGAAGGCTTGTTATGGACGAGATAATGGTTGCATCCAACAACAGTAAAGCTGATGATCATCAGCGAAAATTCCCATGATAACGAGGACAATATTAGGATAGAGATAGTTGCAGCAGGCGATATTTGGTGTTACAAATACAATACAGGATCCACATAGAAATTGCTTCTCCCCTGGCTCGGTTCACCTGGACTTTTGTTTTCAAATAACGTCAAAACAAGGCACGTCCAATGCCAATTGTTAACCCTGTATTCATTAATACAATCTCTATGGATAACCCAACTTCCAGCATATTATGCTGACGCCCGATGAAATCTACGATTAATCTATATTCCCTGTTAACATGTTCAAGAATTCAATGTGTTTTTTATTTGTAAAATATATCAAAATTATTTAAAAAAAATTATTTTGAATACCAGCAATTCAAAACAAATCCTAAAACACAAAAAAAATAATTTAAAGCTACAAAACATCAAGAATTTTCAAAAACACGGTATAACCGCAAATTACTTGGAATATTTAGCATTGTCCGATTCTCGTCAGGTATGCCTGACGTGAAATTTTGATATAATAAATTAAGAGAAATCATCAATAAATGTAGAAACAGTTATCTAGCAACCAGACATGTTTTATTGCCAAAAAAAAGCTGTTTTCTTGGCATCCCAGGCATAACCCATCAGGTAGCGTAAGCTCAGTCACGCATCATTGTGCTACTTGTGTAAGCTGTACCTCAACGTCCAGTATGACGAGGCCGCTTCCTATCCGCGTATTAGCAAAAGAAGCACAATCCAATTTACTGTTCTGCTTTATTCCATTTGTGGAGGAATAAAATGGACTGATAATTTAACCAGATACAATATCGGGGGAGAAATAAAATTCGTCAAATTGGTTAGGAGGGTGTGGCCCATCAAAGGAACTGATGACCAGAGGAATTCCACATGAAGCTCGGCAATTCTTGTTTTTCTCCAAGGCCATAAAACTTACCTAAGCATCCCTGATAGCTCAGCTCCCTTCTCTCAGTTTCTTGTATTCTTCAAGGCCCAACAATGAAGCTTTGACCTTCAGCCAATCTGCTGGCTTTGGCATGATAATGGCAATGTACCCTTCCCTGTCTGCCTGCGATTTGGTCAGGAAAACATCTGATAAATTTAGAAGCTGATACGATTATGTCTAGCTAGGTATTTCCCTACATTTCGACACAAGTTATGTAAGACTACAATCAGCACCACACCATCATGTAGATTTCCAGTACATTTGCCTTATTTTGGCACAAGTTGCTATTAACTAAAAAAGGGCAAATCTTGTAAAGAGCACATGATAGTTTTCTCTGAAAAAAGTAAGAGGGAATATTAATTGATCACTAATTCAATAATGAGGTTCCTATCTGGAAAGACACTTGCATCTGAGATATGGTATGCATGGAAGAGTAAAACTTACTGAAGAGTTAAGCAATTCTGGCTGTTTGATTAGTCTGTCATTCACTTCCAACAGAGAGCCTTTAACACAACATCTGTCAAAAATCAACAACAAAATTCAACTCCAATATTAAAATGAAGTTAGGAGGGGGGAAAGGGAGTGTGGACCTGAGAAAAAAAAAGCTGTACCTGACAATATAGGAATCATTCTGGGTGCAAACTTTACACAGAGCAGTATTAGACTCAAAGTGCTGCGCATTCTGCAAAAGAAGATCTCTGTTGTTAGTAAAACTTTTCAAAACAAGTATATAAGAAGATGAATCAACTCCTGATCCTAACTGCATCGTTACAAAACAGAAATCCGACTGGTCTCCAGAAATCATTTCCCTCCAAAGCAGTCACATTACCTCTCAATGCAATCAGCTCAGATATCCAGTTCTGCTATGTAAAACTGGCCGATTGCACTTCCAATGATACGAAACCCATGAAACCAATGTGCACAAAATGAAACAATGCCGCTAAAAGAAGCGGAAACTAACTGATTTTTAGATTTGATCATCTTATTGTTTCAGTGAATGACTCTATAAATCCAACTTAGATGGTGGACTTCCATTATCACTAAGCATCCAAACATCTAGAAAACCTCAACAAAAAATAAAAATAAAAATCTTAATGCTTGCAACCATGTTAGAAATTTAAATTCCATTATCCCCATCAATTTAAAAGCCAGCAAGAGGCCCTTTTAAGAAACCAACCAGGCTCCTAGGAATGGGATTTTCAAAAGGTCTAGTTTTTACCAATTTCTTCATACAATTCGCCAAAATTCTTAGGAAAGTTGCTCAATTTTTATACAATAAAAGAGATACAGCCATAAAGAACGGACCTTCTTTCGCTTTCCGGTGACCTTAATGCCACTACGATCAGACTTGCCAACATTGAAATCAACAACCGTTATCCCTCCTTCATCCTTAAAAGCCACATGGGTCCGAGCCAAACCAATCACACACAACCTTTTTTCAATCCCAATAACAAAACACAATTAATTCAACAGTCAATCAAACCCTACAAATTTAAAACAAGAGTTAAAATACTACCCATTGGCATGCCTATAAACGTACTGGTCGTGTCCTGGCTTCACAAAATCTGATCCAAAATCCCACAAATCAAGCAAAGTATTAGCTTTCTTAAGCATCATAAATTAAACAAAAAACAAAAAAGATAGAAGTGTAGAGTTAATCAACCTGGAGCAAAATAGGAGACGAAGTTGGTCTGAACTGAAGAGGGAGGTGTGGTAGGAAGATCACGAATGTCAGGTAAAAGCAGCTTATGCAACTCTTCTTCTTCATCTTCTTCTTCTTCCTTTAGTTCTTGGTCTAGGTTTTGAGTGGGGTTGTTTCGTACTGATGATTTTTCAAGATCGTTTGCTTCATTATTCATTGGAATCTCTAGAGAGGGGAGACAAGAGAGTCGACTTTGGCAGCTCATAGGTTACAGTTTAACAGTCCTTGTCTGTCTCTGATACCTGTCACGGCTTTACAATATATCTTCTCGGCAATTTTTGGGGGAGGGCGTTTTGTTAAATTTTGATTTTTATAAAAATTATTATTTTTTATATTTTTTTAATAATAATATCAAAAACATTTTTTTAATAATAATATCAAAAACATTTTTTAAAAATAAAAAAAAATTATTTTAATATATTTTAAGATGTTAAGATGTTTTTTAAAAAATAATCATTAATATACTTTTAAATATTTTTAAAAAAAATTAATTAATTTGATCTTAGTAATAATTCCAACTTTTTAGATCTGCAAGTATTTAAATTTTTTTAAAAAATTAATTAATTTAATTTTAGTAATAATTCCAGCCTTTTAGGTCTGCAAGTATTTAAAAATCTTTAATTTTAAATTTATGTTGATTTAATTCTAAAATAAAAGGCACCTCATAAATGGTCTCTTATTATTTTGAGATTAACTTTAAAGTTTAGATTAAAAAAATCTAATTATATTAATTTTTTTCATAATTTTAAACTAAAATTAATTGTATATCCGAACCAAATTGATAAATTTAATTTAATTTTATATTTTAAAAAATTAAATAAAACCAATTTAATTCATATATTTTTTAATGAAACTATACTGAATATTGAATTTACAATAGTTTTCTTGAAATGGTCTGATAATCTCAATAACTATCCAAGATAGTGCTACGAAATTCAATTATCATTTTTTTTATATAATAATTGTTATTTGGTTTGTGACCATTTTAATATTATTCTATTAGTGAAGTGATGGACATGAAGAATTTGAAAAATCTTTGTCGGACGCAAGGATAGAGAAAAGGAAAAACACAGAAAAAAGGAATTCCCTTCACTAAAATATCGATCGAACAGAGGCAAGCTCGCAAACAATAGCTTCAGATTAACTTGATCCCTTGAAAAGAATGAAATCACGCACAAAATGGAATAAAAATTACAAAACAATATTTTGATGGATAGTAGTCTCACTCACGCTCCCATGAATCCACATCATCTGACCACTTTACAGTCTAGCCTGATCTCTTGTCCGCCACTGATGCTACTCATCTTGATCATGGACTTAACAAAAGCTTTTTCAAACATCTCTTGGGAGCTAGCGAATTTAGAAACCAGTGCCTTGGTTTCTCTTGTTGAGAGTAGAGCTTGATCTGAAGAGAAAAGACTATTTCCCTGGAGTAGCAACTTGTAGTAAACATTGTCGAATGTGGTTGTTGAAGAGTCCATTGTAGCGCCTGCATTTCTTACCTTATTGTGTGCAGGACAGACACTCCTTAGACTGCTTCCAAAAGATGGGTTCAAAGCTGGATCGACGTCGAGAGTCGCATTGAAGCTGTGGATTCTGTTCTGGAACGATGAACAATGAGCGAACCCAAGAGTGTGACCTCCTACACGCACACATGCTTTTGATCAGCTGTACGATGTTGTAATGGATCGATGTTTTCATGATGGACCATTGAATGTATGTTACCTGAGAGAGCTACTAGATCCTTCAAAGAAAGACCTCTTTGGGAGAAGCTTTGCTGTAACTGGGAGATGTTAAAGGTGGGAGCTGGTAATTGCCTGGTTTCGCTTGCCTTCGAAATTCTCCCGTCTTTTCTTCCTTTTGGCACATCCCAAGTGGGACCTCCAGACTAAGACATACACACATCAGATATCAATAATCTAAGCCAACGTTGAAGGTTATAAGTTAATAGACAGTTGCAATAGCACAGCTGCCATTATCGTCACTGTTACTAAGTTTTTGTATTGTTGGAGGGACTAATTACCAAAGCTACTGCATCTCTCGCGGCAAGAGCCAAAATGTCAGCACAAGAAACCACGCCAGGGCACAAAGCTTCCACCGCCTTCTTTGCATTATCAATAACATAAAATGCATGCAATGAGATGTTAGGAGGCCCATCTTTCTCCGCTTTGTTCTTACCCTTGGATGCCAAGAGTACAGAAGCATCGCAACCCTTCAAAATGCAACCAAAAGGAAATTAAGTAAGCTACCATTAATTTTTAAACTGATGTATGTAACTGTAAACAATGCCAGTAATTACTCTAATAAAGCAATCATGAAAATGCATCCGAAGTAGTGCAGCAGGAACTGTTTTGTCATTCATCATCGCCTTCTTGACAGCATTAGTAACAGCAGACTCAAGCTTAGGGCAGGTCTGTTCATAGTAGTTTGAGCTCAGGGCACTGACAGAGGAGGACATTTGGAAAATGACCAGAAGAGCAAATACAAGACCAAACGCCGCCGCCATTGTTTCAAAAACTTTGAATCGAACTCCTTATTCTTGATCCTCTGTTATCTATGGAACTCAACTGAAAGAGATGGGTATTTATAGCAGAGACTTGAGAGACAAGACTTGAATCAGGGTTGTTAGTGAGGGATATGGTTGTTAGCAAATTTGGTGATCAAGAACCTTATTAGTGGAGTAGTGTTGAAGCATGCACCAAAAAAACACAACCCTTGTCACATTTTTGTTGTTTCTTTCTTTCTTTTAAAAAGAAAGTTGACGCTACACTGGAGGCTTGCCTCTTGACTTCCGTTTTAAGATTATTGGACAGCATTTCAAGCCATGTTACATTTGATCATCAATCAATGATATTCTTTTTGTTGAAGTAGTGTTGAAGCATCCTTAATTATGACAAAACAACCCATTTCTCGAGCCTTAATCAGCTAGCTTGAGCTTATTACTCTTAACTTGTGGCTAAAATTCATAGTTTTTACATATTAAAGAGACGAAGATTGTGGAAACAGAGAGGACGTATTCCTCTTATACCCTTTTGTTTTAAAACAATAAAAATTCATTTTAAAATTATTTTAGAGATAACTTATTTTGTATATCCATATCTCCTAAACCAAATACTTTTTATCTTTTCATGCAAACTAAATTTACTAGTTCTGTTTAATGAAAATTGAGAGTGGCCTCATACTGGACGAACAGTTGAAACCAGGGGAGGATGTAGGTGGCGGCCCATTACCTGCTGACAACTTTCTTCAAGCAAGATTATAAAAACGTGAAGTGCGATTACTGGAGTAGAAGAAACTAACCCCACAAGAGCTTTAAAAGAATATGTTCGGTGGATGAGGTTGAACAAACAAAGGCATTATTGCATAATTTAAGCTTAGTCAAGCTTTTCCAGCTTTTCATGGGGTATCTATGTATTTATTCTATGGGTCTGAATCAACAACCTGATAAACTTCCAGATTATATTTTCGAATTTCATTAACGACCTTGGAAGTTGAAATCATCAATAGGTTCAATCACTTTCAGATTGTACTGCAGGAGACGCTAGTTAGCTGGAGGAATTTCAAAATTAAACCTTGTAAATAGGTTTTGAATTATTTTTTTCCTATTTTAGTGTACTGTGATGTCTTTAAACCATAATTACAAAATCTGGATTGATCTCAAACTAAGTCAATCTAGATTTAAACCAGTTTAAAATAAAAATAATAATAATAAAAAAAAAACCTTGTCAGTCTAGTAAAAATCTTGACTTGTTGATCCAATCAAGTCAGCTTGATTATCATCAGTAATGAAAACAGAAAAAGCCCTGCAAGAAAATTGTTTTTTCAACCTTTCCCTTAATAATATTTATATATAGTTTTAATCCAAATAAAAAATCTTAATCCTTTTAATTTTATTTTCTAGCTTCGTTCTTATTAACATAAAACCTGATTCTTAATTCATCAACTTTTTTTTTTAATTAAAATAATGTTATTAATATTATTTTAATTATTATTTTTTAAATTCAAGAATCAACTTATAGGTCAGGTTTTATCTCAAATAAATCTGGATCAGGTTTTATAACTATATTTCAATATAAAATTAATGGAGTTGTTATATATTCCAACATGGTAAGGACGAATAAGATAGTATCTTCAATATTTGAAGGGATTCATTAATAGTACAATATGCATGAGTTAGTGTCCGTCAGTTCAGCCAAGTACTATTATGTCGAGTGTCTTGATCCTTTGATAGAGTGGAATATAACTTTTAGTCCTTGTTATTTACAGGAAAAAAAACACTAATTATTTAGTTTTTATAGTGCAAAAGTTGATTTAATTGACCATGTTTAGATTAGTAATTTTTTCTTCAAAAATGATCTTATTTCTTAATCAAAATTTACCATTCTTCTATTTCGTTTCTTCCATTCTTTTTTTAAAAAAATTATTGAAATATTAAAAACATGAAATTAAAGAAAAGAATTATTATAAAGGAATTTTAAAATATAAGGATTAAATGATGTAGTTTTTTAACTCACAATAACAAATTAACTAGTTTCATTAAACAGATTGGGAGATAACATGGAGAAACTCAAGTGAGATCCAATATAGTTAACTCAAATGATTTTTTTAATTTTTATTTAAAATATTTTAGTGTTTTTTTTAACTCTTTTTTTTGGTTGAAATGAAATTATTTTATTTAAAAATAAAAAACTCAAAACAACATTATTTTATAATCATTCTAATTTAAACCATTAACTTCGAGATTAACATAATTAACTAATGACCGGGACCTTGAACTGGTTAATAAAGTGGGGATATAAAATGGAAAGGCTTTGGGCCAAGGTTGACTTCTAGCCTCGAAGCTTGTGATAAGTTACCTGGAGTAAGTGATTTATTTTTAAATCTTAGATCGGGCTCATTTTTAAAAAGAAATCATATTATTACAGGCTGGAAAAGAAAAAAATTGCGCATGGTTAAGCGGAGGTTTGCCGTCGCGTTAGCGGCTGAGGACCGTAGAGGGGGGGCTCAAAGACCCGATAAGAACTAGGAATCAGTTGGGCCTCCAAACACTTTGCAGTCCACCAGCTATATTGTAACTTGTGGCCTGCCTATGACCCCGTGTTTATCAAGATCCAAGTTTTTGCGTTAGTCCCCAAACTATAACTATTTTCTCAACAGATCCCCAACCTAGATTATTTGTTTACCAATTGGGTCACCGATGTATGCAGGAACTCTCCATTCTATCCTTCCACTAACAAATATTCCCAGCATTATCTATAGATTGGGGACCCAATTGAGAAGAAGTTGTTGGTCGGGGACTAATCTGAGGCTACCTTTTCTATATTTTCACAAATGATATGGTGTTGATTTTGTTGGCAAACACTGAAATACAAGGATGAGAAATATAACCTCGAACATATCCTGTGCCTTCTGGTTCGTGAAACATTCCTGCAATGCGTTTCCATGTCGAGCAAAAGCGAAAAACAGTCATCAAATCTATTGGTGGATCGATTCTTCTATCTCATAGAATCATGTTACAAGCATATGAATTGGAAAAAGAAAAGGAGAAATCTTTTATTTTACAAGCTTAAGATAACCCAGATAAAGATATTATTTATATGATTAAGCTGCAAATTGATTGCGCTTCTTATTAAGCCGCAACTATATATATACTACTCTGCAAATCCCTGATCTCCAAATGTTCCGTGTCGAGCTTAGTTTGCTTCCTTGGATCCGAAAGCAAAACAGCTCAGGAGCAGCTAGCCTTGAGTTCATGGGATCACCTGATCCTCACCCTCCCTCTCCAAAGCACAATCCAGAGCCAGAACAGTACTGTCCCGGCCACCATCAAGAAAAAGAAAAACTTGTGGCGGGCTGCTCTAGTAAAATTATAAGCACGCCTCAGCCAATTTAGAGGCTGAATTCTAAAGCTGCTGGTGATTAATTTAGAACTGTACTGAGCTTTGGAAAGTCTGGCCAAACCCCCAGTTTGCTGGAACAATGTCTGTAAAGAATCGAGTCTGTCCATCAGTAGTTGTGACCTTAAAGGACAAGGATTGGCCATTGAGATAAGCATTAGATTGCCAATTGGCCCCCCAGTTTCTTGACATTGCCAGCCAGCCTGTGTTTGAGCCTTTCATGGACACAGATTGAATGGATCCAGCTCCAGCTACATTGGTAATCAAGACGAGCTCAAAGTAGTTTCTTCCATTAATAGTGAATCTGACTCCACCATGCTTCTTGCAAGGAACCCTGCAGCATTAAACCCCACAGAATATTTGATTATATATATAAAAAAAAAAAAAAATTGAAAAAAGAAAGTATAGCCAATGAATCTGATTAGTACTATACATACTTTTGGAACAAAACAGGCACGATCCCTCCCCTGTAAATACCAATCTTTTCCCAAGCAGGCTGGGCCATATCGAAATGCTGGAGGGGAGGGTTGCACCAGCCTCCATTGTTGTTTGGAAGAGCAAAATTCGGGGGGCAGAAATTTGTTGCAGTAATAGTCACAGACCTCCCTTTAATACACCATCTGGAATCCGTTTGAAAATCACACATAATTCTGTAGCATTCTCCACATGAAGCTCCATCATTGAATAAAGCAGTGCTTAAAGCAGCAGTCCTAGTCCCATAACCAGTAGAATACAAGTTTCCATATCCACAAGCCCCTCCTGCAGAAGTGAAATGTTATTAGCTGTTGTGAACCCGAAAAACCATGAAAACAAGAAAAGATGTACGAAGTGTTGTTACATTACATACCCATAGTTCCTGAGGCATCACCACCTCCATAAAATGTAGCATGACCTTTCATCCATCCTGATGGGGCAAGTGCATCAACATTGATAGCAAAATAGTTGCAGAATTGCAGCCAGATTGCAAATGCAAGAAGCAGTTTTCCCATTTCTTGAAAAGATAAATACTGCAGAAACAACGATAAGAGAATGGAGGGTGAGGATTGCTGATAGCTAGTGTATTTACATTTGCAAAGACAAGAACCGCCTCTATAAATAAGGTAACAGATGAGGCAGACTTCCTTGACGCAACATCACATGTGACCTCTGATAAACTTGTAACACTTGTTACGCTTGAATTATCTCTGAAAGAATGCAGAATTCTGAACCTCATTCAATTATTCCCACGTTCTCATACTCTCTTATTGCATGTCCACATGCACTCACCCAACAGAGAAGCCGTGAAAAAATCAAAATCCACAGGACAAATTGCTTCTTTTAATTGTTAAGTTGGTGGTATTTGACAGCATATATTTTTTTTTTTCGTAGATCATATCATATTGTCTCACATGGCAATGCCTTGACCCATATGATGCAATGATATTAATCATGTCTCATGAGCACATGACTCGCATTTTTTATTTTTATTTTGACAGTGGACGGTGATGTGTTGGTATATCTTTCTCCTGTTTAGATCTGTTTATACAAGGTTTAGGCTCAAGCAAATCATCATGATTTTTACTGTTAATTAAATTTATCAAAATTAAAGCACCCAACTCCATGTAGGGAGGGATTAGTACTGATCATGCTAATATTTCAATCGGCTAATTGTATTTTTTACTTTAAAAAAAATTCAGTTTTTTTTAACAAGACATATAAAATTAATTTATTGTATTTTCAGAACAAATATATTTTAAAAAAAACATATAAAAACGAAATCAGTTGCTAATTGAATAGTGCTAATCTTATTGGAAATTCTTCTCGGAATATCTTACAAAAAAAATAAAAATTGAACCATTGAATTCATGGGATTTAATAGCAGAATCCACTAATTAAATATATGAATATTTTCACTAAATGATTTTGGAAAAAAATTCAATAAAATTTATTAGCACCGCTGTATACCCCCCCTGGTTCCATCTGCCATTTCACTGAACTAGGCCCCGTGTGATGATTGTACGGTCAAAGCAAAACCATGATTGAATTTGACTGTTTTATCGGCAATGAGTAGGTAATTGTGGGAATGGGATTAAGAAAAAGTAAAACAATTGGGATTCGGGAATCGTACAAGTAGGAACTACATGAAGTTGAATCAATCAACAAGCACATTTCCATGTAGTTTATTTAATATGTAATAAAAGTTCAAAAACAGAACATGGACTCGTGAGTACATTAGGAGTTTCCTTGTTTTGTGGCAAAAATGATTGGAATCATATGGTCCACATGAGATTAGCTGATCGGACGGGAGAGATTCCTGTTTTTCGATTAAAATATATATATATATATATATATATATATATATATATATATATATATATATATATTGATTTGCGAGTATATTTCTATGGAGTGTGGTTAGATAGATTAGAATTGGGGATCTCTCGTTATTCGTTGTGTCCCTGGCCCCTTAATCTCTTGATATGATGAAACACCTGGAAACAAAGACATGACCGAAGTACCTTGGTCTTCCTGGACTTCTGTACCATGCTCGGTTCTTTAATGTGGAGTCATATGACACGTCAGGCCTAGTTATAGAGACCAGATTAGGAGCTTGTAGGCTGTAGCTCGATTTGTATCCATATCACTTTCTCTTGAAGAGGTTTCGGGTTTGACCCTCTCTCTTGTAGCGTAAATGTCTCGAGTCTCCTTCGATATATCAGCCACCCATTTGCATGATAAATCTTAGCTTTAATTGCTCCATGAGGGATTGGACATAAGAAATGATGTCATCGAGTCTCCTTCGACTTCGTGTCATCAGGACTGGACTGCGCAACGTCAGCCTTGTATTTCCCCTGCTAAACTTAGGCACAGAACAGTTCAAACACAAACAGATTACTTTTTCTCAACAAGCGATCCATAAGAAATGATCAGAAGCAAATTCCATACCTGCTGACTTAGCGTGATAGAATTTTTGGTGCCTTTGACCTCAATTTCTCTGCCTGATCATATAGGTTGTAATGCAGGTAAGTACAAAGCAACAGATTGAGAAGTGTTTCCTGCATCATTGTCATTGTATCGCATATGAACTCTTGAATTCCAAACAGAAGCAAAATTCAGAAAATCTTGAATTAAAGTTTCTTCTGTCAGATTCTTCCTCAAGCGATTCGAAATCTGAACCGCTCGTGTTGTTCAAAAAACATCCGAGCTACGCGCAATAAATGATAGAATAACTATCAAGCCTGCTAAAAAGAATTGGAAAAGAAAAACACAAAGCAAATCGATCATAGCTTAAAAAAAAAACATAATGTAGATTAATCGATATTGTGAATATGAGAGTTGCTAACTTCGAAGAGTGGCCAAGATAGTTGAGCTGGAATATATAGCAGCGGTGTTGCTGCTATCTCTGAATCCTTAAATATGAGACGTTAAACAACTATCTTATTTAAAAGTTATTTAAAAGTTTAAATTGTTAGATGAAAGATTAAGATATTATTTATATTATTTTATAATATATTTTTTTAAGGAAAAACTCGTTGATCTTAAAAATTATATAAACCTACATTACCATGTATTATTAATTAGATTTTAATTAAAAGAGAGAATGAGGGTTGTGAAATTCGAACTCGTAATCCCTTGATTATTAAGGCTCTGATATAATATCAAAGAACTATCTGAACTAAAAAGCTTAAGTTGTTTGATTGAGATAGTTTTTTTATATGGTATCAAAGTCTTATTGACTAAAAAATTATGAGTTCGAATCTTACCACTCTCATTTAATTTGATAAAAATTAAGTATAATGTAGTGTAAATTTATCCAAGCGGCTTTCACTTGAGGTAATATGTTAGAGAATTATATAAATTATATCTTATAGTCTTAGCTAATAATTTAAATTATTGAGTTGAATTAGTTTTTTCACATAAAAAAATAAAAAAAAAATTGCGAGGTAATGATGGATATAGGGTCTTATTTTGGTAAGTGAAATGCAGTGAGTAAGTACCTGCACATCTTAGCTAGTTGCGGAGCCAGTGAGAGTTAGTCTAGAACGGTTGGAGTTCGTTTTGGTGCTTTAGGATTTGGAGCAAACTTTCTATTCGTTCTTTTTTTTGTTTTACGTTTTGTTCTGTTGTTCTGTTATTTTAATGGGCCCACAAGTAGACTTATGCTGGTACAATAATAAAATAAAATTTAATATAATAAACAAGATAAATTATTGAAAAATAAAATAAAATATTTATCTGTTATCATAATATACCTGTGAATGAATCGAGTAATAAGCTTTTGATGCTATCACAATAAGAATAAACAGTGGTAGTGAAAAGAAAGTATAATGATTTTAAATTTTTGAGAAATAATTATTGTAATTTATTTAATTTATTTATTGGGGGTGGTTGTGATTTTAAATTGTAAGAAGAGTAAATTATAATTTAGTCCCTGTACTTTGATGATTTTATTAGTTAGTACTTTTATTTCTTAAAATCATAAGTTCACTGTTAATTCCTTTTGCAATTTCTAAATTATTATTTTTAATTAGATTTTTTATTCTTTGAGTAGTAGATGAGATTCGAAATTTTAAATTAAACGAGGGATATTTTAGAAATAAAAACAATTAAATCGTCAAGAAAACCAGTACAAGGACTAAGTTACGAACAATTCCACCATGGAAATACAAGTCCTTTCCTTGTGTTGCTGAAACAAGTTTATTTTCTTAGTGAAGAGAGTATAGAAAGTGGGGGTTAAAGGCCACAAACTGAGAAACATGAAGCATCATTTCTTAAGATACTTATCCCTCACCTCTTCTAATAGTTCAAGTAATTCTCCATAGAGTGCTTGACTTGCTGATCTCCTACTGTCATGCATATCATTGCCTGATGGGAGGAGCAAAGCCCGGACAGTCTCATTGTACAAGTTAAGATAGAAAGAAATCCTAGAGCTGAAGGCAACCTGTGGCTCGGCTGTAGCGTAAATGTCTCGAGTCTCCTTCGATATCAGCCACCCATTTGCATGATCAATCTTAGCGTTAATTGCTCCATCGCCGATGGCCTTTGCCACAACGTTTTCGACATCTGCAAGGAGGTTTCTGGAATGCATCTTCAATTTATCAGCTACTTCTGCAAGTGAGATGGTGGAATAGGAGATGCTGATGCTGCGCAGTCCAGTCCTGATGACACTATGTTGCAGTCGAACAATCAAATTTTTTGTTCCGTCTGATATGAAAGTGCCAGCAAACTCTTCTGCGACATTACCGAACAGCTCCAGGTCACCAATTCGTACAGCCTGACAAATTAACCAGACAGTCCTAATTATGCAGAGAAATCGATAGAAATGAGCATGTATTATCAGGCCTAAAGATCCAAACCATCGGCCATGTCAACTAAAGCACTTGAAGAAAAGCCACTCACATTTGTAAGCTCGAAGTATGGCCTCAAGATCCTTTCCATTCCACTCTGCATAAAAACTGTCCTCTCAGGTATTTCTCCCAGTAGTAAACGAACTAGGACAGTCCACTTTGTACATTGAATTCGAAAGCCACGAGCTGCAACTGGACCTCTCCAAACAGCTTGCAGGAAACTTTCTTTTGCATCAGTATATGCCAGTCGAATCGTCTGGATCTTTCCAGTATAAAACAAGTATCGGCGAGTCTACAGGGAGCATGTATTAATTCAGGAATAAATTGGATGCACAAAACATTTTCTTTTTGTTGTTAAGTGCTCGCTGCCAGCAAAAAAAGGGCCTTGTCTTTCCCCTGCTAAACTCGGGTACAGAACAGTTAAAAACAAAAACAGAATTACTGTTTCTCCTTTTTTTCCAAGCAGCGATCCATAAGAAGTGATCAGAAGCAAATTCCATACCTGCTGACTTGAGAGTGATAGAAATTTTGGTGCCTTTGACCTCAATTTCTCTGCCTGATCATATAGGTTGTAATGCAGGTAATTACGAAGCAGCAGATTGAGAAGTGTTTCCTACATCATTGTCATTGTGTAACATATGAACTCTTGAATTCCAAACAAAAACAACCTCCAGGTCGACTAGCAACAAACCTGTCCCAGCTCATCATGGTTCAAAGCGGCTACGCTATACCAGTCAAGGAGGTTCCTGAAAATGAAAGTAAAGCACTAAAGTTATAAAACAATGTGATCATATTTCAGAACAAAGCAAGTCTGCTATTACCTTTCGCCTCCATCTTACCAAGATCTCAATGTACTTTTCGAAAGAACGTGTAGGTTTAGATTCCATACAAAATTACAGGTTCAAATTATGCTAATTTATCTCTCTTACAGGTTCCGAGATAGACAAAGTAAAATCAAGATAAAGATCTTCTTACCAACGAATTTCAGCAATGTCACCTGAGACCTCGTAGCTATACGAGTAATAGAAATACAGCCTGGCTGCTAGAACACTAACAGAGTCAAGCTCTGCCATGTTTAGGCTCATCACTCGAGTAATGCCATCCAATGAACAAGCTTTAGCCTGAGAAGAATAGATCACACACCACATTTACCATACATACAAGAAAGTAAACCCAGAAATACATCACCCGAATCTAATATAACCTCATTATATCTTTTCTGATCAATCAGAAATATCAGCACAAGAAAGTAACAGTAAAACTCAAGCTCTAGCGAAAATTCTATCGCGCAAACAGACATTGCAGAATCGGTTTCCTCATCTTCCTACAACCAAGAGGGGGAAATTCGATTATATCAATCTACAGGGAAAAAAAATTGCGTAATCACATCATTTCTTCTAATTCACTAACTTCATAGGTATCATTGGCAACATTTAGAGTCACTAGCAGCCAAACATATGTAATTAAATCATTAAAAACAATAATCATATATTCATTTACCTAATCTTGAAAGCTTACCTCGATAATTAGAAATGAAGAAAGTCGAGCATTCAGCTCAGAATTCTTCAAAAGACCAAAATTCAGCAGATATTGAATTAAAGTATCTTCTGTCAGGTTCTTCCTCAAGCAATTCGTAAGTCGAACAGCACGAGCTGTTCGGCGAACATCCGATCTAAGCTCAATATGTGATACTATTTTAATCAAGCCTACAAAAAAAAAAAGAATTGGAAAAGGAAAGCACAAAGCAGATCTATCATACTTAAAGAAAACGTAATATTGAACTACATAAATAAAAATCGATGTGAATATGAGAGTTGCTAACTTTCATAAGTGGAAATGAAAGCTGATGTGTAAGATGAAGCAGTGGAGTTGCTGTTAATCTCTGAATCTTGAGACATTGCTGCTGAAATCTGTACGAACAATGGAAATTTGTGAGGAAATGGTGGATTTAGGGTTTGATTTTGGTAAGGGAAATGTAGTGACTTAGTACGTACCTGCAAATCTTAGCTAGTGGTGGAGCTGGAGAGAGCTAGCTCTAGAACGGTTAGAGTTCGTTTTGGTGCTTGGGATTTGACATCAGTTTCACGTTTCTTTTCATCCAAGTTTCTCCCTCTCTTTTAGTTTTAGTTCTGTTTTTCAGTTATCTTGATGGGCACATAAGTAAATTTATGCTGGCACAATAATAAATTAAAATTAAAATTAAAATTAAAATATAATATAATAAATAAGATAAACTTTAAGAAATAATTCCAAATATCATCTAGTTATTAGACCCACACCGAGATTGGTCCGACTCAAAACCTAAATTACCTAGCAAGATTCAAAATAAAACCCGGCTTAGGTCAAAGTCAAGTGGATAGATCCTGGAATTAATTCGTTAAACGGGCTTAGATTTTATAACCATGTTACGATAATATTAGGAGCAATTAGAAAAATGGATAAATTAATGGGTGGAAACTTAAATAGAGGGATCCTGTTGAAACAGCTACAGAAACGTCAAGCTAGATTTTAATCCACGAATTAGAAACAGCATATATGGAATCGGTCACCAACCATAAAAGTGAATGTAGTCTTGGTAAAAAGTGGTGGTCATCTACGGTCTGTCCGAGAAATCCATCCCCAGGTACATAGCATATCTAAAATGGGGATTGTAACATTAGATCAAACCAGTGATTCCACCATGGAAATACAGAGTACTATCCATATGATACTGAAACAAAAATGTTTGTTTAGGAATAGGAAATGTAGAAAGTGGAGAATGAAGGCCAGAAACATGGGGCATCGGAGTCTTTCTAAAAATACGTCTCATCCTCGTCCATGTATTCTCTTGCTATTTCTTCATCAAACACTTGGCTTTCTCTCCAGTACTCATCGGAGTCTTTCTCTTCTTGTGTCTTTGGCGGGAAGCGCAGGGCCTTGACTGCGTCATTGTGCAAGTTAAGACAGAAAGCAATCCTAGAGCTGAAGACAGCGAGTGGCTTGGCTGTAGAGTAAATGTCTCCGGTGTCCTTTGATACCAACCACCCATTTGCATGATCTAAAATAGCGTGGATTGCACCATCACGGATGGCCTTCGCTGTGATGCTTTCGACATCTGCAACAGGGCTTGCAGAGTCCAGCTTCAATTTTTCAGCAACATCAGCAAGTGAGATCCGGGAATAGGAGATGCTGATTTTGCGTAGCCCAGTCCTGATGACATTATGTCGCAGTCGAACAATCAGATTGTAGGTTTTGTCTGATCCGAAAAAACCAGCAAGATCTTCTGCAACATTCCTAAATAGCTCCAGGTCACCAATTCGTACAGCCTGAAAGATTTATCAGACTTGTAGCTGTTCAGAGAAATCCATAGAAATGAGCACGCCTATGCGTGCTTTGCATATTTGTCTGGCCTAAAGACTCGAACAATCGGCCATATCAACTACAGCACTTAAAAGAAAAGCCACTCACATTTGTAAGCATGAAGTATGGCCTCAAAGCCCTCTCCATTCCACTCTGCTTAAAGATTGTCCTCTCAGGTATTTCTCCCAATAGTAAATGAACAAGGACAGCCCACTTGCTACACAGAATTCGAAAGCCATGAGCTGCAACAGGAGCTTTCCGAGCAGCATGAAGGAGACTCTCTCTAGCATCTTTATACTCCAACTGTATTGTCCGAATCTTTCCAAGATAAAACAGGTATCGACAAACCTAGAAAGAGCATTTTATTAATTCAGAAATAAGTTGGAAAAACAGATTTAGCATTTTTGTGGTAATTAGGTGCCACCCAGATAAAAAGTGCTATGCATTTCCCCTTTTAGATTTTGATATAGACCATTTAAAAACACAAAGAAGTTCCTTCCCTGCCCCCTTTGTTTTTTTCTTTAATGTCCAATAGAGATATCAAGAAGAGACCAGAAACAAAATCCATACCTGCTGAATTGTGTGTGATTGAAATCGCAGTGCCTTTGACCTCAATTTCTCTGCCTGGTCATAGAAGTTGTAATGCAAGTAATTACGAAGCAACAGATTGAGAAGTGTTTCCTGCTTCATTGTCATTGTATCGCATATGAGAAAATGAATTTGCAAAGTAAACAACATCCAGGTTGACTGGCAACAAACCTGACCCAGGTCATCATGGTGCAAAGTCGAAATGGTAAGCAAGTAAAGAAGGTCCCTGAAAATAAAGTACAGTAGTAGCAATGTTACTTAGAAACAGTAATCTGATCATATATGACTTCCCTCCAATCAACTTATGTTCCCCATCTTACACCAGGATGTTAATGTATCTTCCTAAAGGACGCATATGTTCCATACATAAAATTATAGACTCAACTGACATAGACAACCACGTCTAGGTAAGGATAAAGTTTCACTTACCAACGAATTTCAGCAAGATCATCTATGACCTCATGGATATACGAGTAATAAAAGTACACCCTAGATGCTAGAGCACCAGCAGTTTCAACAGCACCTCTGCTTAGGTTCGACACTCGAACAACGGCAGCCGAGGAGAAAGCTTTAGCCTGAAAATGATATTATTAGCACATTTACCATACAATTACAAACACTATGATTCCACAGCTAAATAGACAGAAAGAGACATCAGGAAAAAAACTAGCATAACCTTATTGTATCTATTTTGATCAATCAGAAATAGCAGCATAAGCAAGTAACAGTAAATCTCAAGCTCTGGAGAAACGCGTTTTGCTGGAGCAGATGTTGCAGAATCAGCTTCCATTCCAAGCTCACCTCCCTATAACCCATATGAATAACAGCTTTAATAACCAGCCACTTTCAAGGAGACAAAATGTACATCGTCCCTCGAGATTTTATTTTAAAAAAACTTCAAAAAAGCGCCATAAAATAATCCCAAATGTAATTAAATCATTAATAAAAAATGATATTTTTCAATACGTTTTGAAGTTACCTGATGATGAAGAAATCCAGATAGTAGGTTATGCAGCTCAGAGCCTGGAGAAAGGGCAAAATCCAAAAAAGCTTGGAGCAGATTAGGCTCCACCAGCTTCTTCTTCAAGCTATTAGTAAGGCGAACAGCACGAGCTATATGAAAAACCTCCTTCTTGCACGAGCCAGTCTCGATAAGCGATGCTATATCTATCAAGCCTACCAAAAAAAGCAAAATGGGAAAATAAAACAGAGAACGGATCATAGTTTAAAAAACGTAATGTGCATGGAAGTAAAAGCTGAGAATCGATGTGGTTACTTTTGAGGGAGGATTCCATCGGCGAGGTGATGGAATTAGAAGGAGCGGGGGTGCTGGAGGTGCTTATTATCTGGGCTTCGGTGGACATTTCTGCTGAGACCTGTATCAGAAGTGAAAATATGTGAGGAAATGATAAAGTTAGGGTTTTATTTTGATGAGCGAAATGTAGCAAGTTACTACCTGCAAATCTTAGCTAGCAGTGTAGCTGGAGAAGCTCTGTAACGGTTGGGAGCTCGTTTTGATCCTTGGGATGTGTCATCAGAGTCACTCACGTTTCTTTTCATCCAAGTTTCTTCTGTTTTTTTTTTGTCTATTTTGTGAGTGGATGAATGGGTTGTTCTGTTCATGTTACGAAAAGATTAGGAAGGCAATGGGTTCTATCGATCAGTTTTTTTTATATTCATATTTTATTATTTATCAAATAAAAATTTTATATATTATCCAACAGTTTCGGATATTCATTATCTGATTATTATTTATTATTCAATAAAAAATAAAATAATATATAATATATATATATATATATTGATAAAGTTATAAAAATTAAACATATATATGTGGGTGTATTATGTCAAATAATGTATATATTATATTAGAGTAAAAAAATATAAATGTTCAAAACACACACACACACACACACACACACATATATATATATATATAATATAAATATATATCTTAGGATAGATTTGAACCGAGTTTTCAAGTTGGGTTTAACAATATTCATATAATATACATTACTCATGAAGGAAGATAATTATTAAAAATAAAAACATATATTCAAATTGATTCATGTGAGCATCCATCAGACTAGGATTAAATTTTCATTCCTAGAAAAGAACCCAAATTAATGAATTCTCAAAATTTAATATCAGAACCAAAATGCAGTCTCAAGGCAATCCTCCTCTGAAGCTGTGAAACTAGAAATTTGATACGTTACTTCATTTTTTTCCTTTTTGATAATATTAGCGATATTTCATTTGAATGAATATGAATACAAGCAGCCGAACTCTCTGGAGTGGAATGCATACAAGCCCGGGAGGGCCTCCGAAAACAAAATGGTGGGATGAACTGTGTCCAGCATCCCTAGCTAATTCAACTCCAGATGAGTCTGGTTTATGAGATAAAATGGCATTTCTAAAAGGTTTCTGAAGTATCCATACTTCATTACAGAGTGGTTCCCTTGCTAGAAAGAGTGACACATTGCTCTGTTAATTCTCAAAGGCTCACAGAGGTAGGCAGTAAGTGAGTCTTGCTAGATTATCTGGTCAACATTCAAGAGTCTAGGCATGTCAATGTGCATGGGCCACCTTTCGAACATCTTAGCAACCCCACGCCTAGGCTTCGGCTAAAGAATAAACCACAATTTAAAAAGAGTGCAATGGGAACAATCGCTCCTTTCGAATGTGCAATTCATTATTCCGAGGGAAATTGATAGGGGCAAAATCTCCGCGAAGACAACTTTTTAAAGCATGCATCAATCCATAGCATTAGTAAAACAAGACAGAAATGGACAAATAAAAGAATGCACTGCTAGGTAGAGATTAAAAAGGTTACAAAAGTTCAAGCACCCCAACAACAGCCACAACATAAAAAGGTAGCCCCGAGAGGCAATGGTTCAAACTTGAAAGGATTAGTCTATGGCGGTTACACAAGAATGTCCTAAAGTTAACACTACTGCTACTTGAGTCCAATAAAAAAAAACTAATGGGAAAGAGGAATAGAGAGATGCTAAACATAATATTGGAGATGGCACTAAACATTATCGTCTGCACTCGACTCTAAGGATGCCAAAATGAGCATCTTATGCAGCTGCAAGGATCGGGCCATTAGATCTAAATCCACGGCCTCTTCCGCGATTTCCCCTCCCACGGCCACGGCCTACAATCAATATACAACACAACTGACAAAGAGCATTTTTAACTGAAATCAATATGCAACAAATTATGCACCACAACTGACAAAAAGCATTTTTTTTAATGGTGGTGGCACTAATTGACAGTGTGACTCCAGAGAGAAACCCAGCTACAAACATCAGGGGACTTCACTGAAATGATTGCTCAATTATCAACTGTTGTTCTTACCTGTAGCATGGCACTTCTAAGAGTCTGGAAATGTGTTCTTATGTTTCATGTTTTATATAAGCCATGTGATATTTATTCAATCCACAGCTGTCATTGTGCTTATGTTTCAAGAAAGTAGAATTATTTTTCAAGTAACCTTTCTGCTCAAAGTACAGTTGGAAAGTTAGATGGTTTTCACAGAAAACAGTGAAAGGTTAAGAATGAAAAAGGGATGAAGACTCACCTAGAGGGCATCCTAGTGAAACACCTAAAAAATCAACCTAGGATTTTTTTTATAATATAATATGAAGTCAAGGATAGCCACACAAATCATGAAATGTAAAATAAAAAATAATGGGGAAAAAATACCACGGCCATGTGGAGGTGCTTCATAATTATAACCATCACGGCCTTGTGGAGGAGCTTCATAATTATAACCACCGCGGCCTTGTGGAGGAGCTTCATAGTTATAACCACCGCGGCCTTGTGGAGGTGCTTCATAATTATGACCGCCGTCTTGCTGGGTATCAGCATGAGGTCCATTAAATCCTCCCCTTCCACGGCCACGGAAACCACGTCCTCTGCCTCGACCCCTGCCCCTAGGATATCCCCGATTGCGATCCCAACCCCCATCCTCGTGCTCAGCGGACACAAACCCATTCCCTGAAAATCATGTCATGCAGTCTTGCAAATCAACAACCACAATATAAGAACCTGGTATCTCACCAGCTCAGAAACAAAAATTCTTAAGAATATTAAAAAAAAAATCACATAACATAACATAGCCGAACCATCACCTGTACAAGAACAAATAAGAGGCAAATACACCAAGTGACCAAACATTTAGCACACAATCACTCAGACAATTTTCTGGCAATAAACATATATGACCAAATATCTCAAATGAAAATAGTTAAGCATGCAGTCAAAACCCATCAAGACATACCTCTACCCCTTGCCCTTCCTCTGCCACCTCGTCCCCTGCCACGGCCCCGTGGGGAGCCATCTGCCAAAAAAAAAAAAACACTCTAAGCAGATGCAAATAACATCAATTTAAAACAAGCACAAAAATGATAAGTATTTCTTACCTCCCTCATACTCGAACTCTGTGAATGCCTTCACCTGCTCAGCAGGTAACGGAGGCTGGTACCTGAAGCGAGTCTCAATTCATAAGTGATTACACATCATTTTATTTACAAATATGGGTTCAAAAGTTACAAGTAATAGAGGCGCGCACAAACTCACCCAGCAGAAGATGTATTCAGCTCCTTCTTGGAAAGGTTGATTGTAATCATTGAAACATGCCTTGTGGTTTCCAATCTGCGATAACAAAAACAAAATTTCATCACCCAAGCAACAGTAACAAAAGCCACATAAAACATAAAAACTATACATATATAAAATATATCAGCCATTCTGAATTCCCTTCAGACTGTACTTACGGAAGGAGGCCTTCCTCAAGCGGTTCCCAAGTATCTGTTATGTCCGTGGATCCAATTGATGTGATTTGATGGAGACCAACAATTCTTCTCTGCATTACAACAAGAAAAATAGTAATACTACACACAATCAAACAGAAATAGCTAAAGTCACAAAATAACCCATTATTAAGCGAAAACCTTGATTAACTCCACTATAGTCACTGTCTTGTTGATGGCTCTCCCCATCGCCTTGAATACAATTTCATTCGAACCTTTTTCCTACAAATAAACACAAACATTAACCAAAAAAAGCTAAACACAGAGCTCGTCATCAGTAAAAACCATTTAATCCACCTAGCTTGAACACTAGCTTCCCCCAGACATTCAAAGATACACATTCTTGGACCTACATAATTATCAAGCTCCGGAACTTATAGAAATTCAAATTTTTAGCCTCGAATTAATTGAAAATACGATAACATACCGTCCAGATCCGATTACCGTAAAATATAAACCCGAATAAATAAAAATAGTGATAGATAAGAGAAGTACTTGAAGCAGAGTCATGGCATAAGAGATATAACTACGCATCCTTCCTTGACTAGTAATTCGAATCTCGTTCTCATCAATTGTTTTATCCGCTCTCGGCTTCTCCACCCTCTGGTACCGGTCCATCTTTCTTCGCCGCCGCCGAAACAAAAGGAGAAAAAATCAATTTAATTAGGTTTTTGTAGGGAAAAATCGGAGCTAAGGTTTGTTAAGGTGGATCTGAGAGTTACCTTGAAAAATAAAAATAGAGAGAAGCTTGCTCGGCCAAGAAAGAGCCCTCTTCTACGGCTTCGTTTCTTCTTTTACGCCCTAAACCGCGTACTGAGGCTTATCGTGCTTTATATACACCATTCTTTTCTTCTCCGGTTCAAACCGGTTTTCATACCCGGGTAGGAATTAGGGTTTATCGTTGATCACTGCCACTTTTTAAATGATATCAATTTAGCTCCTCATGTATTACTTTATTATCAATTAAGTACTTATCTTTTGATTTTATGAATTTTACCCGATAAACAATACCACCATATTATGGCACCATTTTTTTTTTTGCATTTGAAATTGTGTTTAGATACATTTCAAAAATATATTTGATTTTAAAAAATATTAAATTAATTTTTAAAATATTTTTTGATGGTTTTGATGTGTTATTATCAAAAAAAAATTATTTTTATGTATTTACAAGCTAAAAACATTTAACACCACAATATCAAACACTCGTTGCACCTTTGATTGTTGAATTTCAACCATTGATTGGAAGAAAATTCAGATTTAATTTTACATTTAATACTTTCCTCTTTTGTTAATTTAGTGTTAAGATTATCTTTTATAGCATATTAGGCTTCTTTTTTTTTTGTATTTGTTGGGAGCAATTAATAAGTTCATGCAAATTGAATAAAATACTTCAACTACCACCAATAAAGATGGATAAAGAAGTGATTTTGTTGGATATTAATTGTGTTTGGGGTAAGATTAATAAAAGCAATAAATTTAAGTGAGGAAAAACAGATCCCATTAGGTGATTCACACGAAGGTCATTAACAATCCAATATTTCCTATTAAATAGATAAATCAAAGCTCGTGAACCAATCCGCTGCAAAATTGACCTCTCGAAAAATGAGTTGAACCTTGGTCAAAAGCGTATGCATTTTAACAGCTAAAATATAAACAACTAAAAATAGTTGTTGTCTATTTTCTCGGTTTGCTTTACGAGGATATATTCATTAATTACCGCGGGAGAATATGACTCGAGTATAAAATTGAAATATTCGAAGCTCCCATGCAAGACCGGTGATGGTAGCCCAGAAACATGCTCTGACTGAAGTACAAAAGTCTCTGTTTATCACGAACCTCTCTTCTTCCATGTTGTCTCGAATTAGCCCTCCCGCGCCTGCAAAACCTGGGTTGCCTTTGCTGCTGCACCCATCAACACTTACTTTCATCCACCCTGGAGTTGATCGGTCGGTCACGTTCCCACCCACTGCATCTCTTTCGAAGTTGATCGGTCACATTCCCTGATGTCTATGCGTGTTCAATTTCTTCCACCTTGCACTTAATGGCTTTTACAATGCTGTGAGTTGACAGGTCTTGGTCTGTGAAAATCCTCAGATTCATTGCCTTCAATGGATGCCATGCCGTGACCCTAAATGCCAACTCCCATCTCCGGTCTTCTCTTGACACATGCATACTAGACAAATTACTAAGCATCCAAGTAACAAATGTAAATTCTCCACTCGCCGAATTGTGCCAGAAAATGTATCGTCCTCTGCTTCTTTACATGGGACAGGATGGTAATCGCCATTAATACCTGCATGGGAACTAGGCGAGAAAATTCCTCCCATCTCCATTGATTATCAACTTTGACCATATCTTTCATTAACACATTGCTTTCCTTCAAGGAAGATTCTTGTGCCACATATGCTTTAATAATTGACTGAAGCCTTCAAGCCAAGCATCTTTCCAGAACCTGATTTTCTTTCCATTCCCTGTGGACCAGCTTGTACCTGCAACGACTTGAGGCAACACATTGCAAACTGCCTTCCAAATCGGGGAATCCGTGCTCCTAGAGTGCAGTTGTTGATATACTTGGCTCTCAAAAACACTTGTCGTTCAAAATACCCCACCCTAACTTCATCACAAACACATTGTCCATGCCTTGCATGCTCCGCAATCCTAGACCTTCCTAATCCTCGCATTTCGTCTGACAAAGCTTTTTCCATTTGACAAGGTGAAGTCGTTGCCTCCCCTCATAATCTGCCCATATAAAACCCCTACAGATTTTTTTCTATTTCATAGCAAATAGATTTGGGGAGTAAGATGGACTGCATGGGATACAAAGGTATAGTAGTAATGACGGGCTTACATAGCGTGATTCTACCCGCAAGTGACAGGTTTTTGGCTTTCCAGTTAGCCAGTTTTTGGCGCATGTTCTCAATAATATAAATATAAGACTGTTTTGTTATTCACTGATGAATTACTACTTCCCCAATCTGTATTGACAGCGAAACCACTATGGTGACTGATAGACTTCGCTGATGTGGGAGAAACACCTTTAGAGAAATACACCTTCGTTTTAGCTGCACTAACTTTCTGACCTGATATGGCACAAAAATAATTTAGGCATTCCAAAATTGTATCCATCTGCCCTACTGTAGCTTCTGCAAAGATAAGGATGTCGTCTGCAAAGAGAAGGATGTCCTCGATTAACTCTAAAAGGTCTCCATGATCCTGCATCGGCTGCCTTCTGAATTAACTGAGACAACCTTTCTAAACATAGCACAAAAATATATGGTGAGAGTGGATCACCTTGTCTAATACCCCTAGTCGACGAAGTGAATATTAATTTCGGAGATCTTTCCATTCCATAGAACACTCAACGAGACCGTTTCAATACACTTCTCTATCATGCTTTCAGGGATGCCTGTCAAAATCAAAGTCTCCATGATGAATTCCCAATATAGTCTGTCATACGCCTTCTCCAAATCCACTTTGATAGCCATTAACCCTTTCTTACTTCTCTTAGTGTTTCGCATAGTGTGGATGACCTCCTGGGCCACTATAATATTATCCACAATTTGTCTCCCAGGAAAAAAGCTGCTTTGGTTATCAGACTAAAGTTGTCATCGGAGGTTTGAGCCGATTGACCACAACTTCAGTTAGGATCTTAAAGATGCATTACAAAGGCCAATGAGTCTGAACTGCTGCAGCATCTCTGGTTTCGACACTCTTGGAATTAAGACTAAAAAAGAATGTTTAATTTCTGCTATATCCTTTTTGTTGTCAAAAACATTTCTGATGAACCTGCACACTTCGCCACCAATTGATTTTGAAAGATGGCTGAAAACCATCCGGTCTCGGGGCTTTAAATGGTTTCGTGTCAAATGATGCCTTCTTTATCTCCTCGCTTGTCACTCTGTCCAATAACTTCTTTCTAAACAATTCTGTAATTTCCAGAGAACTTGCGGCAATCTGACATCCACTAATTACACTGTCTTCCTTCAAAAAAGCTTTTGATAAAACTCGATGGCCATCTGCTGAAGCTTATCTTCCTCCCAAACCCAATGTTTATTACTATCTCTCAAGCATCTTATCATATTCTTCTGTCTTCTAATAATTGTCTTGGTGTGGAAATAAGCTGTGTTTTTTATCGCCATGAAAAATCCACTTACACCTAGACTTCTGATACCAGTGCATCTCTTCTTGGCCGAGAACCTCATTATACTCGTGTATTAGTAGTTTCTCCAAACTCATAAGAAACTGATTACACGTTCCATTCGTTGCCTTGTGTATCCCTCCAATTCTCGCGAGTGTCCTTCTCTCCCGACATAAAATATTACCGAAGATCTCTCTGTTCCAATCTTTCAATTTGCCTGTTAGTGCTGAAGTAACGTCTTTCCTTTTTCTTCAATTATTTTAAATCAACTCAGCAAACCCATTATGAGATGTCCACGCCGCCTCAAACCTGAAAGGTCTCTCCCTTCCCTGACTATACATGTTTTAGTTCTGAAATTGATTCAATAACGAATGGTGACCTGACTTGACTAGTGGAGGAACCTTGATAAACATATCTGGAAACTTGTGTATCAACAAATGGTTTCCAAGCCCCCTATCTAGTCTTTCAAATACTCTTTCATGACCCCTGCTTTTCTGACCTCGCCAGGTGTTACCATTACATGCTAACCTATGTTTTTGATCATTTTAATTTAAAAAAATAAATAAATAAATCATTTTGTATATTTATAAACTAAAATCATTTTAAATCACAACAGCAACCGCTACAAGGCCAAAATCCCAAATCGAGCACATCTTCGACTGTCCACTGCCACTCCCCGCGTTATCACTGTAGCTATTCATACCTCATTAAAATCCTCCACCACCATCCACAGAAGTGACAGAACCGATATGTTTTCAGACAGCTCTCTGATCTCCTCAAAACATTTTCTTTTATGACTTCCATTGGGATTGGCATATACCACTATACACACCCAAGAACTTTCATAGAACTTCCACCCAATATTTTCTTCAATCACAGCTAGATGGATAAAATTCTGAGAAGAATCAAGGATGTTGATATCTACTCTAGCCTTATTCCATAGCAATCATAACCCACATGATCATCCAAGAGCCTCTACCCGAAAACTGGAATCGAACCGCAACTTACTAACTACTTTGTCTGTAGTTTCCCCGCTGACTCTCGGCTCTGCCAGAGCCAAAATCTCAAACCCATAAGTTCTTTGTAAATCCTTAACTATTGAGCAAAACCGGTTGCTTCTTGCACCTCTACAATTTCAAAAGCAAGCATTCATCTCCACCGTAATTAATATAAAAAAGGATTAGCAACCAACCTCAATCTCTGACGCCATCACATCAGTCGTGCCTTCCCCTTCCTCTGTCACTTTTGTATCTTCATGATCTTGGACGCTTAACCTCTTGTCCAAGTCCAACTCGTTCATTGTGAAATCCCCCCCCCCCCCCCGCGTAGAATCTGGTGGTCTCGGCATCTCATTGGAATTTGTGTTACTGAATAACCCAACTCGCTCCTTCGGTATAACTTCACACTCTAAATATGTGCTTGGGCCTGCCAGATAACCCCTAATATGGGCTTGCACCTCTGCGTTTTTTTACTAATAAAGGATTAGTTGGAAAAGGTTGAAAAGACATCCGCTTGTTTTTTTTAGACTTAATTTAATTTTTAATGCTAAAAAATTATTAAAACACATTAAAAAAGACATCAATTTATATATTTTTAAATGAAATAATCTTTTAAAATATAATCAAAAGTGAAAGTTGCCGAAATATTATGGTTAATTCCAACTCGTTTAAGATCAGTCACAGTCATATCAAGCCTTGAAGATTTATACCAATTAATTTTAGATTTGTTTTTTTGATGTATATTTGTGTAAAGAAATATTTCCAATTGTCTAACACAATGTGGTTTTAAAGTTAAGAAAAGATCACCAAGGAGAACTTTTACTACAAAATAAACATATATATAAAGTAACTGGGACAACAAGCATAAAACGACACAATAACATATTTGCACAAATAACCCCACAGCATGGTATATGTGTTAGTTTTTATTTGTAAAGTTTTTTTAAAATTATTATTTACATAAAAAAATTAAATTCATATGTTTTTTTTATAATAATAAACGGATTCTTAATTATTTTCTTGTTATTTGCACTTCTTACTTTATTGTTTTTCGTCATGAATTTTGTCAGCTTTGCTTACTCAGTGTATAGGTACAAGCCCAGATTTTTTGTTACAAAGTTTTTTTTGTAAACAGACTTCTGATCGGTCCAAGTGTTTTTACTTTTTACCATGAAGGAGGATAGTTGACAGGGATAGATAGGCTGGGGAAGCATAATTGCTGGTTCGGATAGGATTGGATTAAAAAAAATAATTAAATTGTTTTTTATTTTAAGTCAAATTTAATAATTTATTTAAATTAAATTGCTTAGTTTGAATCAGTTCCAATTTAAAAATATTGAATTGGTTTATAGGTTTTTTAGTTGAGTTTTTTTTTATTAGCTTTGATGTATTGAATTGATTTATGAGATAGGTTTTCAGATGGTAGAGCATCTGATTGCTCCATGATGAAACACTCATGTATTGAATTGTTACACAATCTCATGGCAAAATAAAACATTAGGATTGAAACAATGAACAAAGAGGTGCGTAGTCTCCTTAACCTGGATCTAGAAGTGTGGTTGGAAAATGTTGTTGGGAAATCCGATTAGTGATGTTCTGATTATTATCTATTAAAGGCTTAGCACACTGACAAATTTTTTAACGTGATTTGATAAATTGCTTACATCCACTGAAAAGTTTCATATTATTAAAAAGAAAAAGGATACAAAACAAATACATGAAGAATGAGGATTACATCCACTCAAACTTAACTCTCAGCTCTTATTATTGCATTTGCAACTACTGCAATGGTGATAAGGCTACTGCCATTGGCAGCTCTTCTCTCTTTTCTCTTGTTCTTATTCTCTCACTTTGCTCTCAAGTGATGCCTTTATTTATAGGCATCAATAGTAAGTTTCTCTAGCATGTTTATCAACATGAAAAGGATATGAAAACCATAAAACATGGCATCTGTTATGTCACAATTTATGCTTTCACTTTGTACCAAATAAGTGATGAGTTGTTCCACTTGAAGAAAGTAAAAGTGAGGTATTTGCCACAATAATAGCAGTATGCTAACAGATGCTCTTGCTTTGTCAGATTCGGTGAAGTAAAAATAAGAACGTTTTATTGTAATATCATTAGCAATTACAAGCAGAGAGATACGGGTGTTAACACTATGTAGTACTGAGTCGGTTATTTCTTCTATACGAAGCATATAAAACAAGGTGCCTGAGGTCTTGCAGACAATTTCCTTCATGGCATGAAATGTGGAAGATTGATGCTCTGACTACTTTGCACCGACCAACGGATCGATAATGCTTCTCCAAACTTTATAGTCCAAAGCAGAACCGGCACCAGGCAACCCAAATCCATTGACGAAGAAAAAGGGAGTGGCATATACCCCTCTTGAAGCACTATACTGTATGACAGAAAATATTGAATAAGGTGAGAAATTGTATCCTGCAAATAATTGCAATCTACAAGCACATGTATTATAATTACAGAAATTGCAATGTGAAAACAAATTGTAGATTAATAATAACCATTGGTTCTGGCATGCTAAAACATTCTACACTGTAGGCCTTGCATCAATCTGGAATCAAAAGTTGTCATCATACCTTGAAGGAAACCCTTGTTTTCAGATCAGTTTGTATGTCATTAAAACCAAATTGCAATGGAGAAGAATAGGAACTCCCAACAATTACAGTCGCAAACTTCACGATTTCCTTCACGATAGAATCTTTTGACAAATTTCTTGTTTCGGAACCATAGAACATCTCCTGATTTTTAAACATCCAATATGTTAGCCTGCATCAAGCTCAAATAGCTAAAAACAAATTCCGCTCACTAGCCACGTACCGAGCAGATACATAACTGTGTTTAATGGTAGGTGGCGTATAGCACGCCTGGATGATATAAAAAATTGCATTTTCAAAAGGAAGGAGACGCAACGCAAGGGCATTAGTAGTGAAAATTCTAACCTGATATTTGAAGAACTGCTCCAACAAAGGGAAAGTAAACGAACAATTGAGCATGTTAGCAATATGCAAAGCGCGGGAAGCTACAAATGCGTTGTCGTGGTAGCTGAAATTTCCAAGGAAGTACAATTTAATCAAATCATGTTAGAGAAAAAATGATCAACACACATCAAAAAGTTAACTGAGAGCATCGCTCCCAGGATCATCACAACTCTAAACAATCGTTATCTACTCAATAAAGCTACGATGTACTCAGTTGCTGTCTCCGTTTTTATTATAAAGAGCAGGGGGGTATTACTGACGGCAAAGGGAGGAGGTGAACGACGAGCGAAACACGAGAACCGTAGTGTTTCAGAGCTTTTTGGAGAGGTGGCCAGGTGTCCCTGGAATCTGGGCAGACAGGGTCCAAGAAAGCTTCGATCAGGATGGAGTCCGAGCCACCTTTGCGATTCTCGTATACGAACCCATCGTACCTCGGAGGTGGCAAATTCTGGGGTAGGACGTTCCATTTAGACGAGGTGATGAAAAGAAATATGTAAGAGAGCTGAGTAATAGCAAAGTGATGCTGTCTCTTCATTTTTTTGGTCTTTTTTTCCGTTTCTCCAGTTCTTTTTGAAGGACAGGGAGGTCATGGTTGGAGCTTATAGAGTAGGAAAGAGGGCACTCGTCAAATGAATAAAAAATTACAGGTCGTTGGATGGTTAAGTGGCGACAAGTCGTCTGGTGCAAGCAATCAAGGCTGAGTCAAACCGGTTGAAAATTATTAAGATTCGAGGCATATAAGACAATGAATATGATTTGAATGATGGACTGGTACAGTTGAAAAATCAACATTCAATTTTTTTTGTACGGTGTTACAAATCTAACCCTATTCCAAGCCCTTCTATTGCATTTTCCAACATTTGAGGCGGGTTAATTAAGTAAAATAATAACAAATTCTGTTGTTGAACTCTACAAGGGCATTAATTGTTTGAAAATAAGGAGGATCAAATGGGATTTAAATATTCTCAATTATTGAGTACTCTGATAGATCATCTTGGGTGAATCTAAGTCATTAGTTTTGAATTTAATTATTTGTATTTTTATATAGAAAAATAACTAGTGAAAAAATTAAAATCAATTATTTAAATTCTCCTAACATCATATAGAGATTCAAAGCATCGTATTAGAAGTAAGTCGATATATCATATAACAGGAATACAATCCATCAATTTTGGGATTTTAAAATCAATGGATTAGATTTTCTCTTGGTGAAATACAACTACCAATTTTTTAAAAAAAAAAATCTAACCACCTACAAAAAATCTTAATCTTTAAAATTTAAATTAATATTTCTAATATTGTTATAAGTATTGTTGATGATATCCCAACTTTGAAAGAAATCTAGTCTATTATATTATGTGTTTGGTAATGCAGCGGAATATTTTTTTAATTAAAAAAATTTAAATTTTTTTATTTTTTATATTAGTAAATTAAAATTATTGAAAAACATCTAAAATTTATTATTTTAATATATTTTTAAATAAAGCTCTAATAGATTATCTTGGGTGAATCTAAGTCATTAGTTTTGAATTCAATTATTTGTATTTTTATATAGAAAATTAACTAATGAAAAAAATTAAAATCAATTATTTAAATTCTCCTAACATCATATAGAGATTCAAAGCATCGTATTAGAACTAAGTCGATATATCATATAACATGAATACAATCCATCAATTTTGGGATTTTAAAATCAATGGATTAGATTTTCTCTTAGTGAAATACAACTATCAATTTTAAAAAAAAAAAAATCTAACCACCTACAAAAAATCTTAATCTTTAAAATTTAAATTAATATTTCTAATATTGTTATAATTATGGTTGATGCTATCCCAACTTTGAAAGAAATCTAGTTTATTATATTATGTGTTTGGTAATGCAGCGTAATGTTTTTTTCAATTAAAAATATATTAAATTTTTTTTATTAGTATATTAAAATTATTGAAAAATATCTAAAAATTATTATTTTAATATATTTTTAAATAAAAAATAAATTTTAAAAAATAATTTGAATTAAAATATCAAACACATATACATAGATTACGATCTCTATGTATTTTGCATCTCCATGGAAAACACTCACGTTTAATTCTTTCGTCCTTTTCTCCAACACTCCTTTTCATTTCATCCGTGGACAACTTAAAAGAATTATTAGTTTATTTACTATGATATTATGAATCTTTCACCGTGTTTGAATATGTGTTTGATAATATAGTGTATGGTATTTTAAAAAATATTTTTAAATTAAAAATATATTAAAATAATATTATTTTTAAAAATAATTGAAAAATAAAAAATATCAATTTAATATATTTTTATATGAAAAAAAATTTAAAAAAAAAAACAAAAAAAAAATGCTATCAGTTTAAAACATATAATAAATCAAACCCGAAAGGTCCGACTTGGTTGCCTTGCAAACGAGGAAAGGATCCCGATATTAACCTTCACCGATTAATGATAAAAAAATGATATTCTGTTTCTATTAGAAATTGGCTTATCGGCTGGTTTTCTTCGGGATTGGGCTGTTTCTTGCAAATGGGACGACCTTTGTATTTGTTATTCCTTGGGACACTACATGGAACGCTTCCTCTCGATTACTGGTTCTGTGCTCAGCAGTCAGCACTGTATGTGCTCGTCTGGGCCCATCAGAACTAGAAATTTCCTATATGCCAGGCTGAGCCCATTATATAATGAATATTCTTGCAGGGAGACCAGGCCAGGCTGATGATTCAAGGTTCATGTCAAAGCCCATGGGCCAACTTTTCTAGAAATTTCAAATATTTTCTAAAATTAAAAATAATAATGATAATAATAATGTGGTTTCTTTTTAATGGACATCATAAACCAAGAAGTTATGAAATATTTGAGAGCTATTTTTTATAATTAAATTTAAAAAATAACATGTTTTATAAAAAATACCTCTAAAAAATCTAATTAAAAGCTTAAAAAAAGACTTCAAATCATTTTAAAAGTACTGTTAAATGATAATTTAAATTGATTCTGTCAAAGTCTAAATTATTTGAGAAATTAAATTGTAATCTAGTTAGCTCATAAAATTAAAATCAATATCATTTTAATTAGTAAAATAAAGTATTTTAAATAAATAAAAACTAATTTTATTTGTAAGTTAATACATCCATACTTAAATTCTATAATAACTAAGAGTGTATTTTAAAACGTAGTTGCAGTTATTTTTTAAAGTATTTTTTATTTGAAAATATATTAAAATTATATATTTTTTATTTTTTTAAAAAATTATTTTTAACATTAACATATTATAATAATCTAAAAATATTAAAAAAAAATTAAAAAATTATTTTCTTTTTAAAGTACCTTTAAAACCTAAAAACAAACCAGTTGTAATGATCCACGTACTAACCGCTACCATTTCCCCTTCAGAGTCCACGTCATCTTCCACCAACCTTCCCTTTAAGCCCGCAGCTCTCCCATCCTCTCATGTCCATATTCCAACTTCTTTCCTCTGCTTTTGTCGCAGCCCCTATAATGCGCCATGGTCACACCACCTCCTATTCACTGACCCACTCCATCACCAGCCCCCTTGAACTTCAACAGCGACGCTTCCTTCACCACCGGCAACAGCATGCTTGTCTATGTGCTTATGGCACTTTTTCTGCCATGTGTAGGTATGAGCGTAGTGTTTTTTATCTATATTTGTCTCCTATGGTATGCTTCTAATAATCAACCAGAGAACATTCCTTTACCGGTAAAAGCTGTGACAGAGAAGGGTCTGTCATCATCGGAGCTAGAGAAGTTGCCTAAGGTCACCGGGAAAGAGCTTGTTTTGGGGACTGAGTGTGCTGTTTGTCTAGATGACATTGAAAGTGAACAGCTGGCTAGGATAGTTCCTGGTTGCAATCACGGGTTTCATCTGGAATGTGCTGATACTTGGCTTTCCAAGCACTCTGTTTGTCCTGTTTGTCGGGCAAAGCTTGATGCTCAGTTCTCCAGTGCTTCTGCTTCTCCAGAGAACAATCCTTGTTGAAATTTTAAAGATTAATTAAAAGTTGATGATTATGTCTTGAGTTTCTTATTTAGGATTGCTAACGATGCAGTGTATTGTTAATTATGTCTCGAGTTTCTTGACGCCGTGTGTGCATGGGTTGTTAATCAGACCTGGTTCTTGGCATGGTCTATCAGAATTCTCCTTGGCAATTTCTGTCAGAGCAAATGCTGGAAACATTTTCACCGTGGAAATATCTCACAACTTTGCTTTGGACCATTAATTAGCTTAATTAATGGACATATAGGCATGAATTTAAGTTTTGTCACGAAGAGAAAGGGACGCAATTCGACCACCAAATCCTAGTTTACTTTGGTCTTGTGTTAATAGATGACGAGTTCTTACAGGATTTGTTGTCAAGAAGTGATACAAACCAGTACAAAGTTCAGTTTATCCCTGTCTCATTCAGAGCCATGGCATGGTTTAGAATCCTTGTACAGTTTTCGAAGTTATCATCTGGACACAAATGTCAGTGACGACTTGTACAATGGATGGAGGTTACTGTTGGCAGACAGACGGTGCCTTGGTTTTCGGAATGCTTGCTCTAGAAACTTACCAGTTTTAGATGCCCACAGGTTTCGAGCAGTGTCTGTTCATGCCTGGGAATCTGCAATGATCACCATTCTTTAGTTGTGGATACCCATAAAGGCAATCATCGTTGCTTGTTTTTTCGGTACAATTAATTTCTTTTTTTAAATGATTTTTTTTAAATTTCATATTAAAATAAAATTTTAAATTTTAAAAATAAAAAATATTATTTTAAAACAATTATAATTCTAATTAGAAAATTACTGAGACGTATACGATACAACATCTCAAAAGAAGCTTTATGCCTTTGATTTTACCAATATCTGGCGACGTGGCAAAAGCCCATAAGAGACAATCAATCGATCACACTCCACTAGTACTTACTCTAGTACAATAACGAATTCCATCTGAAAAGGCCTTCAACAGATGTCAAAAGTATTTTGTCCGCCATTAAATAGATTCCTAATTTCGTGTGGCTACACTCCGATGGAGAACATATCAGCTTTTAATTCAGTCAAAGTTATAAAGTTGGATCTGGTGTGATTGGAAATTTTAATTTTAATTTGAATTTAAAGCAGATATTGTTTCGCTAAATCCAGTTGATTCATGGACTGGTTCACTGGTAAAACTCATTTCAAACTTAATAAAATCAATATTAAAATTAAATAAATAATAATACCATTCTGATACAAAAATAATTAATTTAAATTATCATGATAATCCAATGACCTTAGATTTTTTTTTCCACATCAAACCTTGCACAGGTCAGACAAATCAGAATCTAGTATTTTGTTTTGGTGGAAGAGAATCCTTGGCTCGGAATCTAATAGTATGAACTAAGGTGAGTTGAGAAATAGCTATCACTATTTACATGCCCCGCGCGATGCCGCGGGTCAATTATTTTTTGCATTTTAAAAATAGTCAAGATTTAAAAGTGTTAGATTTTTTTGTAAAGTTATACCAAAAAATCTCAGTTTTGGTTGCATCACCTGATCCAAGAGTAATGTTTATAATATTAATAATAACATTAAACTTGGGTTAACCCTTAGCATAAAAGTGTCTGGACTACAATACCAGATCCAATAGCATTGGACATGGATCTGGTTGCAAGGCTGTGTCATAAAAGTGTGATAATTAAATAGATTAGTTAAAAAAAAACCAACATGAAGAAAAAAACTAATGAAAAAAAAGAAAAAAAAAATATGAATTAATTGGGTTAACCCTTCAAACCAGGTTAACCCGTCATACCTTGAATTCGCATTATGAAAGTTTGATAATTAAAAAAAAAAACAAATTAATGGGTTAACCTAGAATTAACTGGGTTAACTCAAACCATGTTAACCTGTCAAACCCGGAATTCGTGTAATGAAAGTTTGATAACTAAATAGAAAAAAATTTAACATTAACAATTTAAATTAAAAAAAAATAATTAAAAAAAAAAACAAAAGGCATCAGCCTTTTCATTGTGGACTGCACTTTGCAGTCAACAGTCAAAGGCATAAAAAAAAAACTAAAGGCATCGGCCAAAAAATAGTTAGAAAAAGATTTAATATTAATAAACTAAATTAATTAAATAAAAACAAAAGGCATCAGCCTTTTCACTGTGCACTGAACTGTGCAGTCCACTGTCAAAGGCATAAAAAAAAAAAAACTAAAGGCATCGGCCAAAAACTACTTAGAAAAAAGATTTAATATTAATAAACTAAATTAATTAAATAAAATTTATTAAAAGAAAAAAAAAACTTCTAAGAAGAAAAAAATACTAAATAGAAAGAAATTTCACATTAACAAACTAAACGAAATGAAAAAAATAATTAAAAAAAAAATTCAGGTTAACTCATCAAACCAAGTTAACCTGTTAAACCCGGGATCCGTGTCATGAATGTCTAGTAACTAAATAAAAAAAAAAGTGAACATTAACAAACTAAACTAAACAAAAAAAATTAATTAAAAATAAAAAAAAAATCTGGGTTAACTCGTCAAACCATGCTAACCCGTTAAACTCAGCATCTGTGTCATGAAAGTCTAATAACTAAATAAAAAAAAATAACATTAACAAACTAAATTAAACAAATACATTTATGAAAATAATAATAAAAAAATTGACGGGTCAACCCGGAATTAACTGGGTTCACCCGTGAAACCAGGTTAACCCGTGAAACTCGGGATATGTGTCATGAAAGTCTAATAACTAAATAGAAAGGAATTTAACATTAACAAACTAAACTAAATGAAAAAAAAAAATTAATTAAAAAGAATAAAAAGCAAAAAAATAACTTGTCAAACTAAGTTAACCCGTTAAATCCAGTAAACGTGTCATGAAAGTCTGACAACTAAATAAAAAAAATTAAACATTAATAAACTAAATTAAACAAAAAAAATTTGTTATAAAAAAAAAAAAACAAAGGAAGAAGCAAAAAAAAATCCCAAAAAACATTAAAAAAAAAGCTAAAAAAACTAAGACAACTTAAAAAAAAAAAAACGCCTAAGAAATCGGTGTTTTACTGTGGAAATGAAAAAATTAATTAAAAAGAAAAACCAGAAAAAAAAATCTGAGTTAACGCATTAAACCTGGAATGTGTGTTATAAAAGTTTTAGATGGAAAAAAAATTTATCATTAATAAAAATTTTTATTTTTAAAATATCCATTAAAAAAATGAAGAAAAAGAAAAGCAAAAGTAAAAAAAAAATCTAAATTAATTGGGTTAACCCTCAAACCAAGTTAACCCATCAAACCAGGAATTCGCGTCATGAAAGTTTGATAACTGTATAGAAAAAAAAATTGACGAGTTGGCCCATAATTAATTTGGTTAACCTATGAAACCAGAAAAAAAAAATCTGGGTTAACCCATTAAACCTGGAATGCGTGTTATAAAAGTTTGAGATACAAAAAAATTTAACATTAACAATTTTTTTTTTAAAAATATCCATTAAAAAAAAAAAAAAAAAAGACAACTCAATTAAAAAAAAACAATGAAAAAAAAGACTTAAAAAAAAAAGAAAAAAATTAAAAAAAAAACATAAAGCACAGGGATCAGTAAAATATCCATTAAACAAAAACAAAGAAAAAATGAAGAAAAAAAAGCAAAAAGTAAAAAAAAAAAAAAAAAAAAAAAGAAGAAGAAGGAAACAGCAGGGATCAGTGTTTTACTGTGGACTGCACAGTGCAGTCCACAGTAAAACACTGATCCGTTTTAGTATATTTTATAATGATTTGATGTTTTTTGCTTTTCAAGTCTTAGACATTTTTCCTAAACACTTTCGTCTCTTTTCTGAAGAAGGTGTCGAAGGCTTATTTCGAGGGTGATTGTTTTTTAGATAATTTTTATGGTTATTATTTTTTAAAAAAGTGTGGTTATATATAGTTAATTAGATTTAAATACGTGTTTGGTAAAAAAATATAATTGAGGTTTGTATATATTAAAAAAAAAAAAATATTTGGTTATGATTGTTTTTTTAAATTTTTTTTATTTAAAAATGCATCAAAATATATATTTTTATTTTTTAAGAATTATTTTTTTATACTAGCGCATCAAAATGATCTGATAATAAAAAAAAAATTTGAAGTAAAGAAAAAAATAAAAAATCTCAAATTAAAAAAAAATGCTTTTTGAACGCAAAAAAACAAACAGAGTTTTACAAAATTCAATATAAAACACAATTTAGTGTATTACCAAACACCTAACTGTGTTTTTTACACCATAAACACAAAATCTAAACCTAAATAGAAAAACCCTTTGTTGTTCCTGAGACAGTGTTTATTGTAACAATGGGATTTAAAAAAAAATTATTTAAAATACATTAAAATATTTTTAACATTAACAAACTAAAAAAAATTAAATATAAAAAAATATTTTAAACTAAAATATGTTTTTTTTAAGAAAAAAAAAAATGCAGCCAGCAGAATAAAACACATACTTGATATTAAAAAAACAATGATTATAAGTGGCTCTTGATTTCTAAGTTTGGGATTTAGCCTTATACAAACAGTTCATTTCTTCAATTAAAAAAAAATCTATTTATCTAAATAAAAAAAATCAATGTTAAGATTATTTTCCTCGGAATATCTATTTATCTATCTTTAATTTTTTAAATTTTTTTGAAAGAGTAAAATAAAAGTGACACAAGTGATATAAAAATTAAAATAAAATAAATTATAATTTTTTTCAAATACATCAACTCAATTTCATTTAAATTAAATATTATAATTGATTTAATTATAGCAAAAAAATTGGTCAAAAACAACACAATAAAAAAAATTCTTAAACACTTTGCTGAAATTCACGTAACCTTCACTTGATTCCACGATTTACAATTTCCATATTCGGGCACCATATAACACTTGCTGCATGTGAGAATCTTGTCATTGCCACGAGGATCACATCAATTTCCCAGCAGGCACAAAGTAGAGCCAGGCATAAGTCTGGTGATTTAAGGTGTGACCTGTTATTACTAAAATTATATTATTTTTTTAAATATTTTATCAACCGTGTACTTTACCTTGTTTTTTATACTTGTGATTTTTTCTTTAAAAAAAAAAACTCAAACAAATGCCAGTATTCACATGATGCTAGACAGGAGATCCATAGAGATGTCTTTGTATTTACATGAGATGTTCGGATCAGTTTGAATGTATTTTGATTAATTTTTATGGATATTAAAATTAACAATCAAATAAATATCTAATGGTCATTAATATTAGCAACCTTAGAACTCGAATCTAAAATCATATAGGGAACAAACCTCTTAATTTTAAATTTTTATTATTTAACCACCTATTATATTATTGAATCCAAAAAAATTAATAAGGCTAGTAAGCTAAAAAAAAAAAAAAAAAAAACAGAGCTGGCTTAAATTTCAACTTCCGAAAAAAAACAGGGCATGTGTGTTTCGAATTCCAAATTAATGCAGCAGACGAGATATATATATTTTTGTGCATACTTTCAATACTTATGGTAAGTTTGGGAAGTGATGTAAATTATATTTTTTTAAAAAAGTTTTTTTATTTAAAATAATTTTTTTATATTATTAAATTGTTTTAATGTGCTGATATTAAAAATAAAAAAATTATTTTAATAAATTTCTAAAAAAAAAATGCTTTAAATCATAGCTATCACAATCCCAAAAAATCTCTTAATCTGATGCACATCTTCTCATTTATTATGCTCTATGTAATTATCAATTAAAAGCATGAAACTCAATTTCTTGATGGTTGTCCAAGACTCAAGTAAATGACACGGGTCAGCAAGTAATGTAATCTTATTTGAAATTCTTACAGAATTTATTAACCGGAAAGAAAAATTAATAACTAGATTTACGAGATTCAATAATAAAATTAAATTACCCTATTTATTATATATAAAAAAAATGAAAGGCTAAAGAGAAATATAAATAATCTCAGAGAGAGAGGGAAACTCTAAATAAAAAAATAATAATTTTGGGTGTTGAGGAGTAAGCTCAAAACTGCTCTGGTATTCTTTTTAAAAGTATATTTGATATGAAAAAATATTAATTTTTTTTCTTGTTTTCTGAAAATTTTGATATAATTATTTCTGAAATTTTAAAAAATATTTTTTAATTTAATATAGTTTAAATCAAAAATTTATTTTAAAAAACATCAGAATGGACTTATCCCTATTTGTTTTTGCATTTCGAAATCGTTTTTGTAAAAATTTTAAAATTTTTTATTTGCTTCAAATTAATATTTTTTTAATATTTTTAAATTATTTTGATGCACTGATGTCACAAATAATTTTTTAAAAATAAAAAATATATTATTTTAATATATTTTCAAATAAAAAATATTTTAAAAAATAACCACACCCGAATACACTTGAAAATTTCTGTTGTTTAATTTAGAACCGGGACTTGATACGGGGTGAATTTCTTTTAAATATAAAAGATACTTAACTGATTAAATCGAGTTAATAAAAATCCTATTAGAACTTTAATGATTTGATTAAATTAAATTAACATAAAAAAAAAATATTTTAATAAAAAAATAAATTTCAATTAAACTCGATTAACTTATAACCTATTAATTAAACATGTGCTCAGTAACCCATGTACCTTTTCAAGGCAATTCTCAAATAGATTTGACAATTAAAGACCAGATCCGCAGGAAGGAGGGGGATGAACATGGTTTACCCATAGCCATTTAAGAAATCTATTGGGCCGCACTTTAACCAAGCTCAATTCTTTTCTGTAACCATATCGAATAAAGGCTTTGGGCTAACATGTTTATTCAGCCTATATAAAAAAGCTACGAAACATTTTTTTTTATTTTCCTTTCTTTAATTTTTACTTGTAACTTGTTTTTAATCTTCAGTGGAAGATTTTAACTGTTTCAGAAATAATTACCAATATTTATATTTATAAAAAAAATTAATAAAAAATATAATCCATGAAAATTAATAAAAATATTTTTACATGAATTTAAAAATAATGTTTTATTCATATCTCATTGCTCTTTATAATATTCAGCTCTATAATGCATGCAGTTCAAAAAAATTTTAAAAATATTTTTTATTAGTTTTTTTATTTTAAAAAACATAAATTAATATTTTTTAAATATTTCTTAATAATTTTAATATATTTATATAAAAAATATAAAAATATATTTTTTAACATATTTATAATTAAGAATGATTTTTCACACTTATCTCGTATTACCAAGTATTTAGAGGTACCATTTGTTTTTATGATGTAATTTTTTTTTTTTTGATAATTTTAATATATTAATATTAAAATAATATTTTAAAATAAAAAATATTTTAAAAAATAATGTATGTACATAATAAAAAATGTTATATATTAAAAAATATATATTTTTAATTAAATCATAAAATAGGATTTTTTATCGCGCTGTAAGAAAGCCGAACAATAGGATTTGTTTTAATGAAAAACAAGAGGGTCATTGTCTCAATGATCAACCGACGTTATACAGTGCCACGTGGTAGAAATCGAAGATTAACACGCATGTGTGCATATCGCTGTCCTGCAAGGTCACGAACTCCCATCAAAGACCTTCAACTTCGGCTTTTTAGAAACTGGAACATGGCATCCTATGGACACGTGTGTTCCTGTCTTAGATATGTGGGCTCCAGTGATGGGACCCATATATAGATTCGAATAATTGAGGTGATAAAGTAAAGCCAACTACTTTCATACGGCAGCACGTGACACATGTCTTTTGCTTACTTCATATACCTCGTCTCGAGTTACAGCGTCTCTAAGAAAAAATTGGTATTTTGAAGAGTTAAATGGATAAAATAGTATTTTAAATAGTGTGTGTATATATATACACTATTGGAAAAAAGTTATTTGAAAGTTAATTATTTTGGAGTGGAAAAAATAAATATATTTTTTAATGAGTTTGATGTCATTTATTTTTCTACATGACTATACTTAAATATTGGTTCCACTTTATTAATTTTAACTTTTTTAAGAGATAAATAGAAATAATATCTGGAAGAGAAAACACATTTTGACATTTCATTTAACACTATCTTAGACCATATAAAACAAGTATGAAAAAGATAAAATAATATTTTTTTAATATTTTTTTGCTTTTCGCACACCCCCTGGAGTTGCTCTTACAAGGGAACCAAACTTTCTCACGTTAAAATTCTGACCAACTCTCCTGCTTGAGCTCCACCGCCCGGAGCTCTCCGCCCTTTTGGAGTGAAGGAGAGTCGCATGATCCGGCTCTAAAAATATGCCCGAGGGAGTGGGCTACGAGAAATATTGTTTACACTTTAGCTTTCTTACTTTTTTTTTGGGATCTTAATTACAGAATTCTTTTTGTTAAAATAATGCTGTAATTTCATGCAGAATTAATTTTTATTTTTGTTAATAAATTTATTCCAAGGCAATCATTTAATACAAAACCAAATTGTATTTGGACACTTGTGGACTCGACCAAAAAGTTTTTTGCCCAATATAAAAGATCATTTACATGCTTCGTTGGTGAACTTGCTTGTGCTAATTATATTTATTTAATGTAGTACTGAAATGCAATTACATAATTAATATAATACATTCAAATACTTGGATCTGTCTGTTTACCATCCCACCTAAAAAGTAGAAACCATGTTTATAATAATGCTTGGACTTTCTTTTTGTTTTTGTTTATGGCCATTAAATTACTTTTGGAGCTTTTGATATGTCATGATATGTTGAGAAAACAAGGGAGTTACATAGTGTAATAATTGACGAGGAGAAAGTTAATTACCACTATATATGGATAGGTGTTATTTGATTTCTTTTCCTAGGTATATCCGTATGTATGCATCGACGGTCCTAGCAGCAATCACGAAGCAACGACAATTAGATCTCCCCAACGTCTATAAATCGCAGAATGTCAATTAGGGCCGTTGATGGATAATTTGTATTTTATTTTTTTACATATCGTTATTTTTACCGGCGTTATCAAATATCAATAGGCAGTAAATCCCTGATAAAATTTTGTTCAACAACGTGTTTTTATTAGAAATCCGTAGACGATAAAATGATATATTTTTTTTAATTTTCTAGTACTGTTGTTAGTTGAATGGCGTCCATAGTGGAAATTGAACATACCATCCCAGCTGTCGTGGCCGAACGTGACCCTGGCTATACTTTTCTCTCGAACCAATTCAAAGAGATTGATAAAGAAAGGGTCTTGCTCTGATAAAGCAAGTGATGTTTCTCCAGTTGGCAAGTTCCTTCCCGTGTTTTCATTTTCTCTAACAAAACAGAAAAAAATGCATTTTCTTTTCTAGTGTCATTGGTTATCAGAATAGTGTTCTACAATATTTATAAAGTAAGCTATTTAATAACTAGGAAACCATTACCATAGATACAAATAAAATGAACTTAAAAAAACTCCAAAATAAACTCAAAGAAATTTTTTAAAAGAGTAAAAAGTCCAAAGAAACACTCAAATAACATGGCTAGGACATGATAGCTCGAGTCCATCTCTCAAAGAGCATGGGCTTGGATAAAGAGTCCGAGCCCACATACTAGGAACATGGGTTTCAACAAGTAGCTTAAGCCCATGCTCCTTGCTTCGGTGTATGGACACTATGAAGGACACTTGGTGTCTGCATAGTGCATGAGTGTATGCCTGGTACCAAGAGTGTTGAGCATGCACCCAACGCTATTGTGGGCTCGAGCGGTTATGTCTGAACTTAGCGTGTTTGGATTAAAGCAGCGTGCTCTGATCCACTTTAATCTCTAATGGATTTGGACACCTTACACCAAGTCAACCATTTGCCATGGAATTTCTCTAAGGCTTCACTTGGGTTCTCAATATGCTATACTGGTCCAATATATATTATTTTAAGTAAAATATAACTCAAAATATTAAAAAAGTAAAATTACACTTCAGACCCTTATCTCTATAAAAGAATGAGATTTGTGAGCTATAAATATATCATGAATTCTTTAAGTCAAATGTTCATAATTTTTTCATTCTCTACTGCATATATATTTTTAGAGCATCTTTCTCTAGAATATTATTGTATTCTCTCTTTCTATAAAGTTATTGAATTTACCTTATTAGAGACTCCTCATGTTCATCAATATGGATCTTTTATAGATACTAGCTATTAGTCACCTAGCTTAACAAGCACCACCTGCTACTATCATAAATATCGGTGGTTACCTAGCCTACCATACATCACTTGCTATGAATTACCAATCATTTATGCTTTTTATATCAAGTTATCATATACCTTAACTATAAAGAATATAACAAATTGCTTGAACTAAAAGATCAGTTAATATCCAACAAAGATCAATTTTATTTATAAGCATCTTGGATTTTGTAACTCATCGCATTATAATTTTTTAAAAACTTAAAGAAAATACTAGAAAATTTAATTTAAACATGAAGCTGAAGGGAAACATTGATAAATAAATTGAGGGCATAAAATATTTTGTAGCCATCAGTCTAAGCATGGATGTATGTTTTACATGCAAATAGTAAGAGATTGACATGGGAAGTCCATCGAGAAAAAAATATATGATTAGATTGCCAGATAAAATCTCGTAAAATCAGTTCATAAAAGCAAACAAATATATTTTACTTGAAACAATTATAATTTTTTATTTGAATATTTGTTTAGCATGGTACATAGACTTTCTATGTAAAACTAATTTGATGTTCTACAATCATAAATTTCATCCAGGTTTTTTGTTTATTTTATATTTTCCAACTTCTATTTTATTATCTTTATTTTCACCTTAAGACAATTAATTAAAAAAATGTATACATATTAATTTTATTTTCCTTAATCAACCAAAATTCACTTGGAGCTAGCATACTTCATATTCGGCATCTTATTTTCATGGTCAGTCACGAGCTTGTTTAATTAAATTTTTTAAGAGCTAAAAAATCCTTTTAGTTGAATGGTGTTTTAGTAATAAGTTCCGAAAATTAGACAGGAAAAACCTTAAATTTAATTAAAAGAAAAAAGAACCCTCCCTCGTCAACGCCGTCCGATGAAATTCTTCTCAGAGTTGTGTGCCCCTTACGACTAGAGCCCCTCATATATTTTATCGATCGGAAATTCCCTTTTAAAAAATGGAAAAATCAGAGCGAGGGACAGGTGTGCCTATGTTTGCTTGCCTCCCGTAACATCACTCTTCAAAGTCTTTTAAGACAACACGGCCCCTGCTTAAGCACATGGCAAAACTACAGTACAACTGTTCACACCGATTTGTCGCTTTAATTAGTAACCCTACACGTGGCAAATCATCTAAAGTGATCTCTCCATTTGGTGAGATATATATCTAGGTAGGGTTTGTGGTCGTGGTTCCCTACCGAAGAGAGGTGAATGCTACGTGTGGGTGTGGTGATGTACTATTGGGGGTGCAATATTGTAATGATGTGGAAATTAAGAATATGGTTCTTAGGAATATAAGCATTAGAGGAGAATAGTCGAGGTTGCTATTTTTTCTCGAGAGAGGGAGACGGGGACCGTGTGCGTGTAAAGAGGAGGGAGGTCATGAAGCCGACGAACTTGGAGGAGAACACAAGGAAACTTCAAGCTAGTGAAGATGAAGTAAACGGTGATCACTCCCGGAAAATCTCAAGCTCCAGATTTTCATCACTTTTGGCCACCAAAGATCGTGATTATCTTCTCTCTCAAGATGGGACTCAGGTGCACTAAAATTCTCTGATCTCTCGATCGCCATCTCTTTCTGTACATCTATATATGGTTCAAATTAATCCATGAAGATTTATTTAACCAACTTGGGATGCATACTTCATACCTTCAAGTCTCATGGTTTTCCAAGAAAGTAATTCTGTCAACTTTTTTTTTATTTCCTTTCAAGGTCCAGAAAAAAAATTGTTCATTTCTTTTTCTTTTTTAGGTTATAAATAATTTTGAATATTTTTCTTTTGTTATCACTGATGATCGTAGGTCATACTTTTGAATATCATACTTAAGGGCATGAATATATATAATAGCTATAGCTAGGGTTACAAATATCAATTAACCTTGCAAAATGGTGATGCCATCTGAGTTTTTGTCTTTACTATACCTATCTGATCTCCTTGAATCTTTTGTTCTTAATCTCACGTTTATTCATTTTTTTTCTTCTCATTTATATGTTATGGCTGGTTTGGTTACTTATTTGTTGCTAATTCAAGTTGTTTTTTAAAAATATATTAAAATAATATATTTTTTAATTTTTTTATCTTTAACATTATCATAGACTATTAAAAATATTTTAAAAATATTAATTTGATATGTATTTATACAAAAATTAGTTTAAAAAATATTTTTAAAAAATAAATTAAACGAAAAATTAAAACACCATGAGTTGGTGACCGCACACATGGACGTAGCATATATGTCGCAATAGGTATGAGGAATAATCAAAACATTACTCTATTTTTCACTGTTCATGGATTGTGAGGCTCAGGTATATAAATTATTAGCACTAGTGGATTAAAAATCTGTTCGATGCTTATAATTATTATATACTATTATTTTTTTGCTCTGTTCTTGTAAGCCAATCTATGGTAAAAGATAAAAACTTACGTGTTGGTCTTCCGATATTCTATTCTCTCATTCAAATAGGTTATTAAATACAAGTATAACTTCTTTGCATTTTCTTTTCCTTTGCTACATATATTGGATTAATTAATTTGATTAAAAAAATTAAATTACAAGATCATACAAAAAAAGAAAAGGTAAAGCAAAATGCAAATAGGTTTATTTGACTGGTATTTTCAATGTGACTTGCATTAATTTGACATGTGAAGCATTAATATTTATAATTAGAATTGTCAAAAAACCTTCTTAGCCAAATAGTTTAAGCTGTTAGGTGAGGTCTCAAGATATGATTTATAAATCATATCTTGCGACCTCACCTAATAACTTAAACTATTTGGTTTTATAAATTATATTTTGAGACTTCATTTAACAGCTTAAGCTATTAAGTTTTATTAAGATGATTCTTTAACAATTAGCAAAAATATTGAGTGTGTCCTGGATTAGAAAATGTAGAGCTGCCATTTATATAATGCTTTTGATCCTACCTTTTAGACTTATTATCTTTATTTTCACTCTTTTCTTGAATATTCCAATCATACTTATCTTGGTAAATTGTCAAGTTGCAGCAAAACCAATAACGGGTGGAGTATTGAAATAATTAAATTAATTTCGGTGACCTGATTAATTAATTTATGATTTAGTTAATATGATTATATATGAGTAAGACCCAAACGCATTAACTTTAATGAATTTTTTTAATATCAAGAACAAAATTGATTTATTTTTATTTTTATTTAAACTATATTGTTTTATTTTAAGGAATAACTGAATCAATAATATTTTAAAATTGATTTGGATTTACTTAGCAAATCAACACAATTCAAATCTTCAATGAAATCGGGTCAATTATTATAGATATAATTCCAATTACTAGATTATCGATGGCTTCTTGGCTAAGGAGGAGATGATTAGAATTACATTAAACATTGAACCTTACAATTCATTGGATTGATCATTAACCATATAAGCAATATCATAAATGTAATTAAAATTATCGATTCCTTATTATGAGCATCTTGTCGGCAATCCAACAGCCTTAACGACGTTGCCGTAGATAATATTCTTCCGGTTGTTGCTGTCGCTTCTGTGGGGTGGGGGGAGTGGGTGTCCTTTTCTGGGACAGGGTATTGTTGTTCGCAAGCCAAATATGCTGTCTAATCAACATGGTCTTCCACACAAACACTATGGCTGACCGTTAACAACCAAGCTGATAGGACACGTGTGATAACTTAATGATCACTTCTCCCTTGCATCAAATTATAGGCACAGCACGTGTCCCTTTTCTCAACAACTGTACACACAGAATTCGGTAACACATTATTTTCATTTCTTTTTATGGCTTCTTGCTTGGCTGGGCTGAACTTTTTGGAGAATGGATTCTTTGTTATTATTGCCTTTTGGATAAGTTTGGTGCTCTCTGTTTCTTGCTTCATTCTTATCCAGTTCTTGTTTTTGACACATTTTATTTTCTTTCCCATAATTATAGGTGAATAATCTCCAATTATTTTCATGTTTTTGATAATTCTCTTGGAATAAATAAAATGGGATTTATTTCATCGTTTTCTTCGTCGAATTGTAGATATGTTACATTAAATTGCTATGCAATTGTTTTTTGACGGCCAATGTCCCATGTATCCGGCTACTTTTAGGTGAAAGTTTCTGATCTTGAAGGCAAAGTTCTGGGCCTCTACTTCTCTGCAAACTGGTACGTCCCATGTCGAAGCTTCACTACCCAAGTCTTAGTTGGTGCATATGAGCATTTGAAGAGCAAAGGGTCTAATTTTGAAATTGTCTTTATTTCATCCGACGAGGACTTGGATGCCTTCAACAATTATCGTGCCGGCATGCCATGGCTTTCCATTCCATTTTCCGATTTGGAGACCAAAAGAGCCTTAAATAGTAAATTTGAAATCGAAGCAATTCCTTTTCTGGTCATCTTGCAACCTGAGGATAACAAATATGAGGCACCAATACATGACGGGGTCGAGCTTCTTAACCGTTTTGGGGTCCAAGCTTTCCCATTTACCAAAGAGAGGTTGGAGGAATTGGAAATGGAAGAGAAGGAGAAGCGTGAGAGCCAGACCCTAATTAATTTACTGACGAACCACGACAGAGACTACCTTCTGGGTCACCCCGCAGCTAAACAGGTAAGTCCCTGCCTTGTCTAGATACCTGAAATTGAAATTGATCTTTCGATTTTAATTTGCTGGCAAAATTTGTAAGAGTCCTGGACGTGTTGCTCTATAAATTTACCAAAAAGTTTTTCAATGTGTACAAAATATTGCCATCAATCTCATTCTAAGGTGATTTGATTGGACCACGCAATTTTAGAGATTATTGGCCACCTGCCAAATTTTTGGCGGGCCATCAAATTGCGGCGGGTCCGAGGAGTCAGCACTTAGCTCTAACACGGCTGGCCCTGATACATACAGGAACATGCCTGAAAAACCTCATCTAATTCAAAGAAAGCATAGGTGACGTACATCATGACACGTACTATGTTATTTCACTAGATTCCACAGCTAACGAGAAGATTTTGGAGAAGATTTATTTTTATGTTTTAAAAATATTTTTAAAAAATTTTAATTTTATTTATTTATTTTAAATTAATATTTTTAAAATTATTTTAATGTATTGATTTTAAAAATAATTTTTAAAAAATAATAAAAAAATTATTTTGATATATTTATAAATAAAAAATATTTTTTAAAAAATCACAAACTCTATCACACTCTAAAATATATTGACGGACTGGTGTTATTAAATTCGTTATGGCCACTAGGTTAATCCAATAATTTATTAATTTAAAATTTGATTCTTGTTGTGTTTTATATTAAGAAAATGAGAATTTATTTGGTTATATTTACTTAACAAATCAAAACTTGAGTAATTTAATTTTTATTTTTATTTTCATAATCATAATTTTTTTAAAATATTAACATTAAATTAATTTAAATTTACTTTGATCAACAATTTTGTGGATGCCATGTATTATTTGGAGTTTCTTCTGGCACTGACCTGTTAGAATTTGTTTGTAAAACAAACTGTGAATATTGGGATCCACTTAAACAATGTTACAGTATTATTTTAATATTGATTCAAAATCTTGACAGCCTAGTTTCATGGGAGAAACATCCGTGCGTGAAAATCTCTGTGGCTAACATGTTTGTCCCTCGCAGGTGCCTGTTGCCTCGTTGGTAGGCAAAACAATCGGACTCTATTTTTCAGCTCAATGGTGTCTTCCAGGAGTGAAGTTCACTCCCAAGCTAATATCCATCTACCAAAAGATCAAGCAAATGGTGGTGCACAGAGGCAATGAAGATGGCTTTGAGATTGTGTATGTGTCAAGTGATCGCGATCAAGCCGCGTTCGACTCCTCCTTCAATAGCATGCCATGGCTAGCATTGCCTCTCGGAGATCCTGCCATCAAAATCCTTGCTAAGCACTTTGATGTGAAAGGTATTCCTTGCTTGGTAATTTTGGGCCCAGATGGTAAAACTGTTACTAAGCATGGTAGAAACCTAATCAACTTGTACAAAGAAAATGCTTACCCTTTCACAGAGGCCCAGGTGGATTTACTAGAGAAACAAATAGATGAGGAGGCTAAAAGCCTGCCAAAATCGAAGTACCACGCAGGGCATCGACATGAACTCGGTTTGGTTTCAGAAGGAACTGGAGGAGGACCGTTTATATGCTGTGATTGTGATGAACAAGGTTCAGGATGGGCTTACCTGTGCCTTGAATGCGGATATGAGGTGCACACCAAGTGTGTCAGAGCTGTGGACCGTGGCTCCATCGTTGACAGCTGATCAAATCAGTGTGCTGATGTTTCTCAGAATTAAGCTCGCGTGTTCATGACTTGTGCATGCTGTCGAGTTGTGTGTGTGTGTATATATATATATAGATAGGTTCTCTCATTAGGACAGCCTTTTATAATTGTTACATGGGATTTAACGTGTGGATTTTATTTTAGCTGAAGCTATGAAATCTATTCCAATGTTGTTACCCCATCGTAGTGATGTCAAGATATATATACATCCCTTTGCTGTCTAGTGAAATTGAATGCTTGAAACTTCCTTTGCTTCTATAATAAAAAAATTCGTAGAGCAACACCCGGATTAGCATGCTAGAAATGTATGATCTTTTCATTTTAATTATTAAAAAATATTTTCCTTAGATGTGTTCGGAAATATTTTTAAATTGCATATCATAATAATTAAATTTCAATAATACATCTTTAGATTGCATTAACGAGTCATATAATTCATCTTGTTATGAGTAAATATACATTAATTAACAAATTCAAAATCATAGTATTATATTTCATGCCATACATGATATAACATATGAAAGTGTTCTTTCAATACGGCTGAACTTCTCCGTACCTGCTATGGAAGGTGTGTTTCTAGACTTGATTTGAAAGTTGGTCTCAACGTTCTGATTTCCTTTTCCTTCATAGAAGGAATGGCTTATGCTCATCTCCTTGATGATTCGGGGCGTCTTTTGCACTCCCACGCCCTTCCAGGGCTATGCTCTGTCTTTTCCAAATCCTGGATTAGAGCTATCTACATGCAGCCTATTTTCTTTCTCTTTTTCATGGTTTGCATGCTACTTGGTTTGTTAGAATTACTTTAGCTCAATGATACCCGACTGAGGAATTTGGTATACTTCAGGTTTTCTAGTTGCAGCTTCACATACCGTTGATTTTGTTGTTTGAGAGGAAGGGGCTGTCCTATTTTCTCCTGCATGTCGAAACTGTTTTCTGAGGAGATATCAGATATATGACCTTCAAGGTTTTCAACTACTCGCAATTCTCAGACTTCATTTTCTTTTTTGACATTATCGTTGGCAAATAAAGAAGTACATATCGAAAAAAACAAAATTAAATCCTAAATGCATGCTCTGGGGATTCAGCTATGACCACAGCATCTCCTTTTCCATTATGTTTAAAACATTTCAGGTGCATATTGGTGTTATGTGTAGTCTTTTCATCACATGTTAGATTTTCCTTGTACTTGTTATTTCTGTTCCCATTCCTGTCCTCTTCCGATTTGTAAAAGGTCTTTGGAAGCCCTCCACTTCGTTGTTTGAGTAGTTTGTCTGCCTTGCATTAAGCTGCTCTCATGAATTATGTGACAGAAAATAGGTAGCATTGCCAGTGCTCTCTATTATATTGACCACAGCCTGTGAAATCAATCTCCAGCATTAGTTCGCTACTCTAGCACTCCAAGCCATCTCAAGCACTCCCAATTCGACTCTCCAAAGCTCTCGTTAATGCAAAACTGCCAATATGCGTGCCACCAAAGTGTGATGAAGAGATTGTGGGAGTCTTTGGTGGACGTCATCTTCTAAATGAACCCTCTAGTTACAACTTGCAACCTCTCCTAAGTCGTCCCATTCCAAGCCCTTATAACCACAACCATTCGAATTATAACAAAAATAGGAATTAACAAGAAGATTGAGGGGCGTTCTTCCCAAATAAGCACATTTCACACCCATATAAGCACAATCCATGGAACACACACACACTCACGTATGTATGTACGCATATACGTATAGATGTATAATGGTTTCAAGTAGAGGTTCGAACTTAAAACCTATCGAAAGAGGATGGGTACTAATGCCAGCCAAAAGTAAAGGAAATGCATGCACATTATCCTTGCTTATTAGTATGCGAATCTAAACTTGGTAGATGATCTCTTGACAAATAAACTTGGAGCATGTATGAACAATCCCACAGTGATTTGAGAGTGGGGACACATGGGGTAAACATTTTGTTTTTCAAGTGCAATCCACTTTTTCAAGCATAAAAGGCGTTTTCCTGCACAATAGGCAAGAGCAGTGTCCAATAAACCCCTGACTAATACAACTTGGATGGAATATGTGACGGCACAGTGGCAAGCTACCAACCATTTCCCCCTTTTGGAAGTCCTGTCAATCATTTTACACAGGATGAGTGTTAATTAACACAATTATTAATCAAACTGGGGAGATTTTTTAAGCTGAAAAGCCAAAAACCTGAAGGCAGATTGAGCAGGTAGGTCCATTCCATAAGGTGTCCACTATGTTTTTGCCTGTAAATCTCTTATTTGGAATTTTCATCATTGATTTCCGTTGCTGCAAACTGTGCTGTACACTAAGCCTTTATAGTCTTTCATTCAGGATGTTTGAATCTGTTTCAACCTAAAGTTAAAAGACAAGGTCAGGGCATTAATTCAACACTTGAATCCATGAAGTGATTAGCGGAGCGAGGAGCAGGATCACTTACGAAATGAATGAAGAACCCAATTGTCCAATCATCAGAATCCCAAAGAACAAATGATTTTCTAAAAACTTCAATGGAAAGAATGCACCCCATGATGGCTCCATGAAGCAAGCTACGCATGGAGTTTAGGCCAAACCTTGCTCCACAGTAGGCTCCCAATGTCGTGCCAACTATAAATTCAGAAAGACCACTTTGTAAGGTAATTCTTTTTTACTGTGAAATATAAAGAAAACTAGCTTAGGAAATGATAAATGTATAGCGAAAAGTTAAAAAATAAAGGAAAAAATGCCATGGCCCCTGCCTTTCCTCTTATTTTCAATGATTTCAATACATTCAAAACTTGTTGGTAGGCTTTTTGGCTGTGATTTTTTAACGCAAACTTTGAAATATTCTCTTATAAGTAGTTATTCACCCCTAATGGAATGGGAAGAAATGGAGTGCTGGTTCTCGTTCTTTAATTAATTAAAAGATTTTGGTGTCGTCGATTTTGAGCTGACCAGGGGGTATGTTTTTCATGGCAAGCCAGAGATAATCTATAAATTACCCTTAAACACTCTTCATCAGATAGTACTACACCTCGATTGATCACTATCCATTTACTAGAACGTATAAAAACCAATATTTGAAAAAAAAGAAAGAAAGAAAGAACTTGACAGAATAAATCCAAGAAAGTTTGGCACTAATTAACCTAGTGCAAATTCGAATGTCAAGATTGCACAGAATAGCTTGCAGGCAATTGCAGAAACCGTGGCAGAAACCCAAAATGCAGAAGCAGCAGCAGCGCAAGACGATGGGCGCTTGCATGAGATCTTCATCTGTTGATGTGATGTATCATGTCAAAGTAACAAGTCCGAATCCAAATAGCTTTTCTGACGAAAAACAAATCTATCAGATTTGAAAGGGAGAAATAGCCTGCAAAGATAGAACACAAACATGCAATTTGATGAATAATTAACGTAAAAGAAGTGGCCTATAATACTTAGCCGCCGCCATGTAAAAGCACACAAAATCCATGTTGAGGAGTATGGTTTGAACATTGACGTAAGTGTTTTTAAAAATCAATCAGGTCGCCCGAATCATTTTGTTTTAGAAAAATCAAAACCACATCGTTTTATAAAAAAAACAAAAATTAATGGGTTGCAACTAGGTTTTTGACCGGGTCGCCGGGTCATACTGGATTTTTTCTTTTTTTATTTTTTCTTCAACCCGGCCCGATTCCATCCCTGGATCGGCCGAGTTCTGGGTCGACCCACTAGGCCGGGTTGAGTTTTAAAACTATAGTTGGGACAATTTGACATGTTTTTGCATTAAATCTAAGATATTGGCTTGATCCAATTTATCATTAAATAAATGGTCTTTGGAATCTTCTTTCAAGGATGTCCGTGGGGAGTTGACAATTGTTAAAGAATAATATAAATTATATCTTGGAGTTTTACCTAACAGTTTAAGTTTTTGGATTGAATTGGTTTTTTGACATGATATCAGAATTTTGATGACCAAGCAGTCACAAATTCGAATCTTACCATCCATATTTATTTGATAAAAATTAAGCACAAGGTAATGTGAGCTTGTGCAAGTTTTAAACCTAAATGATTTTTACTTGAGGAGGTGTATTAAAAAATAATATAAATTATATCTTAAAGTCTTATCTAATAGTTTAAATTTTTAGACAAGCAATAGATTCAAGTTATGAAGGAGACCAACTTAAACATGTTAATTATCACAACATTAATTAATAAGTAATTGAGATAATTAGGTTGTGTTTATTTTTAAAAAATTTTGTTTTTGTTTATTTTAAAATGTTTTTTTCATGAAAATTAAGAAAATATGTTTATTAAGAGCAAGTTTTTAAAATTTAAAAACACCAAAATAAATAACTACAAAATATTAGGCGAGTCAAATATGTTTATTTAAAAAAAAAGTGTTTTTGTTTTCATATATAGTTTTCCCATTAATTCTAAAATAATTTTTGATGAAAAATTGAGGAAGTATATTTACTAAATATACAATTTTTCAACATTGAAAATGAGGACATTTTTTTTAATTAAATTGAAAATATTAAAAGAAATGATCATAATTTTTTTTTTTATTACCGAACCAATTAAATAAGGTGTTATTTTATAATGAAGAGTTTATCTAAAAAAACCTTAGATGTTTTTCAATTTTTTTAAAATTAAAAAATGCATCTTTTCAAGATAATAATTTTTCTTATCTGTATATGATTTCACTAGTAAATGACTTTCAGAAAGATGACTTCTATAAAAAAAATCAGGTTAACCAGGTATATAATATTTAAATTCTTGATATAAATATTATTTATTTAATTCTCATTCTTTAAATACTACAAGTATATATATTATCTCCTGCAAGAGTATCCATCGCATCATGGTGAGAATGTATGCTTTCCCATTTTAAGAGATCGCTCTCAAACTTTCATGGAGAGACCAAGTGAAATTTGTGAAGTCTCTTCTTGTTAAAATACAAGTGGGCTCGATACGTACAAAATGGATGCATACGCCACCGACCATACATCTTTTGAAAAAGAAGATTCGACGAGTGTAAACCGAGACTTTGCTTTGTAACTATTTAATTTATATCTTCCAGGAAAACCTAGCATTTTCATAACATTTTTATAAGAATCCAGTGCTCTTGAACATGCTAAGAATTAAGGCATTGTTTGGTTATCCCCAAAGAAATTATAGCTGGACCAAACACAAAATTGTTAAAGCCTTTGTTCCTCGTACCTCTCTCTCTTAAACAATTAAGGTGGGTTTGAGCGAAATTTCCTTATTTCACACGTCAAAGAAATAGCTTTCAAGTTTTGAATTGAACCACGAAGAAGTCCCCTCCGCCTTTTTTTTCTTCACACAACAAGGCAAAGCAAATGCATATTCGAGCGTTTTTCTTTTCTTTATTTCCACTGTAACAAAAAGAAGAAGAAAAAAGAAGAAGCATATTCGAGCCAAAAGATAAAGAAAAGGAAGAATGATACCAAAGACTATCCCGAGGGCAAAAGCAAAGAACCAAAAAAAAGTAAGCAGCAGAATTTCCTGGACAAAAACTACAAAACGTTGCCAATCTCTTGTTATTGTAATAAATGCAAACCCCATAACAGCAGATTTACTACTTAACCATTCTCAAAAACACCATTAAGACAATTTTGCTCTGTTGTCTTCCGTTACTGCCTACCCAGCCAATGGGACTGTGTTTCTCTAGACTCCGTTTCTCTAAGTTTCATTCTCATGATATCCATATTTCCTCTACCTCTGACGAGGACGAGGATCGCTACCAACCAAAACCACCTGGAGGACCAGCCCAAGAACATTATAATCCACCACCACCACCACCACCACCAGTAGCCACAAAACCAGCTCCTCCTCCAAAAACATTTGGCAAATCTCAAACTACTCTTACTCCATCTCCAACATCAAATATTGGCCCTATTCTTGGTAAGCCATACGTTGACATAACCACGATTTACGATCTTGATAAAGAATTGGGTAGAGGCCAGTCCGGTATAACTTATCTTTGTACAGAGAAGGCAACACAAAGAAAGTATGCGTGCAAGTCTATTGCAAGGGGGAAACTTGTGACTAAAAAGGATATTGAGGGTGTTAAAATAGAGATTTTGATACTGCAGCACTTATCAGGCCAACCGAATATTGTTGAATTCAGGGGTGTGTATGAGGATAAACAAAATCTATATTTGATCATGGAATTATGCTCTGGTGGGGAGCTTTTTGATCGGATTATCGCTAAAGGGAGTTATTCGGAGATGGAAGCTGCTGCAATTATTAGGCAGATTGTAAATGTGGTTCATGTGTGTCATTTTATGGGGGTTATGCATAGAGATTTGAAGCCCGAGAATTTCTTGCTTGCAAATAAAGATGATAAAGCTCCGATTAAAGCTACTGATTTTGGACTCTCTGTCTTTATTGAAGAGGGTTAGTAATTTTTTTATATGCAAATTTGGTTCTCCTTTTATTTTCTTTTATTTTTATTTCCATTTTTTAATGATTTTTTTTTCTTTTTCAAAGTAGATAAAGGATTCTTCAACTTGTGTGGTTTAATTTTGACACAACTGTATTTTTCCAAGTTTTTTTTTTTGGTTGAATGATCTTGCCAAGTCGAAACTAAATATTTTTGCATGTTCTGTAACCATTTGGAAGACTAAATTTATGATTTTAATCTCCTAGAAACATGTTTAGCAATGGAAAAATTTGACAAGTTTTTGCATTAAATCTAAGATATTGGCTTGTTCAATTGTACCATTTAATATTTTTATACTTTGAAATGAAATGTGAAATTTGAGTCTAAATATTCAGATTGGTGTTTTAAGTATTTGATGCCATAATGGATTAGTAGCAAGTCAATTAAGAAAGTCACTCCACGGGTCAACCACGTCCAATTGTGTTTCAATCGCAAGATAGGAAAAGGAAAGAGAATATAGTACATCCTAGAAAGAGAGACACCACAGTAAAAAGTATACAAGTACATTGTTATACTAATTAAGATTAACGTCATGATTTTCTCTTATCACTGAACATTGCATAACTAATTTTCCAGGAAAAGTATATAGCGACATTGTTGGAAGTGCATACTATATTGCTCCAGAGGTGTTGAAACAAAGTTATGGAAAAGAGATTGATGTATGGAGTGCTGGGATTATTTTGTACATTCTTCTGAGTGGAGTGCCTCCTTTCTGGGCTGGTATGTTCTTCTTTAGGAGCTAGAAACACTTTAACATTGTTTTTAAACTAGGATTTTTCTGTCTTTAGATAGTTTTGTAGTGTAATGTTTTTCCAACTGACGTTCGAATGAACTCAATTTACTATAGAGACCGAGAAGGGCATATTTGAAGCAGTATTAGAAGGTAATCTTGACTTGCAGAGCTCGCCATGGCCTAACATTTCATCCTCTGCAAAGGACCTTATCAGGAAAATGTTAACGAGGGACCCTAAGAGAAGGATTACCGCTGCCCAAGCACTTGGTAAGTACATAATCATCCATGAGAATTTAATTGATTAGTCCTTCCTCTCATTTAATGGGTGTCCATGACCTGGATCTCTGATATCCTTCTTCAATTGATTGATCTTATAACTAATCATGTTTGCTGGGGAAATTTTCTTCATTATCAAATTATAGATACCATAAAATTATGTGGATTACTGATACTATTCATACCATATACTTGATCCAGAACATCCATGGATGAAGGTGGACGGTGACGCATCTGACAAACCTATAGATAGTGCTGTCCTGAATCGGATGAAGCAATTCAGAGCAATGAACAAGTTAAAGAAGCTTGCACTAAAAGTATGCTTTAAAGCTCTATTTTCTGGACGATCACAGCCGCATAATTGTCCTTAAATTAATTCTTAAATGACTCCTTTTCAATGTTATACCATGTGAAGAAATATATATATAGTTGTTAGAATGATGCTAGTTTTTAGATATGAGTATCCAGAAGAACAATTCTTCTGTTTGTCTTTTATTGCTTTCCTAATCTTAAATTTACTTTCTTGAAGGTAATAGCGGAGAACCTTTCAGAGGAAGAAATCAAGGGCTTGAAGCAGATGTTCAACAACATGGACACTGATGAAAGTGGTATTATCACATACGAAGAACTCAAATCTGGACTTTCAAGGCTAGGATCTAAGCTTAATGAAGTCGAAATGAAGCAGTTGATGGATGCTGTGAGAACTAACACCATATATCCTTACTTTTATCATTACATTAGGTTGTTAGTTGCTAGCAATCATATTGGTATCAAGATTCATACTTGAGTTTGCAAGAATAAGCGTTGATGAGACCATTTTTGTTTTAATAGGCTGATGTTGATAAGAGCGGGACTATCGATTATCTCGAATTTATTACAGCTACCATGCATCAGTATAGACTTGAGAAGGAAGAGAACCTGTACAAGGCCTTCCAATACTTCGACAAGGATGGTAGTGGGTTAGTTTGCTCCTACATTTCTCCTTTGGTTTTTAGTTTTCTCATGAGATAGATCCGATTCATAAATCTTCCTGCAACTTTATTAAACTTGTTTAATTTCACAGGTTTATCACAAGAGATGAGCTAAGGCAAGCCATGGCTCAATATGGGATGGGTGATGATGCTACGATAAATGAAGTCATAGAAGATGTTGATACTGATAAAGTAATTTTCTCATTCCTTTTCAACCTTTTTTTTTTTTTTTTTTCCGGGGACCCAACCCGAGAATTAAATCTCGGGTTGAATAAATTAATTTGAAAGGGTGTCGTTTTAAGTTTTTTGTTTTAAAAAAGTAAAAACAAAATCGTTTTGGTTTTTTTTAAAAAACATTCTAACTAGGTTTTAATTAGGTAATGAGTTGACCTATCATGTGAATCATGTCTCACCAAATTAACTCCAATTTTATTTTATGAAACGTAACCTAAGTTAGATCTTGGATTAACATGCTAAATTGAGTTGAGTTTAATAGCATTATGCTTTTGTGTAACTGATTTGGTAAGGGCAAATGTATTGTGCAGGATGGAAAGATCAACTATGAGGAGTTTGCGAGCATGATGAGAAAAGGAACCCAGGATTAAGAAATAAATTTAATATAGAAATATTATTGTATATAAAGTGCTTAAAAATAAGCCCTTGTGATATCTGCAAATCCTTTGCCTGAAGGTGTTTTTTTAATGTTAACAAGAACAATAATAAATAAATAACCTCATGCTGCAGCTATTGTAAATGATCAATTGATCGAGGGACAATCAAGATTCAACAGGAAATTGTAAACATATTTGTTAAAGAAAAAAAAAAAAACAGAGAGAGATAGAGAAATTGCAAGCACGTACCTGTCTCTCATACCCGAGTTTTATTCAAAGAAATTATTTTGGACCTGAAAATTTTTAGATTAACACTTCCATAACTTGTAGTCACGACATTATATTGAATTCATTGCAGAATTATTAATGAAAAAAAAATCAAAATTTAAATTTTTAATGTTTATTTTTAGCGTTATAACCTGCCTTTTAAATTACTTTGTTGCAGAATTACACTAGCCTTTTATTGTTTTTTTTTTTTTTTTTGTAATATAACATGCTTTTCAAATTATTTTTCATCTAAAAGAATATCAAAATTATACATTTCTAAATATTTTTTGAAGATTTTGATGTACTAGAGTTAAAAATTAAAAAAATAATAAAAAAATCATTATGATATATTTTCAATTAAAAAATACTTTAAAAAAGAAACTTGTATCATAATACCAAAAACACAAGCAAATTCCGGTGGTGGGTTTGAGCAAAATTTCCTTCTTTCACACGCAAGTAAATAAAATAAAAAAAATAGATGCAGCATGATAAGCATGTCACTTGTTATACTAGTGGATTTTTTGGCATTATGGTCCAATTGTGCTTTTGGAAACTTTCAATTTTTTTTTGCTTCAAATTAATAAGTTTTAAGTGTTTTTTATTATTTTGATGTGTTGATGTTAAAAAATATTATTTTAATACCGATGTAGGCAAAAACTATGGACAACAACAAACAAAAAAAGAACACATGAATATTATTGCATGGGCTCTTGGATTGGAGGTTTTTCTATTAATACAGGGATTTAGACTTCAATTCATGCTGAGTTATGGGCAATGATTACAGGACTAAAGTTGGCTTGGTATTTGGGATTTCGCAAGATTATTTTGGAATTTGATTCTTTAGTCGTGGTGGGTCTGCTCTTGAAATAATCCGTGAAAGTTGATGCTAACTTTGTCTTGGTTAACAGAGCTCGTGAAGTTCTAAGTAGAGATTGGATAGTCCAAGTGCAACATTCTTACAGGAAGGTGAATGTTGCTGCTGATTGGCTCGCTAACTTTGGGCTTTCCACGCATCCATTTTCTAGGGAGGATTCAACTATTAATGACCCTTTAGAGGGCTTGTATTGGTTTTTATACTATAACTTGATTGGAACGGTGTTCCCTCGTTTAATTTAATTTTGGGCCTTAGCCCCGATTTATAACCAAAAAACAAGTTTACAGGTTTTATTTTCTCTCCAATAATAATCCTTCAGCAAGTTTACAAAGCTTCAAATGAGCCAGAAATGTTATCTCAATTAGAAAACAAAATAAAAATATGAAATTACAAGGAAAGAAGCATGAAATTAAAAAATAACAAGGAAAGTCATAAAAATTACCAAAATTAGGGTCCTAGGCAAGAGTTTTAAAATCTAAAGATCTAATGGTTGTAAAATAGCCTTCGAAAACTCCTGGAAAACTTTCAGTGTGATCCAACAATTGGACCAAAAGTTATGGCTCTTTTGAGTTGTTTATTCTAATCTGTTGCGATTAGACCTTCTCTTAGGCCTATACATGTTCCACTGGTCTATAAATGTGTTTATTAGGTCATCCACGTAATTTATTTAAAGAATATCCTCATCTAGTTGTGGTAGACTCATATCTGATTACTTAGAATAACTCATTATCATAAGCCCAACTACATCAAATACAATTCCGATAAAAAATCACTTTAAAAAATAATCTTTATCATACTCCCTAGCATGCCCCAAACATGTTCTACAAGCTATAGCTTTCAAGTTTGAACTATGAAGAAGTCCACTCCTTTTTCTCTTTTTCACAGTAAAGCAAATGTGTATCTAAGCAAAAAGATAGAGAGAAAGAAAGAATGATACCCAAGACTATCTCGAGGGTGAAAGCAAAGAACCAAAAAATGTAAGCTACAAACTTTCCTTGACAAAAACTACAAAAAGTTGTCAATCTCTTATATGATCTAGTAATAAATCGAAACCCCATAACATCGGATAAACAACTTAACCATCCTTAAAAACACCTAAAGACAATTTTACTCTTTTTTGATCAATTATTGCCAACCCAACCAATAAGAATCTCTTTCTCTAGACTTAGTTTATCCAAGTCTTATTTTCATTGCTACTATCTAATTTTGACTGAATTTTTAATAAATATTTGATAAAAAAAAAACCAAAAACAAAACAACGAAAAACCTAAAAATATGTTTTTTTTTTTTATGTATTCACATCTTTTCTAAAGATTTAAAAAAATATAGAGAAAGAAAAATATAAAAAATAAAAAAATACATTTAATTTTTTTAGTGATCTAATTTTAATTGTGGAAAGGAGATGATCAATTTGAAAATTGGAAACCCTTTTCATTTTTCTCTATCCTCATCCTCGTAACCTACCATTACTAGCCAACAACCTCCCCTTCATCTTCTTCTTCACCAACCTCTTGGTTCAACCATGACTAACAGCAAACCAATTATGCCCATAGCTAGCAGTCGCACACAAATAAAAAGGGGAATTGACCCTAATAATCTCATCTCTTCATATCCCAACCTCTTCTCCAATAACCCAAAAACAACCCAGCAACATCTTTTTTAACTCATCTATATAAAATATAAAAGGAACAAAATTGCACACAAATTATAATAAAGAGAATACAACTTGGAAAGCTTCTCTTTAAATGATACCATATAGTAATGAAATAATTAATACCTATCACAGTTTTATGTGGCTGTTACTGAAAAATTTTTTAAAAAATTTTAATTAAAAAAACTATAATTTATAGATTTTTTCTAAATTTATTTTTTCAAATTATAATCATAAAAGTTATTACCATATCAAATAAACACTTCAAATAGCATCAATTACTGGGATTTTATGCATACAATACAAAAAGAAAATTCTCTTTTTTATTTATGCATATATGGTTTAATTCAAACACTTGAGCTTCGATATTTTTTTAACTGAATAGATGTTATTAAGAGTTTGAAAAGATGGTAATTTTACTCAAATATTTGGATGTATGATCATCCGATCTAATTGAATGATATTTATATGTAATTTGAATAGAGACAAATATACAAACAGGTCAGTGGTTTATCTAATTCATGAAAAATAATTTATACTCTTATACCTAAATTTGAAATTAAAACTCTATTTTATGATTTATAAATGAAATACAATTTTTTTCTTTTAAAATCTATATTTTATTTTTAAAAAAATACTAAATATATTAGCAAAACACATTATAACATAAACTAAAAAGCATTAGCCTTTTTCCTGTAGCAAAAAACATTGTGCATTCTCTTACAATTCACTACAGATTGGAGTAGTGTATTTTTTTTAATAATTTTTACTTTGATCTTATAATTTTTATTTTGCATGATTTGACCATTTTGAATCTAAATTATCCCCTATTTGGTAGGATTTTAGGAGAGAAGATTGAATTGAAAGCTAAGTGGTAGGATTTTAGATTTCCCAAGCTACACATTATTTTGTTTTGAACTATTTGAGAGGACGACGCATCATCCACCCCATTCAACTTTTTTTTTTTTTTAATAAAAAAGGTATGTGCTAGGGCTTGGGGTTACAGGTCCATGTGTGGGGCATTGTTTTATTGGGCCAGGCATTGGTCCTCACTTATCAGGCCTTAAAGCACTTGGCCTAGTTATTTTTTTATATATTCTTTTTTATTATGTTTTATTTTTTTTTTAAAATAATGCATTATTTATGTATATTTTTTTAAATAAATTTTTGGTTTATATTTAAATTATATTATGATTATTTTTAAATAATATTGGGTGTGTTTAGTTTTTAGAGAGGTGAGTATGGTTCATCTATGGTTTTTTCTTAATTTTATATAGATTTTTTTTAATATTAATTTTTTTATAAGATGTTTCATATGTGATAGTTAAATTTTTCTTTAAATTATTATTTAATAAATTTTATGTGTTATGTGCAGCCTTGCATTGTTTTTTTTATGTATAATTATTGTTCAATAAATTTTATGTGTGTCGATTTTTATTATAAATTTTATGTGTTTTTCTATTGCAAATTTATTTTGATAGAGGAATTAATTAAACATGACCAGGTAAATCACCCGTGTTGCAATGTTAGATATCTTGATCTTCATTTTTTGCTTGGTTTCTCAATTTTATTTTTGTTTATTGTTGATGAATTTTTTTTCATTACTTTGCACAATGGTTATTAGATTGTTTAATTACATGCGTGCATAAGTTTTTCGATTTACTTCATAGAGTTTTTTTGATATATATAGATAGAATCTAGTGGATGAAACTATTTGGTCAATGGTTGCCCAAGAAAATTTAAAGGTTTTAGGTGCTCTTAAGTTGCTTTTTCTTGGGGGAAAATTTACCTTCTAAGACAAGTGTTTTAGATATATATCATACTTATTTTATACATTGAATCCAGACACATAAATGAAAACATAAAATATTTTTGTAAACACTTAACTAAGTTATTTAGATCCTTGTAGTAATAAGAAGTTGACAAGTATTTATTACTTTTTACTTGCTAATAATTATTGAGATTTCACTTCTCACTCAAAAGTTAGACTTTCATATTCGTTTTGTTTATTATGTCAATTTTTGTTTTAAGTTACTCAAATAATGTTTATATTAGATTGATGTCCTTTTATATTCTACAATTTAATTTTTATATGAAATTTAAGACAGTTTAAACAAGTTTTTTGCGTATTATTTAATTGTTACTTGAAAGCCAAATCATATACCTTTTAATTCTACTAGCTTTTATTTATATTTTTATAAAATATTCTCTTTTTTACAATTAAAAACAACATACATTTTAAAAAATAACCTACAGCAACGCACAAACATTCTATCCAGTCCCCAACCTAATCTAAGTTGAGATGCTAGGCATGTGATCGAAGTCAGGGAGGAGACCCCTAGAGGTTTTTTTTTTTAGAAACACAAAAGCCCGATGCTCGCACCCAGTTTCTGTGGGTTTCTTAAAATCCAGGTGGGCTCACATTGGGCCTCTTAAATTGGGCTTTTCTTTAGACCCTGAAATGCTTCCGCCTCATAAAGCAAACTGTAAGAAACGGCCACAGTACTAAATAAAGGCTATAGCTTTGGAAACCCGAAGAAAGTCCCCTCCGCTGTCAGCAAAGAGGCAAAAACCCTAACCCTATCTCCTCCACTCGCAAATCAGGTACTCTATCTTTCACCTTTTGTCTCCGTCAATTAAAAACTAAATAACATTAATTTCTGAACAACACTATCGAATCAGTGACCCTGCAATTTTTTAAAATCTGGGTTCTACTTATTATCGGCCCCGAATAGTTTAGTTGTTTTGAGTGATGGAAAAATTGAAAGTCTTATTAATTTCTTTATTCTGCTAGATTATAGATTTTTCAGCATCTTTTTTGTATTTTTGTTGCTTTATTTTTATTTTCTTATAAATAAATTCCATGAAATCCAAAGTTGTTATATTAGGCTAATTTCGTAGCAGGATTTTGTAATTTTATCTTCTTAGGTTCTTGATTATTTTAGTTGTGATTTGTTGATGAATCTATTTGTTGCCGGGGTGTAATTTTTTGTTTAGTTTTGTTTTTTAAATTGTCTGTGTTTTAGGATCTTGAGGTTTTCTGACTTGTAGCCTTTAAGGAGAAGATGGCATCGCGTTTCTGGACACAGGTTTGCTGATATTTTGCTAATAGTAATTTTGTTATGTTATATTGTAGGGGAAGGACTGTTTGACTTGGTTTGTTGTATTGGTTTTTTATATTTTTCCGGTTTGGTTATAGGGTGATAGTGAATCCGATGAGGAGAGCGATTATGGAGATGAGGTTGAGGATGGAGACGCTGGGGAGTCGACTGCTCAAACAACTGTGGATAATAAGTATCTTAGAGGAACTGCTAGTGATAGTGATGAATCTGATGATCAAAAGCGTGTGGTCAGGTCAGCCAAAGACAAGCGTTTTGAGGAGATGTCAGCCACTGTTGATCAAATGAAGAATGCTATGAAGATTAATGATTGGGTCAGCTTGCAAGAGAGTTTTGATAAGATTAATAAGCAACTTGAGAAAGTCATGCGGGTGATGGAGTCTGAGAAGGTTCCAACCCTTTACATTAAAACTCTGGTAATGCTGGAAGATTTCTTGAATCAGGCTTTGGCAAATAAGGAAGCTAAAAAGAAAATGAGCAGTAGCAATGCCAAGGCTTTGAATGCAATGAAACAGAAATTGAAGAAAAATAATAAACAATATGAAGATCAGATTAATAAGTACAGGGAACACCCTGAAAGTGAGGAAGAACCAGAGGCTGATGAGGACTCGGAAGAGGAGGAAGAGTCGGATGTGGAGGAGGACCCTTCAAAGATGGCAATGTCCGATGAGGAGGATGATGAAAATGTCGATGACGAATCTGGGAAGGATGGGGGCTGGGAGAAGATGATGAGTAAGAAAGATAAGCTCATGGATAAGCAGTTCGCAAAAGATCCTAGTGAAATCACTTGGGATATTGTGAACAAGAAGTTTAAAGAAATTGTTGCTGCCCGGGGTAGGAGGGGAACTGGAAGGTTTGAGCAGGTTGAACAGCTAACTTTCTTGACAAAGGTTGCTAAGACTCCTGCGCAGAAGTTGGAGATTCTTTTCAGTGTGGTTTCTGCACAGTTTGATGTGAATCCAGGTCTCAGTGGGCACATGCCTATCAATGTCTGGAAAAATTGTGTGCAGAACATGTTTATTATTCTTGACATTCTAGTACAATATCGTAATATTATAGTGGATGACACAATTGAGCCTGATGAGAATGAAACCCAGAAAGAAGCAAACCATAAGGGGCCAATTCGGATTTGGGGAAACTTAGTGGCTTTTCTTGAGAGGATGGATATCGAGTTCTTCAAGAGTTTGCAGTGCATCGATCCACATACACGTGAGTATGTTGAAAGACTGCAGGATGAACCCATGTTTTTAGTTCTTGCTCAGAATGTCCAAGAATATCTGGAGCATGCTGGAGATCTTAAAGCTGCAGCAAAGGTTGCCTTAAGACGTGTTGAGCTGATCTATTACAAACCACAAGAGGTTTATGATGCTATGAGAAAGTTGGCTGAACAGACAGAAGATGGAGGCGAGGGTGAGGAGCCTCAGGTTGAGGAAACTAGAGGTCCGTCTGCATTTGTTGTTACTACTGAGCTTGTGCCTCGAAAGCCTATCTTTCCTGAGAATAGCAGGACAATGATGGATGCTTTAGTCTCCCTCATTTACAAGTCTGGAGATGAGCGGACCAAAGCTCGTGCAATGCTCTGTGATATCTATCACCATGCTCTCCTGGATGAGTTCTCAACCTCCCGTGACCTGCTATTGATGAGTCACTTACAAGATAATATTCAGCACATGGACATTTCAAGCCAGATACTTTTCAACAGGGCTATGGCACAACTTGGTTTATGTGCATTCCGGCTTGGTCTAATCATTGAAGCACATGGATGTCTTTCTGAACTCTATTCTGGTGGAAGGGTGAAGGAGTTGCTTGCACAAGGTTTTTCACAAAGCCGATATCATGAAAAAACTCCTGAACAGGTGCTGCTCTCTCTCTCTGTCATGTTCTTACCGTGCTTGCATCCACAAGGAGTTGTCTTATAATTTACAGAAACATGGTTTGTTTTATTTAGTCTCCAGGGAGGGGTTGCCAAGCTAACATGGGGATTTTATTTTTGTATAGATAAGTCAATATTAGCTGTAAACATTTTGAATTGCTTGCAGAGTGATATTCTAACAGCTTAGGCACTGAAATTATTCTTGCATTATGCTAAGTTTTGATCTTTATCACTCAACATCTTAAAGTCTTTCCTTTGTTCATTTTCTTCCAACTCCCTATATTTATGTAACCTAGTTATTTACAGGTTCCAGATTAGTTTCTCCAATAGCGTTTATGCATACTGGTAGGATAGCAAACAAATGGTTTGCCTATGATCTGGTTTATCACTGATTGATTTCTTTGCTGGTAGAAGTGGTAATTTTATGTTATTGTGCATGCAGTAATTAAATAAAAATATATTTTTTGTTTGTTATACTAGTTGGCATGAGTGAATCTTTTTCGAGCATTTTTCTTGGTTAAATGCTCCTAAATTTATATTTGTCATAGTTTGCTCGTTGTCCAAGGGCAAGTCCCCCTCACTGGTGCAAGTAATTGATTTCAACAGGAAAGACTAGAAAGGAGACGCCAGATGCCATATCATATGCACATAAACCTTGAGCTTCTGGAGTCTGTCCATCTCATTTGTGCAATGCTGCTGGAGGTCCCCAACATGGCAGCTGATGCTCTTGATGTCAAGCGCAAAGTCATTAGCAAGAATTTTAGGCGGTTGCTTGACGCAAGTGAGAAGCAAACTTTCACTGGGCCTCCTGAAAATGTTAGGGACCATGTGATGGCTGCTACACGGGCACTTAGCAAAGGAGATTTCCAGAAGGCCATCGATGTTATTGAGTCTCTTGATGTCTGGAAGCTCCTCAGAAATAGAGATGGTGTTCTTGAGATGCTTAAAGCGAAGATTAAGGAAGAAGCTCTGAGGACCTACCTGTTTTCCTACTCGTCCTCCTATGATGCACTTGGCTTGGACCAGCTGACCAAAATGTTTGACCTTTCAGTAGCCCAAATTCGAGTCATTGTCAGCAAAATGATGATTAATGACGAGCTCCATGCAAGCTGGGACCAGCCAACACAGTGTATTGTCTTCCATGATGTTCAGCACACAAGGTTGCAGGCTCTAGCATTCCAGTTGACAGAGAAGCTGTCAATCCTTGCTGAAAGTAATGAAAGGGCAACAGAGGCAAGAATTGGTGGTGGTGGTTTGGATCTGCCTCAGAGGCGGAGAGATGGCCAGGATTTTGCTAATGCGGCCGCTGCAGGTGGCAAGTGGCAAGAAAACTCTTCTTTCACTCAGGGAAGGCAAGGTTCTGGCCGTTCTGGATATGGTGGTGGTGGTGGTGGGAGGCCACAGGTGTTGGGCCAAGCTGCCGGGGTTGGCTATTCAAGGGGAGCAGGCAATTTGCGAGCAGGAGGTGGATATTCTGGAGGCGGACGGTATCAAGATGCTCCCACCCGCATGGTTACTCTCAACAGGGGAGCCCGCGCTTGAATAGTTTTTATTTTTGAAAGACTCTTGGACCAATTTTCAACTTCCCAAACTTTTCTGTTCTATTTGGAACTTCAAGTATGCAGTATTTTGAGTATCGGATGGTGGTGTAATCCTTAACCTTCTTCAGGTAGCCCTGTTTATGAATTTTTGAAGTATACGTATCTCTCAAATAATTTTGGTTGATTTAGTAACAGTGCAACAAATTAAGTAATAGTTCTTTCAAACAAATAATCAAGCGGCTGCTATATTTAATTTGATATAATGATGGTGATACAGATAAAACACGTGATGTTTTTCGATTTCTTTGTGGGGAATTCTAGCAGCTGTCCACTTTTTCAGTAAATTAAGATGAGTTACAGGGCTATTTTGGGTTATTAGCATAGATAATTTACAATTTTAGTGAAATAATACGTGAAATAGTATAATTTGTGTTTATCGTGATTTTAATATGTGATATAAAATCATCATCATCCATAGTTATTAGCGAGTGATAATTGGTCACAGAATTCATGGATAAATATTAATTATCTATATCTACTAAACCTTAACTTACAAAAAATCTAAAATTATTATTATAATTAACAACTACTAGGTAGGTTGTTGCTGTGATTATGAATCGTGATAGGCTGCAATTGTATTATTTTAAATCGTATTGGGTTGGTATTGATAAATTCATTGAACAAATACTATTTCGAAACTCAAAACACCAAAAACCCGTATGTACCTATCGACCTCAAATCAATCCACTTGTATAAACACACACCCTAATCTCAAAAACAGAATCTCAATGAAAAACATTGACTCCTCCAAATGGGTACCTTGAAATATTGAATCCAACATTCGGAGTGTATCAGAATCAGCCTAAGATCCAAGTTTATATTATCAATGGCGTGTCTGGGTTTATGTAAATCAATGTAAATATTGTAAAATTAACTCATAATTATATGAGTAGGTTCTACCTTTCCACTAGCGAGTGCCTAACCAATGCTTTCAAAGCATTATACAATATACTATAAAAGATCACGATTCCATTATTTGTTCTTTTACTGTTTATCAAGACACAAATCATTGTGAATTAGAGTAGTATAATAATATGGTTACCCTTACTAAAAAAAAATTGTTAAGTATGCAATTGGGATAAGGTAATTTTTTGCATGGGTTACATTTGATATTAAAAAAGATATTTGGGGACAGAATGATCCGTTGTGTTTTTTAGAATTTGACGCTAGAGAATAGCATGATTGCTAGACAACTAACACTGGGGTCATAAATGTCTGCTAGACCCTGGATGCTAAGACCAGACTAGCGCACTTGGGTTTGGCATCACACATGGTTGCCAACCCAAGCAAGCATATCAAACAAATCATCACAAAATATTAATTTAACGTTTTAGGTATAAAAATTCAAATCATATTTTTCTATTGAAATAGTTTATGTTTTATGTTTATAAATTTGTTATTCCTTCAATAAAAAATATATCTTATATTACTATTGTTGTTGTTATTGTTATTATTATTTGTATTATTAGTATGATTATTGTTGTTATTGCTGTTAGTGTTATTAAGTATGATTATTATTATTATCATTATGATTATTTAAGTAAACTTGGGTCATACATGTTTGCCAGACTAGTTCATTTTTTATATTTATAAATTTGTTATTCCTTCAATAGAAATTCTATTTTATAGTTGTTACTGATATAGTTTTTTGTTTAAAAATATTTTTTATTTAAAAATATATTTAAATAATATTTATTTATTTATTTTTAATATTAATACATTACAATAATTTGAGAATATAAAAAATATAATTTAAAACAAAGAAAAAAAATTAATTTTTTTTTCAAAAATATTTTTGAAATGCAATAACAAACATGTTATAGTAATCATGTTTTTTTTTTTCCTTATAAATCTATAATTAATAAAAATAATTTATAAACAAAATCAAGAAAATAACACAACTTAATGTTGTAACCAAGTTGTGCTACTCAGATTGAAACCTTTAAAAAATTGTAAAAGGTTATGATAACATCACATACTTTAACATTTTAAATAAAATTAAGTTATTTTTAATCACGTAACCTTGGCTGCCAGATCCAAGATGTGCTACTCCGATTGATGATATAGTGTATTAAGTCTGATATGGTCATCAAATTTAAGTCTTTTTTAAAATTATTTTTTTAAAATGTAAAATATTATTTCTACATGTAAATTTTATTTTTATTATTGATTTGCTGCGAAGCACAGGTTAATAAACTAGTATTACATTAACCTATAACGATGATTTATTGGTTAAAGGGTAAATCAAATTTTTTTGAAATCATGGGTCAAATCTCATCTTTTACAAATATATAAAATCCCCATTTCCTATAAATTTAAACAAAATTATTAAGCCTAGTCCAATTTTAGATCAATTTAAGATTCAAATTACTAGATGAGTAGGTTGTTTTTAAAAAAACATTTTAATTAAATTTATTTTTTTAAAAAAATCAGAACCACTTCATTGTATTTTAAAGTTAAATTACATCGACCGGATCAACTTCTATCCTATTTAGCTTGAAACTTGGTTAGAATAAGATCTTGAATCAATGGATTATTGGGTTGATGCACGAGTGTAGCTAGGTTTAATAACCACTACTTTTGAGCCTTAAACGGGTCTATGGATCTTAATAATGATCCAATTTACTGCTCAAAGGCAAAAGCACATAATAATAGCAGTAATACACTTTATTCTACTTCGGTCTATTTGCTACAGTTGGCCTCTGGCTCGACAGACATGAAAACTGAAGTCCAGCCCACGGTCAGTTCCACTCTCGATAAACACATCACGAAGTCCAACAGGAAATTCGAAAGGAGCAAGAGGATGCTCTCGATTTCCTCTGTATCCCGTTGCTCAGCTCCCTCTTTCTTCCTCTCTCAAAAGCCAACAGCTTCAAGACTCCTCACGGTTCACTCTAGTTCCACAAGGGAGCCTAATTCGAACCAGCATCCAGGCCAAAGAATCAATTACTCTGGTGTAAAACTCGAGGAGTCAGTAGATTCTAAGTCAGGAAAGTCAAGACTTGATTCTTGGATTTCTTCTCGCATTTCTGGAATCAGTAGAGCTCGTGTTCAGTCTAGTATTAAATCAGGACTTGTCTCTGTCAATGGAAAGGTTATCGATAAGGTAGTTTTCTCAACACTTCCGCGCTGATCACTTCTTGGTTGGTTTTCTGGGATGTTAATGTTGTTGTTTGTTTAAGGTTTCGCATAATGTAAAAGCTGGAGATAAGGTGATTTGCGTAATTTCAGAGTTGCAACCTTTGAGGGCTGAACCTGAAAATATACCTTTGGATATTGTCTATGAAGATGAGAATGTTCTAGTAGTTAACAAACCTGCCCACATGGTAATCAGTCTTCATAATTTTAAAAAGGTTGAAATTTTTGGAATTGAAATGTTAATGTTGTAATTTGAATTTTGATTGTGTGATTTAGGTTGTTCATCCTGCGCCTGGTAATGCTACCGGCACGCTGGTTAATGGGATTCTACACCATTGTAGTCTTCCAACAGTTTTGCGCCAGGAAGTTTTGTCCGGTGCAGAAGATGTTTCTGATGATGATGATGATGATGATGATGAAGGGTTATGTTCTAGCTCATACGCTGCGTCTGTTCGACCAGGGATAGTGCATCGGTTGGATAAAGGAACTAGCGGATTGCTTGTTGTTGCTAAGGTATTTCCCTTCCTTTAACTAACAACCCCAGTGGGTCTAATGTTAGGTTTGCTGTTAAATTATGATAAAGTTTTGATAATTCTAATGTACTACATATTGATGGTAGGATGAACATTCGCATGCTCATTTATCTAAGCAATTCAAGCTACACACAATTAAGAGAGTATATGTTAGTCTTACTTGTGGAGTGCCCGCACCAATGGCAGGCCGTATTGACGTTCCTATTGGCCGAGATGTGAGTAACAGGATACGTATGGCTGCTATAGTCGAACCAAACCGGGGACAGGCCCGCCATGCTGCTAGTAGGTGATTATTGGCATTCACCGGTTCTTTGTCTTATATTGCTGCTAGTTGGCACCATGTACTTTCTTATCATTTTTTTGTATAGTCTCCATGAGTGTTAGTTAAACTCAACTTTTTTGTGCTACATTTGTTTTAAGTTGGTTGAATCCTTTATCAGGTATAAAGTGATTGAAATACTAGCTGGAGGTGGTTCAGCTCTGGTTGAGTGGAGGTTAGAAACTGGTCGCACTCACCAGGTACAAATAATGTAAAAGTTTCATTTTATTTAATGAATTGTTGGATACTGGAATAACAGTGAATGTGACTAGCTACTCAACTAGTTTATTTTAATCTAAAGGCTCTTTTAATCTCTGGAAGTCCCCTTATAATTTTCATGTACAAAAAATGGCATCAGCAAATGTTTCCTTTTCTTGATGCCTTTTTCATTTATATTTTGTTTTCAATGGTAACTATGGATCTTAAAAGTGCCTGTGTCTTTGAGTTGCTGAAATCTTTCACCCAATTCTTTGTTTGTTACTGCTGCACTCATTTCCCTTTTGATATCTCCCTTGCTTATTGATTTTTGAATGATGATCAGCCTTGGACATAAATCTTTCACTATTGTTGACTATGTTTTTTAACCTCTTTAAGCTTTTACACTTTTGTGAGTGATGGTTAGATTGTTTTTCTGAAGCAGATCCGTGCACATGCAAAGTACATCGGAATTCCTCTGTTAGGTGATGAGGTTTATGGAGGGACCCAAAACATGGCTTTGTCACTGCTTCGATCCAGAACCCAGCCTGGCTGTCATCGCCAACTTTCTTTATCACTTTCAGGACTAGAGAGGCCTTGCCTCCATGCTTTGGCCCTCGGGTGAGACAATTAGAATAAGGTTGTCTGCTTACTCCTCTTTTTTATATAGACACCACTGGTTAATATGGGATTGTTGCTTCTTTCCATTGTTTTGTAGGTTCACACATCCATGCACAGGGAAAGAAATACATTTTTCTTGCCCACCTCCTCCAGATTTTACAGAGATCTTGAGCCAGCTTCGGGAGATGGGAACAGAGAAGGTATAATGCAATTCTGTGCTGGGGCATCACTTTATGAATATTTGTGCTCCTTGGCAATTTTGCAAGTTGAATGTAAAACTTAGAGTTTGGGGAGGTCATCTAATCTTGTCTGCAATATGATTCATAGATTAAAATCTAATATAGGGTTACTCAAGTAGCATTCAATCCTGGCAGACCATGGATAGTTGTAACTAGCATATACATTTGCTTAGTAGTATCATTCTATTGCAGTGTTACACTTATTGTGTTATTCTGCTAGTGTATGGTATTGGATGATATGGTATACACTTTTCATCTTGATTCTTTAATCTGCAGGGCTCTATAAGCCTGCTTGAACAAATCCCAATAAATCAAATGACTCATCCTTTGACCTTTAACATGAATTTCTGTGGCATCATTTGGTGCTTATGAGACTGGAGTTCTTGTTTATGTTGTTCATGGTGCGAGCAAATAATTTAAGGAACTTGCCTGTCTTATGATCTACCGTTTGATGTGCAGCTTTCATTCAAGGAATGACAGAACTTATTTGACCAACAATGGGAAAAGATTTAACTGTGTCTGTGAGCAAGATGATAGTGTGAAGATATGTGCAATTGTGCAAACACCAAATGGACAAATACATGGTGAGGGCAAGATTCTGGCATGTTCATGGATGTAATGAGCAACAACAGTCTATGACAGGGGTTGATCTTCATCACGAGGGATGGTACTGCTTCTTTCACTTCATATTTCTCCCCAGAATAATCTGCTCAGTTGGCATAGCTTATCTGAAATACCTTATCTGGAAAATCTTGGTTTATCTTTAGATTTTTTTTCTAATGATCTGAGGGTTTCAATTGATCCTCTGCGAGAAGCAGCATCCAAATAAAACAATAAAGCATTCTATAGTGCAGCTATAAAATCGCAATCAGGTGAGCCAATATGCCATTGATAATTCCTGAGTTATAGGGCGGGTTCACCAAGCTAAGTATTCCACGGCTCCATCGGGGTGTTATGCGTAGGAATTAATCTGCATCTTCAACTCTGTTTTGTCCCAATTTAAAGGGCGTGGTCTTTAGTCTTTAAGGTATACATCATTTTCACAGCTGCGTTTGCAAGACAAAGAAGCCAACCTCTTCAAGTAGTAAACTTTATAGAGTAATAAGGTGAAAATATTGACATTGCCAAATTAAACCAGGGGTTTCTGGTGTATCAACTAACAATAAAGTTTGCTTGCAAGTTCTGAAGAAAATAAAAACTCATAAGCACCAGCTTCCAACAAATGGCACCCACAGTTAGTCGAACAGAAGAAATGCCAGTGATCTGTATTAGGGATTTATTCTGTTAGTTTTACAGTTGGCTGAAGGATGTTGTGGCATCCTGCAGCCAATTTTCCTACCCCATTTGAGTCTATAACTATAAGAATTCTATCAAGACCACCGACTTCTAACTTAAATGCTGGCTAGAAGAGTGAAAAAAATCCCATCAAATGAAAAAAAAATCTCTATGCCTGAGAAACTATCTGTTTGATTACAATGAGGTACCCACCACCATGTTTAAGGAATTCTAAAACGATTCACTATGAACAGAAACTGATCCACATGGTACAGGTCTTCCTATTCTGCTGATAGAACAAAAGAAGAAAAATGTACTGTCAAATAATTATATTGCTAGAAGTCAATAGATTTAATTGATTTAGCAAATAGCTTCGATCATAGTCGTTGCAAAACGTTATTTGTACCAAAAACCAAGAATGGCAGGTTAGCTGTTACCACCACACACCCACAGACAGAGATGGCAGCAAAAAGGGCACCGGTAGCTACAACACCTATGGAGTTCCCGAAACACATGGCATCTCTGACTTCACACGATTAATAACTCCTTTAGCCATAAAAAATTACCTTTACAATTACAGTCTAGACATTGTATTCCCCAAGATGCAACCATTTCGTAGCTGACCACTTGTTCCCTCTAATCTCAGGGCAGCTATCTTGCACAGGCCATTATAACAATTTTATTAGTGGAACGGGTATTAGCTTCCCTACAAAGTATTCAGGAAAGGAGTGTGTCATCATAATAGAAAGGAAGACCGATGTGTAAAAATAGAATTAAATAATGACCAAATATAATGCTAATAATCGCACAAATCAATATCAAGATTTTTACGTGGAAAACCCGATGCGGGAAAAACCACGGGACCGTAGTCCACTTAAAAACTTCCACTATTAACAAATAATGGGTTCACAACTATTCTTTCTCAGATTCAACTAAGGGATACAACATATATATCATCAAGAATAACTTATTCTCGGATTACATCAAGATTAAAGGAGAATTATTTGAGAAAAACTCACAATACTGACAGCTTTATTTTCTGTCAAAACGGCTAGCTTTCACGCCACCAATCTTTGATCCAATTGACCTCCTCAATTGTGGCTCATCTGGAGCTTCCTGCATAACTTGTTCAGGAATAACATCAATTTCATCATTAGTTGATTCAGCATCACCAACTAATATCTCATTAAGAAAACCATCATTATCATCATTTTGCAAATCTCCCCCGTGATTAGCAGGCATCAAAAGTAACTGTGGAGTAGGTATTGGATTTGAATTAGATGGAATAAAAGTCTTCAATGGTTTGATCCTCAAAGAAGATAACATCTCTGCTTCTCACAATTTTCTTCTCTTTTGGATCCCACAACCTATAGCCAAACTCATCATCTTCAGATCCCAAGAAAATACATTGTCTTGTCTTGCTGTCAAGCTTAGACCTTTCATCCCTTGGAACATGTACGAATGCTCTGCATCCAAACACTCTCAAGTGTGCATAAGAAACATCATTTCCTTTCCAAACTCTATCTGGAACATCAAAATCAAGAGGAATTGATGGAGAAAGGTTGATCATGGCAACTGTACTTTTCATTGCCTCACCCCAAAAGGACTTAGGCAGCTTTGCATGAGAGAGCACACATCTAATTCTTTCAACAATTGTTCTGTTCATTCTCTCAGCCACTCCATTCTGCTGTGGAGTTTTAGGAACTATCTTCTCCAACTTGATACCATGTTCCCTGCAATACTTCTCAAAAGGACCCCTATATTCACCACCATTGCCAGCTCGAATACATTTCAGCTTTCTACCAGTTTCTCTTTCAACTCTGGCATGGAAATCCTTAAAGACATCAAGCACCTGATCTTTGGATTTCAAACAAGGGGCCCAAATTTTCCTGGAGTGATCATTAATAAAACTAACAAAGTACAATGCACCTCCAAGAGACTTATCAATCATAGAGCAAACATCAGTATAAACTAAATCAAGAACATGTGACCTTCTATGTGAAGGTGATCTTTGAAATGCGACTCTATGTTGTTTACCAACTAAACAATGAGTACATATGTTCAGGTTCATACCTTTCAATGGAAGGTAGTTCTTCTTGGCAAGGATGCCAAGGCCTTTCTCACTAAAATGTCCAAGCCGTTTATGCCATAAATCAGTAGAGCAATCTTCAATTACATTCACCTCTCATTTTATCACCTTGGCTTGTGACATGTAGAGACCCATTTTCTTCCTTTTAGCAACAATTAAGGAATTTCTTGAGAGCTTTTATTTATCATCTCTAAAGTAGTTGTGATAGCCTTCTTCATCAAGAGTACTTGTAGAGATCAAGTGTAAGCGCATATCAGGCACATGCCTAACATCTTTGAGTAGCAACTTGCACCCAGTATTGGTTTCCAACCAAATATCTCCAATGCCCACAACACTAGCAATCCCTTGATTTCCCATCCTAACTTGACCAAAGTCACTAACAGTGTAGGATGTGTAAAAATCACGTCGGGGTGTAACATGGTAAGAAGCTACTGAGTCTGCAATCCAGGTGGTATCCTGACATGCAAGATTAACACAACCATCATCATAAATAATGGCAACATCACCATCAAATACAACTGCAGTTGTACCATTCTCTTCATTCTTGTCTTCATTTTTACCCTTTTGATCTCTTTTATACTTTCTACAATCTTTTTGAATATGCCCAGGCTTGTCACAATTATAACACTTAAAACCCTTCCTTGACTAAGATCTTCCTCTTGACTTTCATTTGCTTTTTATATTGCTGGATTCTCTATCTTGCTTGCCGTGAGAGAACCTGTTTTGACTTCTCCCTCAACTTTCTGTAACAAGTGCATGCGACTTGGAAGTGCTTGTCCCTTTCCTCCCCTTCTCTTCATTGAGGATACAATCCTTCACTGTTTTCAAAGTGATCCTTCCATTCGGAGTAGAATTGCTAAGTGACACCACCAAAGTCTCCCAACTACCCGGCAATGAACTCAATAGGAGTAATGCTTGTATTTCATCGGCTAACTCAAGATTCATCAATGACAGCTGATTCAAGAGCCCTTGGAATACATTTATATGCACCGAAGCATCTTCACCATCTCTATACTTCAAATTCACAAGGTCTCTAATTACAAAAACCTTGTTTTGTGCACTCTCCTTGGGAAATGTTTCTTCCAACATCTTTCAAACTGTATAGCAGTCATGTTCTTGAGAAATATGATTAATGGACTTAGAAGATACCCATTTTCTAACATTAGCAGTACCCTTTCTATTAAGCCCATTTCATTTTGCATCATCCATTTCATCATGCTTTATTCCTTTTCATTCAATCGGCAAAGCCAAATCATTGCAATATAAGTGATCCTCCATCATTGTTTTTCATAGGAAATAATTCGAGGAAGTGAGCTTTATCATGCCCGAATCTTCCTTTTCCATTTTAACTGCACAAGAAATTCAATCTACACAACCAGTGCTCTGATACCATTTGTTGGGAAAACTAGGAACAACCAGACACCAATTTACCCGGATTATAATTCACAAGTCCCAATTCTTTCCCTCTTTGTGCAGTAAAAACATAATCAAACAATGACCAAATATAATATAAATAATTGCATAAATCAACACCAAGATTTTTACGTGGAAAACCCGATGCGGGAAAAACCACGGGACCGTAATCCACCTAAAAACTTTCACTATTAACAAATAATGGGTTCATAATTGTTCTTTCTTAGATTCAACTAAGGGATACAACATATATATCATCAAGAATAACTTATTCTCGGATTACAACAAAGATTAAAGGAGAATTATTTGAAAAAAACTCACAATAGTGACAGCCCCGTTTTCTGTCAAAACAACCAGCTTCCACGCCACCAATCTTTGATCCAACCATCCATAATGAAGAGTAACGTGTCTAGAAGCTGCTGTCAAAATTTTAGCCCAATCCAACGGTGAACGAGCTGGGAATCGAAGGAAGAACACAGGCTGCTCTGCTACCTCTTCTTCTCTCTTTCTCTTGGTTTTTCTCTTCTCTTTTGTTCAATTTGCTACTACCATCTACAGTAACCGAACCATTTAATTTAAAGAGAGCCAACTGCCTCTCTTCTTAATTAATGTGGTGGTCTCACCATCACATGGTGCGGGACCACACTCAACACGATGAAATATAAGACAAGCTTCAGAAACATCGTTGATCCTCAATTAAAGCTATCAAACACGAGTAAATTGGATGGTTATTAACCATGCAAACTTGAAGCATTTGGTGTTGCATCAGGTCTTATACTCCAGAAAAGCAATGCATTGCCCTTTTTGGTTTCAGTGAAAGGCCTTGTTTAGCGCATTCAGACAACTCATTCCACTAGGGCACAAAGCTTATGTTTACGTCGACATAAGGAAATACAGTTTCACCCCTTCTTCAACATCTGACCTCCATAAGGAGCAGAAAGAAAAGAGGAAAAGGAAAGGCATGAGTTTATTTACTGGATGTATATAAGCACATCCAATTACATGTTCTTAAGAGGAAGACGGTCTTACAGATATAAAAGAAGAGTAGTTGTTCGCTGGCCACCAGTCTTTGTAATGAACTCGTCAATGAAATAGTCATCAGTGTGAGTCTCGTACTTTTGTCCAATCATAGTGGAGAACTTGGAGTTACTCTTCATGCTCTGGTCGTTGTGAAGTTAGACTAGACATGTATCTTTAAATATAGTTCAAGAATATCCATTAGAAACAACGAACGCTAATTCATCGCATATGATTCATTACACAACACATCACATGTTCCATCGTCAATAATGGTATAAATCCCCCTTTCCATTGATAGATTAAGGTTGTCACGTCATGGAAGCCAGATTCTACTGGTCAAGAAACTATTGGATTAGACATCCCTGCCTTGGAATTGCAAGCTAAATATAAAAATTTGACTGCATTTGGATGTCATACCTACAGGAATGAAAGAGAAGTCAGCTGTCCTCTTTTCTATGTCTCTGATGACTCTATCCTGCCCTCTATCCAAGAACATTCCAGTACTTGTACGCACCCTATGATGAAGAGATGTAAGCATTAACAAATAAATTTAAAACTTATTCAAACCAATGCAAGCCCTTATTCTTCTTTTATATATATATTGTGTGTGGTCCCGCACCATGTGATGGTGGGACCACCACATTAATTAAAAAGAGAGGCAGCTGGCTCTCTTTAAATTAAATGGTTCGGTTATTGTAGATGGTAGTAGCAAATTGAACAAAAAAGAAGAGAAAAACCGAGAGAAAGAGAGAGAAAGAGGCAGCAGAGCAACCTATGTTCTTCCTTCGATTCCCAGCTTGTTCACCGTTGGATTGAGCTGAGATTTTGACAGCAGCTTCTAGACACGTTACTCTTCATTCTGGACGGTTGGATCGAAGATTGGTGGCGTGGAAACTGGTTGTTTTGACAGAAAACAGGGCTGTCAGTATTGTGAGTTTTTCTTAAATAATTCTCCTTTAATCTTGTTGTAATCCGAGAATAAGTTATTCTTGATGATATATATGTTGTATCCCTTAGTTGAATCTGAGAAAGAACAGTTGTGAACCTATTATTTGTTAATAGTGAAAGTTTTTAGGTGGACTACGGTCCTGTGGTTTTTCCCGCATCAGGTTTTCCACTTAAAAATCTTGGTTTTGATTTATGCGATTATTTGTATTATATTTAGTCATTGTTTGATTCTATTTTTATTGCACAAAAAGAGAAAGAATTGGGACTTGTGAATTATAATCCCGGTAAATTGGTGTCCAGTTGTTCCTAGTTTTCCTAACAAATGGTATCAGAGCACTGGTTGTGTAGATTGAATTTCTTGTGTAGTTAAAATGGAAAAGGAAGATTCGGGCATGATAAAGCTCACTTCCTCAAATTATTTCCTATGAAAAACAATGATGGAGGATCACTTATATTGCAATGATTTGGCTTTGTCGATTGAATGAAAAGGAATAAAGCATGATGAAATGGATGATGCAAAATGAAATGGGCTTAATAGAAAGGTTACTGCTAATGTTAGAAAATGGGTATCTTTTAAGTCCATTAATCATATTTCTCAAGAACATGACTGCTATACAGTTTGAAAGTTGTTGGAAGAAACATTTCCCAAGAAGAGTGCACAAAACAAGGTTTTTGTAATTAGAGACCTTGTGAATTTGAAGTATAGAGATGGTGAAGATGCTTCGGTGCATATAAATGTATTTCAAGGGCTCTTGAATCAGCTGTCATTGATGAATCTTGAGTTAGCCGATGAAATACAAGCATTAATCCTATTGAGTTCATTACCGGGTAGTTGGGAGACTTTGGTGGTCACTTAGCAATTCTACTCCGAATGGAAAGATCACTTTGAAAACAGTGAAGGATTGTATCCTCAATGAAGAGAAGAGGAGGAAAGGGACAAGCACTTTCGAGTCGCATGCATTTGTTACAGAAAGTTGAGGGAAAAGTCAAAACAGGTTCTCTCACGGCAAGCAAGATAGAGAATCCAGCAATATAAAAGGCAAATGAAAGCCAAGAGGAAGATCTCAATCAAGGAAAGGTTTTAAGTGTTATAATTGTGACAAACCTAGGCATATTCAAAAAGATTGTAGAAAGTATAAAAGAGATCAAAAGGGTAAAAATAAAGACAAGAATGAAGAGAATGGTACAACTGCAGTTGTATTTGATGGTGATGTTGCCATTGTTTGTGATGATGGTTGTGTTAATCTTGCATATTAGGATACCACCTGGATTGCAGACTCAGTAGCTTCTTACCATGTTACACCCCGACGTGATTTTTACACATCCTACACTGTTGGTGACTTTGGTCAAGTTAGGATGGGAAATCAAGGGATTGCTAGTGTTGTGGGCATTGGAGATATTTGGTTGGAAACCAATACTGGGTGCAAGTTGCTACTTAAAAATGTTAGGCATGTGCCTGATATGCGCTTACACTTGATCTCTACAAGTACTCTTGATGAAGAAGGCTATCACAACTACTTTAGAGATGGTAAATAAAAGCTCTCAAGAAATTCCTTAATTGTTGCTAAAGGGAAGAAGATGGGTCTCTACATGTCACAAGCCAAGGTGATAAAATGAGAGGCGAATGCAATTGAAGATTGCTCTACTGATTTATGGCATAAACGGCTTGGACATTTTAGTGAGAAAGGCCTTGGCATCCTTGCCAAGAAGAACTACCTTCCATTGAAAGGTATGAACCTGAACATATGTACTCATTGTTTAGTTGGTAAACAACATAGAGTCGCATTTCAAAGATCACCTTCACATAGAAGGTCACATGTTCTTGATTTAGTTTATACTAATGTTTGCTCTATGATTGATAAGTCTCTTGGAGGTGCATTGTACTTTGTTAGTTTTATTGATGATCACTCCAGGAAAATTTGGGCCCCTTGTTTGAAATCCAAAGATCAGGTGCTTGATGTCTTTAAGGATTTCCATGCCAGAGTTGAAAGAGAAACTGGTAGAAAGCTGAAATGTATTCGAGCTAACAATGGTGGTGAATATAGTGGTCAAGATGTCTTCAATCCGAGTTGTGTTTGGCTTAGCTGCTAGTTTGAATCTTGAAGTTGAACAGCTTGATGTGAAAACTGCCTTTCTCCTTGGTGATTTAGATGAAGAGATCTACATGGAGCAGCCTGAAGGGTTTGAAGCAAAAGGTAAAGAGCAGTTAGTTTGCAAGTTGAAAAGGAGCCTATATGGTTTAAAGCAAGCTCCAAGACAATGGTACAAGAAGTTTGATTCTTTCATGGTGGATCATGGTTATGACAGGACCACTTCTGATCATTGTGTATTTATGAAAAGGTTTTCAAATGGAAACTTTATTATTCTCCTATTGTATGTAGATGATATGTTGATTGTTGGCCATGATGCTAAGAAGATTCAGATGTTAAAGGAAGAGTTAAGCAAGTCTTTTGCAATGAAAGACTTAGGATCGGCAAAACAGATTCTTGGCATGAAGATCACACGTGACAGGAAGAAGGAGAAACTTTGGCTATCTCAGGAAAGATATGTTCAAAAGGTACTTGAGAGATTCAACATGAGCAACTCCAAACCGGTTTGTTCTCCATTTGCAAGCCACTTTAAACTAAGTTCTAAGCAATGTCCTTCAAGTGATGAAGAAAGAGATGAGATGAAAAAGGTTCCTTATGCATCCGCAATTGGTAGCTTAATGTATGCCATGGTTTGCATAAGGTCGGATATAACTCATGCAGTTGGTGTGGTTAGTCGGTTCCTCTCCAATACTGGTAAAGAACACTGGTCAGCAGTGAAATGGATACTCAGGTATCTTAAAGGTACTTCTAGTTTCAGCCTATGTTTTGGTAATAATAAAGCAGTGTTGGATGGATACACAGATGCAGATATGGCTGGTGATGTTGATTCTAGAAAGTCCACATCAGGATACTTGATGAAGTTTGCAGGGGGAGCAGTCTCATGTCAATCAAGGTTGCAAAAATATGTTGCATTATCCACTACAGAAGCTGAATATATTGCTCTTACTGAAAGGGGCAAAGAGTTGTTATGGATGAAGAAGTTCTTACATGAACTTGGCCTAGTTCAAGAGAACTTTATGTTGCACTGTGATAGTCAAAGTGCAATCCATCTTAGTAAGCATCATACTTTTCACTCTCGATCAAAGCACATTGAGGTTATATATCAATGGATTCGAGATGTTATGGAGATGAAGTCATTTGTTATTGAGAAGATCCATACCGATGACAACGTGTCAGACATGATGACCAAACCTCTATCGAGAGAGAAGTTTAAGTTTTGCAAAAGAGAAGTAGGCTTGTCAAAGCCTCCTAAATTGAAGCTTACATGTTGATCACTAGTATGGCGAATTCCTCACATGGTGCGTGAAGGGGAGATTTGTTGTGTGTGGTCCCGCACCATGTGATGGTGGGACCACCATATTAATTAAGAAGAGAGGCAACTAGCTCTCTTTAAATTAAATGGTTCGGTTACTATAGATGGCAGTAGCAAATTGAACAAAAGAGAAGAGAAAAATCGAGAGAAAGAGAGAAGAAGAGGCAGCAGAACAACCGGTGTTCTTCCTTCGATTCCCAGCTCGTTACTGTTGGATTGGGCTAAAGTTTTGACAGTAGCTTCTAGACACATTACTCTTCATTCTGGACAGTTGGATCGAAAATTGGTGGCGTGGAAGCTTGTTGTTTTAACAGAAAACGGGGTTGTTAGTATTGTGAGTTTTTCTCAAATAATTCTCCTTTAATCTTGTTGTAATCCGAGAATAAGTTATTCTTGATGATATATATGTTGTATCCCTTAGTTGAATCTGAGGAAGAACAGTTGTGAACCCATTATTTGTTAATAGTAGAAGTTTTTAGGTGGACTACGGTCCCGTGGTTTTTCCCGCATCGGGTTTTCCACGTAAAAATCTTAGTGTTGATTTGATTTGTGTGATTATTTGCATTATATTTGGTCATTGTTTGATTCTGTTTTTACTGCACAAACAAGGAAAGAATTGGGACTTATGAATTGGTATCCGGGTAAATTGGTGTCTGGTTGTTCCTAATTTTCCCAATATATATATATATTCCATTTGATTTGCAATAGAAGTACAAAACCTAGTGTTGAAAAATGCATACTAGCTATCTTTACTTTGACTCGTCTCAGCATCGACCACAGTTGATTTCACCATAAGGTTTGGCAACGTTTATTAAATATTCACATTCTTCTTTTGACCGTTCAATATCAAGATGATCATGAACACAAATTAATTTTCCATCCACTATATAAAAAAAACTGGGTTTTTTGCTAGAATATTATACCACACAAATTAATTAATTATATATAATTTTGTGAGAATAAATTCAATTTCAAGAAATGCAGAGACAAAATTAAAAAAGAAAAAGAAAACTCACCAAAAAATTGTGATAAAGAAAAGCCCTAGGTTCCCAAGAAAGAATTTCAGTCTACTTTTCTTCTTTCTTCTCCATTCGATCACCTTCTCTGCATCACCAAAACACCCCACCAATTAAAAAATAAAAATAACTAAATCAATAAAGAAACCGATGTTTGAAATAATTTACCTCTCAAAAGTCATACGCCTATAAGAACTGAGATCATTGGTGGGAAAACCTTCACTGCTTGAACGAAGATAAAAAATCCCAAGACCCTACAGCACCAAAAGAACAAATGTCAGCATAAATAACATACTCGAGAGTACCAATGTAAATGCCGACAATTTTATGGCTTGTAACCTCAAGTGTTACTTTCACCATTGTCTTTAAACCCTAACCTCAACTTTCTTGAATATATTACAGCAATATTTGAGGTTTGGACCGAGGTGTAAGTGTCGGGGGTGGTGTTAGAAGATGGTTTGTTATGGTATAGGAAGTTTTCAAAATATGGTAGGTATTTTTTGCTGTACAGACAAAATTGTCACTGGGTTCTTATGTTGCTGAAACTGTATGTCCGTGGGGTAGGAAGGGTGTTTTTGGCAATTTGTATAGTTTGCTGGTTAACGTTTCAGCTTTCCGGCAGCAGGGGGCAGCACCAAGTTTGGAAATGTGGCTTGGAAGTTGAATAAAATTTGGGAAGTTTAAGTAACTGTTTTTCATGTTTTAAAAAAAAAAATTATTTATTTAATATTTTTAAATTATTTTGATGTACTGATATCAAAAATAATTTTTTAAAAATAAAAAAAATTATTTTGATATATTTTTTAAGTGAAAAACACTTTAAAAAAACAACTACAACTACATTTCCAAACACGCTCTAAAAATCTCTAAGGATTAAAGAGGAAATTCTTTGAATATATTAAATTAATGTAAAGGATGTTACTTTTAATTTCGATGAACACATAATTTAATATGAGACTATCTCTTACAGTTGATTTTTTTTTTTTTTTTTTTTTTTTTGCTTTTTATAGAGTATTGCCATTCAAACTTTGCTACCAAATTAGTATTTTTTTTAATGTTAGGCAAATTTAAGTAGAGATACTATTTAAAATCTTTTTGATATTGTGATCTTTTATACTTTTCTTACATTTTTATTGTAATTAGCAGGTGGATATACCATTAATTTTATTTTGTTTTTTGCGTGTGAGACCTGCAAACTTTTCTTTGGTCTCTTGCTAATTAATAAATATCATCAAACATTATATTACATTTGAGGCAAAAAAATTATTTTTTTTATATGATTTATCACTTCAAATGTGGTTTGCAATGTTGCATTTTGATTATTGATTTTATTTATTTGTAACTATTGGTATTAATGTATCATCCAGGGACTAGTACAAAAAATATTTGGAAGTGACGAGGTCCAAAATTATTCTATGAACTTGTAGGTCAAGCTAGTATATAAGATATTTGGTTAGTTTTATAATTCTAGTAATTTGATTCATCCTTTTTTGGTGAGATAGCTTGTGGATTATATTTAATACCTACAAAAGGTCTTCTCTTGTGTATTTTGGAGACTTTTGAGTATCATGTGAGAGAAAAGATAGCAATAATTTAGGAAAAAAAAAAAAGCTTTAAAAATAGATGTTATTTGTAGTGGAGAGAAAATGCACCTCCTTTTGAAAGATTTCCCCTCTCTTTTATAGCCTATAAGACTCTTTTTATTGAAAACAAATGATTAAAATATAAGTAAAATATTTGTAATCTGTTTGTATAAAACATTTCTGACCCGTCAAGATAAAATATCTATATCTTATCATAATAAAATATCTAAAATTGGTTGTTCAAATTGAGAGTATGAGATTCATTGGAGTTAAAAAAGAATACATGTTTGGACCCGGTACTTGATAAAATTTAGAGATAATAGGTTTAATAGTTTACTAAATTCATTTAAATTTAAGTTCAATATTTGACTGAACCCAAAAATAATAGATTTAGCAATTCACTAAATCCAGACATGACTAATTATTAGCTTATCTCTTGCTAATCTTCATATTCAAATAAAAACAAGTTAGTTACTTTGATTGTTGATTTTATTTACTCGGAATCTATTAGAATTAATGCATCATCAAATATGTACAAGGAAAGAAGGATGTAGTCAATTAAAAGAAGATTGTATTCTCCTCAAACAAATATTTTCTCCGTTTTTGTATAATCAAATGGATACCATCAAACTTTAAGCAGAAACGAATAGGAAGTAATATAGCTGTCAAACACAATCAGGGCAAGGGCCAAGTCAAGGTGAGAGGGTAGCTCTTCAATTTTCTATTTTAAAAAAAAAAAATCATAACATCACTTTGATAAAAAAATAATATTCAAAAAAACAAAATTAATGGACTGAAGGTCAGCTTTAATCGGGTCAGCAAATCAACCTTATTGTTTTCTTATTTATTTATTTTTAACTCCAACTAATCGAGATCCTAGATCATCTAGGATCTTTGTTTTACCTACTAATCCGACCCGGGTTTTGCGTTCCCTATTCCTTTGAAAAAACAAAAAGACATGCATTGAAACAGGAAATCTGGAGATTCAAATTGGGCCCAACAAGCACATTAAACGTGGGACTTTGATCCAACAGGAAATTGAATCAGCCCAGTGAGAGAATAGACCTCCAAATACTATTGAGGTGAAAACTAACAAAAGAATGCAGCAGGATTTCTGGAACGAGAGCTTCTTCATACAAAGAGGCAAGAAGAAGAAGCACATTCTATAAAACGGTTCTGGAATCGCTTTAATGGTAAAAAACACACCTGCAAACTATATTTTCAAAAAATATTCAATTTTTTTTTGCTAAAAATAAATTTTTTTATATTTTAGATCGTTTTATGTGTTAATCTAAAAAATATTTTTAAAAAAATAAAAAAAAAATCATTTTAATATATTTCAACATAAAAAACATTTTAAAAAACAACCACAGCCATATTTATCATCACCAACAGCAGGATTCTGTCGAGCAGTGTTAAGCGCTGCTCTGACATAGGGTTATGTTTGGAGGCCATGATACATGTTTTAAAGAATAATAATTGAACAACTCACATAAAAATTTAAACTGAGTTGAGATACTTCTTTTTACATAGAATTAGAGTAATGATCAAGCCACGAGTTCACCAGCTACTGCTGGTGCTTGCAAGGATAGGTTCCTATTTCTTTGTGGAATGCATTGACAACAAGGTTTTGGTGCAGGATCAGTTTTCCCCTTTCTCTAGTGCATAATAATCAATCTTTCCTTCAACCCCTGGGAGGCATCATTGCCTGCCATCCCTGCACCGTCAAGTGCACATACAACAACCATCCATGATCCAACTATCCTGTCTGTTCATACAGTGATCATTTTCTTTTTTGCTGGCAGCAGACTCTTCATCCCAGCAAAGAATTCCAGTTTCTCATCCCTTCAGGCTATCGAAAATCGCAAATGCGAGCAATAATTAACTAGTAGGGAAATACTTGGATGATCTCGTTTAAACTCTCTTACAGAAAACCTATATTCACAATTGAACAAGGGCAGAATTCCCTTTTCGTTCAGCTATATCATTAGTATTGGTAATTACAGCTTCAGCATCATAGAATTTCTCGATAGTAGAATCCATTTGGGGCAATTGGATTGTTAAATAGAAGTGTGTAAACATTCTTCTGCCCAACACCATTAACACAGAGTTAATGAAGCTCCTAATTGCACAAATTATTGCAAATCGGAGTGATTTGCAGCATATGGCAACAAATATGAAATCAACCCTTCTGGGTTTTACAAGAACAACATGTCATCGACTCCAGTTTTCAATTACAAAAGACTAGAGGAAAGAAAAAGAAAATTACCCTCATCGATTAATCAACGATTCCCTCCGCCGCCGCGACTTTCTTTCTCAATCTGCTCTCTCTGCTTCTCAACAAGTTTATCAATCGCCGATTCTACAGCCTCTCTGCCGCCAATGAGCAACCGGGTCACAATTTCCGGGTCTTTTTCAAACCGGGCCTCTTCAAATTCCTTCCTCGCATTCTCCCTCAATACATCTCTCCACAACACTCCTCGCGAATCGGGCCACATAAAGTACCGGGTGGCCCTCAAGATGTCTCGGTATAAATGCAGTGCTTCACGTCGCGTGCTGGTTAATCGCCGCTGATTCAGAATCTCTTCTTCTTCCTGGTCAAATGATTTCTCTTTCTTCACTAAATGTCTGTCTAGTAGTTCTTCTAAGGTGTCTGGCCCTTCGTGTAATAGACGTTGATTGAAAACGACGCAGCTTCGATTTATCATGTATAGAGAGGAAGATAGACTTCGCCATTTCTGCAGCTTCATAGCCATTTAGGCTGCCTCTTCGTTAGGACAAAATGTCAGCAATGGAGGTTAAGGGGATGTGGTTTGTTTAGATGGGCCTCGAGAGGTGGGCTTATATTTCTTTTGGAAATTGGAATATGCAGGCTTCTGGCCCATAAATAAAACATGCTTCCGGGTAATTAAGGATTTCCACGAGTCTACTTTTACATAATGTCAGTTTAGATTTGGGTAGTAATCGTTTTTAAAGTATTTTTATTTAAAAATATATTAAAATAATATATTTTTTATTTTTTAAAATTAAATTTATATGAAGATGATTTAAAAATATAAAAAAATAATTTTTAAAAAATAAAAATTATTTAAAAAAAAACACATTTGCACCGCAAAAAACTAACCGGATCTATATAAATACTCTACTTTTATTTAATAGAAAAAAAAATTAAATATTCATATTTTATCTACCAAATTTTTGAGCATTTATTTTATAAATATGTTTTATTATTTATAACAATAATAATAATAATACTAATAATAATTTATTGTATAAATTATATTCTTAGCTCGTTAAAGATTTCCTAGCTACGCCCTTGCCATCATTATCATTATGTAAAGCTAATCTCAGGGTTTCAATCCTTGGAATGTGCTAGACGTATTATTTAGAGCATGCATCAATTACTTTTTTTATAAAAGCAATTCCTTAATCAACAACCAATTGAAGATAACTTCATTTTATCTTTACCAACCTTCCTATACAAAAATCTGCGATCATTAGACTCAAGAACAAAAGCACAAGAAAAAAAAACTTCAATAAATATTTCATTTTGTACAAAACAATATTTTCAAAAATATTCATAGATTAATGGGTTTGAAACTCCATCAACATTCATGCTAAGCAAAAGAATAGGTCGTCCACAAGAAAAGCCTTGTTTGTTTTGGAGATGAAGGTTAAGTTTTATGTGTGGAAATCCATAAAAAAAATAAAAATAAAAAAACAAGAAAAACTAATTTTTATAATTAAGTTTTGTATATAATAATAATCTCAATCACAAATCTAAAAGAAAAGCTAAAAGAAACACTGTATTCGTGTGTGGTATATAAAACCCCATCCTCGTAGGAACACAATGGCCTAGTATTTAAAAGTCAAGGGGCATTTGTGAATGCACATTCCGAACCTTTTTTTATGTTTGACTTTCTTAAAAAAATCAGACCTTTGCCATAGTTTAAACTGTCCACGGCATGCACAACCGTAGCTATCAATGGATAATTGCACATTCCGAATCGTAATTACTAAGTTCACTGCAGCAAGAGGGAGATAATTATCCATCATTTTCCTGGCATGATCAATTACATTTTCTCTTCAAGTAATATCATTATTGAAAAAATAAATAATAATTGCAGCCTCGTTAGGCAAGTTTTTGTATTGCTCTCCACCAACTCTCTTGCCTTGTGGGTTAAGATCGATAAAAATTAGGTGTGCTCATAATCTGTCATGTCCAATTCATTATAAGGGTTGGTGAATGTTCGATGTTACAACTTATCCTCAAGTGTTTTCATTATTAACCAAAAAAAAAATGCCGGTGTGGTTTTTTTTTTTTTTAATTGTATTCTCGCATGAAACTATTTACTTTAATAATGTTTTTTTTATTTATTTTAATTTTATTATTTAATATTAGATTTATTAGAGATTAGGTTATATATATTTTTTAATTTACTTTTTTTATATAATTATTTCAAATTCAGAACCCAAATCACGTGTTAACTCGAGTTTTTTTTAATTGTTTTTTTTTAATTTTATTTTTTATAGTTAGGTTAATAAAAAATTAGACTTTATAATTTATTTTAATATGTTTTCTATAAGGTTATCTCATCTCATGACTTGGATAATAAATTTAGTAGATAAATCTTGGTTTATCCAAGTTTTTTTTTTGTGTTTTTTTTTTTTTTTATTTTTTAATATTAAATTGACTAAGAATTTAATTTTATAATTTATTATAATTTTATTTTTTATTGAATTATCTTGGTTTTATAAAACCGGTTCAATTTTTAAAATTTTTTAATAACTTTGGTAGTAGCTGCCTTCAAAATTCCACCCTTTTTTTCTTAATCTTTTTATTTTATTTTTATCCTATGTAAGCGTCACGTTTAACTCTCTTTTTGATGACTAGGATGGAGCTTAACAGGTCATAGACCGACATTGACAAAGCAAATGCATGGACAGATGAGGGCATTAAATATATTAGGAATTAAAGTTGGAACGCCAAATAAATTTCTATCAAGAAAGGAAATCTTCATAATCGGACGGCTAATATTAAATTCCGGTGGGCACAAAATGGTTTGCAAAGTCGCACCTTCACATTTTGACCAAACCCTATCTATCTCTCCGATAAGACAGACACGGTCAAGTCACAAGAAACTTGCTGGTGCAAGTTGATGTTCCAATTTTATCTTCCTTACACATGAATATATAAAGCCGTGTATGATTGAGGGACTGAAAATTTCGCACAGAGAGAGAGAGAGAGAGAGAGAGAGAGATCAGGAACAACAGTAATGGAGAAACAAGCAGCAGCAGCAGCAGCAGCAGCACCGAATAGGATCCTGAAATTTCTACCAAAAGCTGCTTCTGCGGTCAACTTCCATAACCTTGCATTTAGCCCAGGAAGAGACAGGAGGTCAGAAAACATACACAGGCACAAAGCCAATGTGGGAAAGGGAGTTAATCCTTGCAGGTCGATGATCCCAGTTGAAGTTAGAAGACAGCCCAAGAACGAGAGCTTTGAGACCCAAGAAGAACCCTCCTCACCAAAGATCTCATGTATGGGCCAGATCAAGCACAAGAAGAAGATGAACAAGGCTACTTATAAGCGTGTTTCACTTCCCCAGGAAACAAAGCCTGTGTCACAGACTCAACGTCAGGTAATGAAGCATGCATCTAAACTCAAGAGACTCTTTACTGGATCAAAAGCAGCAAGGAAATCTAATGCTTTTGATGGTGGTAAGCCAACACTTCCTGATAGAGCACCTTCATTAAGTCAAATGAAAAGGTTTGCAAGTGGTCGTGATACTCTGGCAAGTTTTGATTGGACCGATCATCAGATTGCACCAGTGGAACCTGTTGGCAGGGACTATTATTCTGACGAAGAGAGGGGAGATAGCTTTGAAGATCAAGAAGATGAAGAGGTTATAATTCCTTTCTCGGCACCTATGGTGTTAGGTGGAGGAGTAGATTTGCAACCAAGGAAAGAAGTAAATCTTTGGAAGAGAAGAACCATGGATCCACCTGAGCCTCTTCGATTGAAATCCAGTATATATGGTTAGAGCAAATTAATACAAATCTTTTCCTTGTCTGTTTAAGTTTGCAAAAAATTTCATTATTTTTTAAAAATCTTAAATGCTGCAAGATAGAAGACATTGAGATATGTAAGATAGATACAACTGTTAAGAATCATGTACAAACTGTGTTCATTGGATCTTAATTTGCTTAAGCTTACTTCGAGTTGGCTTGAAATTAAATCGATGACTAATCCATTGCAAGGCCACGAAAATGCCAAAAAAACCAGAAGAATAAAATGATTCGATCGACTGCCAACAGTTTTTTTTCTTGGTTTTTTGTTCTCTCGGCAACAAAAATCTTGTTGTAGGTGATCATTTTGAAGAAGGCTCCTGGTCCTTGCCATATGAACAGGTAGAATATTTTTCTATATACATTTTCACACGTTGGAATTAATGCTAGATATTCTTCATTAAAAAATTAACACCATGCGGCATAATTGGCCAGCTGCCTCGATTGAAAAATGCAACCATATGAAAGGTAAGGGGTGGCTTTTGGGTCCTATCAGATGTGCTTGAAAGGGCATCTGCAATCTCATGTGTGTTTTAGGTTGTCCACCACGTCGCTTGCCTGCTAAGGCTACCCCTTCCTGCTTGACAATGACATTTATTTTTTAACTGATATTTTGATAGATTAATAAAGAAACTTGTCGCATCCTCTCCTTTTAAAAATAAATTAATAAAAAAGATTGTTTTCTTTCTTTTTATGGGAGATTTTCTACCATGCCTGGTGTTTTCCTCGATTTTTTTGTTTTGTTCAAACCCTAATTGATTTTTCTTTCAATTGATGTTTGCCAAAAGCATCAAAATACTCTTTCTCCTACATTCCTGGATTATATAATTAATATTTGTTGCCAATTTAAAATTTGGCACAGCTATCATGTTCATCATCAATTATTCCATCCACAGTCCACACGGGTCTCGGTTCCTCACGCCTAGTACGCGTCTACACTCTACAGCCTCAAACCGTGTCTAGTCGATCTTCTAGCTACATTCAACCCATAAACAAGAACCCAGCCCGTTCTATCTTGCAACCCAAATGCCATATAAACTCCGTAAAACCTTATTTAGTGATTACTATAGAACCTACCGTGCATTAATAATATTGATAATGATACATTTTAGTAATTAAAGTGTAGCTATTTCGTGTTTTTTTCATAATTTTTTTAGCTTGAAATTCTACGAGCTCTGATTCTACTTTGTCTACATGTATTTTCCCGTCTGAATTTTATCTACGCAATTTCAGTCCTTTCAACGATTAATTTCGTACAAATGATCAAAAATCTTGTCCAAGTATTTGGATTCTACTCTCGTAGGTAACACGAACTCCTTGGTATGTAAGGATTTCTCCAGTAAGTTCTCCATTGCCAGAACCCACATGCCTTCCACAAATCTTACCATCTCTGATGAACAAAAAATAAGGCACCTCAAACACATCCATGTCCTTCAAGAACTGCATGCAACTATCAATCTCATCACCATTCATGCGTGCAAACACCACAGTATCAGACATTTGCCTAGACAACTTAATCACCGTTGGATAAACCTTCACGCATGGCCCACAACGCTTCAACCCCACATCAAGAACAATCAGCTTGTGACCAGCTTCGATCAACTTCTGCACGTCTTCTCTGCAATGAAGCTGCAGAACAGCAGAGTGGTTATCACCATAGTATAAAACATCTCCCCATAAGCTTATCTTGGGCGATCCCTTTTTCTTCATGAATTTTCTGTCGATGTAGTTTGTAAATAAATAAAGAAAAAAAAATATTTATTTTATATTAAAAAAAAAAACACTCCGTTCTAATATAATAATAATAAATGTAGGTTTTTATTATGCAGTAAAATTAAGCTTTTTTATTTAGCTTTCTAATACTTTATATAGATATTTATAATATCAAAAAAATAGTATTTGAAACTTGAAACTTATTAAGTCAATAAGATTAATTCATTTTTATATTAATTTTCATAATTATTTTGATATTTATAACTTTTGAGATAAAAACTTATTAGCAACCATTCAATTTAATTTAAAATATAACTATTTAATGAACAATTATAGTGTTTGATAAACAGTCATAATATTTGAGAAAAAATCATATTATTTTATCGTTATATTTAAAGTCTATAAAAACATGTTATTGCATAAAAAATAAAACACAATAATAAAAAATATATATTATTTTCTTGATTTTATCTTCTCATTCTTTTAAAAATTTAGAAAACTTAGGTGTATTATAGAGATATTGTTTCTATATAGGAAAAATAAATATTTTAAAAACAGTATTTTCAATTCTCAAAACCAACTCTATATTTTTTTAAAAAATCCTAAACGTTGCTAACATCTTCTCCATGCTCTTGTAGAAGCTAAAGTGTGGAACTTTTTCTATTTTCTCTCTCTTACAAAGCTCTCTAGCCTTCTCTGATTCATCTCACATAACAAGAAGGAAATCTACATCGTTGCAGGTTCTGCTTGGTTCTACCATAAAAGGGACCATGATGTTTTCTCTTCGGCCTCTAGCATATTCCTCTTCGTCAGAAAAATAGTCGGGCTTTAATAAAAAGGCGTAAATGGATCAGCACATATAGGATCCATTGGGCTTTCTTTTCTGTCGGACTGGACCGGGAACATGGACAACCACTCTTTAAAGCAGGTTGTCTTGGCCTTAAGCTCTTTGGTTTGGAGATATGATGGTTTTTTAAAAAAAGTATAATTCTTTTAAAGTATAAATTATATCTTATAAAAATAAATAATACATACTTTTTATATAGATTCCATAAAAAAATACCAACCACAATTCCAAACCAAACACCCCCTTAACATTACATAATAGGTGTAAAATGCACGGCGTCTCTTCTATAATTTTTATTTTTTATTTTCAGTTTTTTTTAATTAAAAAATTATAAATGTGTTCATTTGTCAAGAACAAAATAGGAATTTTTTCAATAAATAAAAAATTGATCAATATGACAACTGTTTTCTATATAAAAAATCAAAATAATAATTTATAATAGTCATATTCTAAGATAAATTTATGAAACTAATTAAATATGAAAAATCTAAACAAAAATAAAAATATTTTTTTTCCTTTTCTGATTCTATTTTTTTTTTTTTTTTAAATGAAGGATCGCTGTGTTTATGAACAAGCCGTACACGTCTAACATAGATCGGATTACTTCTTTCCTAAGTTTGAATTAGGAGATCACAAACACTCTTCCGTTCAGGAAGTTGAGGCTTGATAGGAAAACAGTAACCTTTCTGATCGGTGCTTCCATGGCTACTTTCCAAGCACAGAACAGCTGTAAGTACGAAAAGAGCCCAGCATGAAACATGTTCCTCTTGTCACGTGGCAACGGCAATCTATGGCTTAAGGATCTATTAGCTGAAATAATCTGTCCTCGCGTTGTCATCTTCGTAGGTGGACATGAGCTGGAAACTTTCGGAATTTTGTTGGAGGCAGGAATCAACAAGCTCCCCTCAGTTTTATGTACCCAATCATGCAATTTGCTCGGAAATATTTATTTTTATATTTTAAAAATGTTTTTAAAAAATTAATATTTTTAATTTATTTTTTTTATCATTTTAATGTATTGATATCAAAAATATTTTTTTAAAAAATAAAAAATAAATATTATTTTAATATATTTCCGAACAAAAAACACTTTAAAAAATAATCATTATCACACTTTTAAACACTCAAAACTAAAAACAAAAAAACCAATCAAATATAATATTCTTGAAGGAATTATCAAAAACCAATCAAAGGCTCTATCTTGGTTGTCAAAACCGGTTTGGAGCATGACCGATCTAGAACCCATCTAGATCCTACATCATCATGTATCATCTTCAGGTCAATCAAATTTTACTGGATGAATTTACAAATTGTTTTTTTTTTTCTTAAAAAAAAAATGACCCGCCAGGGCATGTTTTATAAATGTGCTCCCTCATGTTATATCACAAGTATGTGCATTATAGTCAATTGGTAATTAATGACTGAACTCTAGAGGACAAGACTATACAAATTCGATCGAGTTTTACAACCCTCGATCTACATTTTAAGTCGCAATACTCTGGTAGATTTTGCAAGATTCAGGAAACATTTCCAGTCTGGGAGATGATCCTCTCAATACTCTGGTAAATTTTGCAAGATTCAGGAAACATTTCCAGTCTGGGAGATGATCCAAGACCAGTGTGTCAGTAAGAACTAAGTCTGTAGGTCACCATAACAGCATCATTCTCATTAACTTCATCCTGTCAGGATATGCAAATTTATTGCAAAACATCATAAATAGTTCAGAACCGTGACCCCATGGATCATCCTTCATTTTAATACTACAGTTCCTTTAATTTGCCGACAGTTCAATTAATCCCTTAGCTTGCTTACCTACCTATAAAGCCCACGATCCAGTCAAATGAACATATCCCGGGCAAAATGTCTTGCTCTCCTGGCCCCCGAATACTTGATCCGAATCTCATTTTTATGGGATTTGAAAAGTGCTGGTCATATAATTCAAATGCCAGATAATTAAACATATAATACTCGTACAGAGGAAAAATTAATTTCCCCAGACCATAGCTTAAACTGACTCTTATATGAGTTCATTAAACCCCGAATCGGCTTGTCCAGCAAAAATAGCCCTTGAAGCATGTGACCCCTGCATGCTAATTCTTGCTGATACATGTCTAGAGACTTGTCATAACATGACAAAAGACACAAAAGCTGAACTAAATTGGAGGAATCCAGGCTTGTAAAGCAAACTAACAACACAGCAAAAGTCAAGATCCAGAGCTGGCCTGCTGGCCACCTGAGGTTTTATTTTTTATTTTTTATCGCAAAAGTGCCTTTTTCTCTCCATGTGCGCCACGAGTGCTCTCTTGTTCTCGCATGAACTCAACTCCTCGGTAAATCTTGCCATTAGATCTCCTTCGTTAGCCCAAATTCTCTTTAATTTTTTTCAAATCACTCAGAACACTAGAAACAGAAAAAACTTCGAGAAGGCGAAAATCAAGTGAAGTGAGAAAAAAACTGGAAATTTAGATAACAATCATCTTGACCTTTGGATTCTTCACTATCACCATAATAACAGTAAAAAAAACCAAGTTACAGCCAGGAAAACCAAAAAAAAAATACAAAGATGAGGATTTGAACTAACAAAAAGCTAAAAGGAAGAGAAAAGAGGAAAATAACTAAAAAGTCACAAAGGAGGGGGAACATAAGCTACTCAAACATAATAATAATAATAATAATAATAATAATAATAATAAAAACAGGGCTTGTTTTGATTTATTACCAATCAAATTAGAGACTAAGAATCTGAAGCCGTTTCTGTCTTCTTCTCAGGTTTCCTGCAGAGAATCATATGCATAGGAGTGAAAATCCCAGAATCACCACCCTTGGTAAGGTAATCAGCTGTCTTAAACAGCATCTCGTGAACATCAACAGTCCCTTTTGGTGCAATCCCTACAGCGGAAAGTACTGTTACAACAATGTGGTTTCTCCAGTAAGCAATCCTTCCCATCTTAAGCCTAGTCCACCATGGCCGTGCTGGTGGTTTAGCCAAGTCTTTCTCTTTCACAACTTCAAATCCTACCTTCCTTGCTGTCTCTGCAATATCAGTATAGTTTCTTAGCCCAGGCAAAGCATCACCTCTTTCAATACCTTGAATAACCTCCACGTGTTCAGGGTCAGAATCCTTGTACTTATCAGTTGTGACCCATTCATAGGACACGTAAAGAGATCCAGGCTTCAAGACCCTAAAGATCTCTGCATACACCTCTTCGAGTTTCGGCGCGTGACATGTCGCTTCGATCGAGTAAGCTCCGTCGAAGCTGTTCTCAGGAAACGGCATCTCTAGGAAATTTCCTTGAACAACTTCACAAAGTGAATCTAACCTGGCTTTCTTGTTGTGCGTGCGCGCACGATTCACTTGATAATCGTTGATGGTGATGCCGACCACCTTAGCGCGTGAATGTGCAGCAATAGCACGCATCGGACCACCAACACCGCATCCGACATCCAGGATTCGATCTCCAGGCTTGACATTGATCAGATCCACGGCCATCTCTTCGTGTAGGCGCGTGGCTTCACTGTGGGACTTTCCGGGAATGGATGGAGAGAAGTGGAAGGACTGACCCCATCCCCACTCGTAAATATCAGTGACTAAATTGTAAAATGTGTCAACAAAATCAGGGACCTTTTCAGTTGTTTCGATTTCTTTGGGACGGCGGAAAAAAGACCAGTATTTATCGTAGTTATCTTGGACATTCTCGGCCGAGATGGAGCCACCGGATAGATCTACTGCCCGTTTGCCTTTCTGCTCGGCTGGGCCGAGAACGCAAACGAACCAGTAGATGCCAGCGGCTAGTAGAGCCCCAGTGAAGAAGAGAGCGAGAGAGTCCATGAGTGAGTGTGGGACGGAGTGTCTGAAGGGTTACGTTTCTCTCCTTTTTTTATCAGGTTTAAGGTCTCCTTTTTTTTATTTTTTAATCAGGAGGAGAGGAGATGGTTTTTAATGTCTTGTGGACGGGAGAGTGCACGTGCGTTGCTCGTGTTTGAGATAATTCCAAGGAAGACGGGGAAAAGATTTACTTTGAGAGGTTGTGATTCCAAGCAGGGTGATTAATTTACTAGCATGCCCCTCGTATTTTTTCTGGTTTAATTAGCTGTACATTTTTTGTTTTTTAAAAGATATGAGGAAGCATGGTAGGTATGAAAAGTTATTTTGATTTTTTTATTAGCATTAAAAAGAAATAGCACAAGCTAAATATTTTTTAGAAAAATAACATAATTAAAAAAATCATTAAAACCAGCAATTTTTAGACAAAACGTCACTTGAAGATAGAATTATGAGCTTGACAAATACTAAAATCCATGAGAATAGGATTTGAATACTAACCAGCAATTATTCATAAAATTTTAATACTCGTTTATTATAAGTTTTTATTATAAATTTACTAATTTAATAATCAAACAGTTTTAAATCTTACTAAAAAAACAACTATTATGTAGGAATTTGTGCGTAAGCTGGCCCGGACACTTCAGGTTAAAAAAAAAAAAAAAAAGTTGACATAATAGGTATTACAGCGTGGATAAACAGCTCTAAAAAAAAAAAAAAATAGACCTTGACAATAAGCGGAAGACTTTCAAAGCTATCGAGTCATAGAGGACCACGGTGATTAATTCACTGCCTCGAGAGGAACTTCGAACCCGTTTGGTAACGTGGCAGCGTCCACGTTTCCAGCGTTTCGTCGCATCAACCTGTTTGGTTCAACTGCAACCACCGTTTTATAACTCCATGGGGCCCACATAAATTGAGTTTCAAACGCAGGGTAAACAAAAGCATGTGAGGGCTGCTTTTTACCGTTGTTGCTGTTCAGAAAACGCAGCAAACTTTAACAAAAAATTAATTTCACACCAAAAAATTAATTTCACCCTATCTGCCCTCAACTACACACCATCGTCTCCCCTCTTCTGCAATATTCGTCCCTGAGCTCCCGATCCACAGCTACCCTCTTCTCAAAAAATTAGTTCTCCTCGCCACAAAACACACCCACAAAACACACCCACACACTCGTTCTCAAGACAAAAGGTAAAAGAGAGACAGAGAGATAAGGAGAGAGTTGGGCTTCTTCCTCATCATCTCTCTTGGCTGCGAGGGAGAGAGATAGTTTACTGCTGTTGTAAACAAGGTTAGACATCACTTAATCCTGCTTTCAGTTGATTGATTGTGATGCGTCGTCCATTCTCTAACAAAGACACGAATTGGTTGTTAGCCGACTGTAAATCAAGCCCATCTGCCACCGATCTGCTGTCATGAGGAACTCATCTCGCGTTTGAAGAAGACATGCACTGACCCAGGTAATTTTATTCCCACTTGACCTAAAAAAATTTTTAGATCATTTTGTATCATCTTAAACTAACTGTTTTCCCTAACAAAAATTATCTCTTCCTGTGACTTTTATTTGCAGAACCAACGAGATCATCGAAATATTATCTTCCTGGAAAGCTAAAGCTGAAGCATCTTACGAAGCTCATTCTCGGTTGCACACGAAATTACCAGGTTAGTTGCTCTGTATCGGTTCAACAATTACTGTATCTGTCTCATTGGAAATTTTGCATGTGATTGTGGTTCTGCGTTGTGTTAAAATTTGACATGTGAATATTTGCTTACACTTTTATGCATATATAGGCACAAATACATTTGATATCCTGTTGGTTTTGATGTGGGTTTTTTTTTTAAATGGAGCTACCCGGTCATTATCTTCATTGTCTCTGCTAAAATTTAATTTTAATCTCTTCTGTCATGCATTACTGTATTTTTCTCCAGGTTTTTGTTTGTTTTTTCAAATTACTTGTGTTTACGAAATGTGTCATGTTTCTAAACTAATATATATTGTCAAAATTAACATAAGGATCTATTTTTTATTAACAAAAAAATAGTTTTAGGTACTCAAATTAAAAAAATAAATTCATGGATTAAGTTTAGTTTGGCTCACATTCAGTATATATATATATTTTTTTTTAATTTAGCCAACTTACTATTTTAGATTCCATTATTGAGGAGTTATAGTCTCTTTTGCTGTAGTTTTAGACTAAAAACCGAGTTGACTATTTATTGAATCTCTTATCACTATTTTTTTGTTTTCTTGTCACCAAACACAATTGAGATACAGTCTTATTTGTTGTTAGTTAGATTTCCTTCCGAATTGAATTTGTTTTGAAGCTGAAATTCAATTCTATTTTTGATGCAACCAAGTGCTCTTACTGGCAGTTGCAGTCCCTGAGTGCCTGCCTCAATGCTTTGCTTCTATGGATCATACACATAGATTTCAAGTATTATCTTGTGTGTTCTCTGCAATTAGCATTACTAGAATGATTATTTGTGTTCAACATAGTTTTCACTGGGCATGACCTAAAAAGTGTGTAGATTATGATATCTTATTGTAAAACACAACTAGTTCAATTATACTTCCTCTGCATCCAGCATTAAGAATTTGGAGGTATGCTTTATGGTTACAATTCATTTGCACTATCTCCACAAATACATTAATTTCATGAGTTTGAGTGTTTTTTATTATTATTATTAATATGTCAAGTACATGTAGAATTTAGAAGTAATCATCTTCAACTTTGATACAATTATTGTAGTTCTGTACTGAATAATGCTCTTACTATCAAATCATAATCCAAAATACAATAGGAAGGAAAGTTTTGGTTTATTGCTCCACAGAAACCTGTCTCTTTTGCTTGTCCCTTCTACTTTTGGTCTCTTTAAGTCATAGCTACTTACGATTTATTTTTATCCTCAATTTTAAAGGAAATGCCTTTTTTATTAGAGGAATTTACACTTTGTATTAATGGTGTCTGAACTGGTGGTGAAAAACAGTTTAATTTGTTAGTAAAAGAGGCTGCAACTTTCAGGATGAAGGCAACCCTGTTTTTGTTCCCATTTCTTTTAGTTTAATCAAAATGATCTATTTTCTTTTTATAGCTCATGCATATCATACAAGCTGTGGTAATTTTGTCATTAACATTTTATTTAGATTTCATACATGAGTCTCATGTCCAAAATCTGTCATTTTGGATGACAAGGTTTGACATAATTAGGGATGTAGGGATCAATTGTAGACTCACCTCACCCTCTTATATGTACACAAATTAGGAAAAAACGAGAACATGGACGATTCTCAATCACAAGATAAGGCTTGTTGGACTAGAGAGATGTTGCATGCTTTTTGTGACATATGTATTAAAGCAATTGAGCAAGGTATGCGACCCAACACCCATTTCGACAAAGCTGGGTGGAAGTTTGTTATAAATAGCTTTAAGGATCAAACTGGCCATGCATTAACGAAAGCACAATTAAAGAATAAGTGGGACGGAATTAAAAAAGATTGGAGAATATGGAAAAGGTTGATTTCCGAAACAGGAGTAGGATGGAGTGCTGAACTTGGAACAATTGCAGCTCCTGATGAATGGTGGAAAGCTAAAAACCAGGTCTGTTTTTTTCTGTATTTTTACAGCTGTTCTTTACTGTTTGGTTGCATGCTTTCACATAATTTTTTATGTATTTTTTCATTCATTGTCCCGTGTTGTAGGAGATACGCGGGGCAAGAAAGTTTAGGCATGCTGGGATCGATCCAGCTTTGTGTTGTAAATATGATATCATGTTTACAAACACTGTTGCAACCGGTCAGTATGCTTGGGCTCCATCGCAGGGTCTGAATTCTGATGAAGATGGTGGCGGTCAAATGCACACTAACGCAATGAATGATGACCCTCATCTTCATGAAGGTAGTGGAGATTCTGAGGAGGGTAGTCTTCCCAATTTCATTGCCGATGTGGAGAATATGGTGGCTGGTGTGACTTTTGCCAATAGCACAAGCAATCCCACCGGTAGTAGTGGGAAAAGAAAAGGTGTGCAACAAAGTTCTACACAAAATAAGAAAAAAAAAAAAGGAGTGCCGGAAGGGGATCGCAATTATTTACTCGATTAGATAAGTTAGTGGATAGTGTTTCTACCAAGAGTGAATGCACGTCAAGTGTTTTGGATAAAAAAGGTTGTAGCATAGAAGAGGTGATGAAGGAGTTTCACTCCATTGAGGAAGTGGTGTTCGGTAGTGAGTTGTATTGTTTTGCAACTGAGTTTTTTATGGTTAGAAGTAGGAGGGAAATGTGGGCAACAATTGGTGATATGGACCGAAAATTTCAGTGGCTGAAATTAATGTTCGATCGAAGGGCAAACTACCGACCTTCAAGTAAGTTTACATTTCATACATGGAAAACTTACATTAATGTGTGTTATTGTGTGTTGTATGTTGCAGCAATGAAATTCTATTTTGTGTCAAAAAAATTTCAATGTTTATGTGTTTTTTCGCAGGTTAAAGTGCAGCTCAAATTTGAGGTTCATGAGGTGTTGCTACGGCTGTAGAATTGGAAAATGGGTTATGCAAACGGTTCTGCCTTTGCTGTTTTTCCCAGGTTTCGTAACTTGTAACGTATCATATGTTGAACACTTTTTATGTATTTGTAGTTGTCGGCTGTTTGTTATGTTTGAGAAATTGTTAACAGCTATTGTTGTTCCTTTTAGAAGCTGTTATTGTAGGTTTAATAGTCTACTTTCAATGCTAGATAAATCTGTTTTCAGTTGGCTTTTTTCAGCCTTGAATTTTATATTGTAACGTAATGGATTGCATTGTGTTTTATGTATTGAATGGCTGCTGATTGGTTGAATGTATGTTGAGTTGAAAGGCAGCTGAATGGTTGCACTATAGTTCCTTGCATGACTGTTTGAAAGTTGGTTGAATGGGAGTTGGTACCTTTGAATGGTTGCGGATGGTAAAAATGTTTGCTGCTGGGTTTGGCAGCAGTAAATATATGTTGGTGTGTGTGTTTCTATTTAAGATGCATTAGAATTCCTTTGCATTTTCATTGGCTGGACACAAAATTTGCAAGCATTCCAACGTGTATTGAGGGCTGTTTCAGGAGGTTTTGTTGTTGTTTTTACACTGCAACGTGAAGTGCATTGACTTTAGAAGGTTGGTTGTTAATTTTATGGATGCTTTTTAGTTAATAATGCTTTATATTTATGTTTTGTTAGCAGAATGTTGGTGTAAACAATTGTATGGCTGCTGCTCTTGCAATTAAACAAGTGTATTTATGGTTTTTTTTCAACTGACAGCAGCCCCTTCTCTTTATGGCTGCTGTTATTGTCAATTAAATAAGTGCATTTATGGTTTTTGAGCTTGCTTGTGCATGTACTTGAGAAAAGCCTTAAGTTTTTTTTCATGCATGTGCATGTTAATGTGCAGTTCAAGTGGTAAAAAGTGCTTTGATATTAAGGGTTGAGTCATTGAGAGTAGGCAGTTCTGAAGCCTCTTTGGAAAGATTATACACATGCGCAATGTGCTCCTGTCTGCTAGTGCATTTCCCTACTATTTTTGGGTCTTTTTATACTGCACAATCGGCAACATTTTTTTCACATAACAAGCTTATCTAATTTTTGGCCAAGTCATGGATAATTAAGTTGTAATATGAAAATGGAAAATATTGCATTAACATAAAGAGAAAGTCATAGCTTATAAGAAAGTAGCTGAAGACTCTTCTTATATAAGTAATGTTTTAATCTCAACTCTTATAAGAAAGTTTTTCCACCAAAAAGTCACAATAAATCTATTGTTTTTTCCTTAAACTAATTGACATTTCATATAATAAGTCTTAGGTTTTATAAATATCCTTGTTTGAACTTTGAAAGGGAAAGTCATAGCTTGATGATAAAACTAGATGGAGTAATGTCTGTTTTGAAAGGGAAAGTCTAGGAAACTAAAAATTGTTTTCTACGTTTTACACCTTGCTACCAATTCGGGATTGCATGGCATTTCAAATCAGAACGAAGTTCTCTGAATGCATACTACTCTAAAAGAACACCGTGATAGGATACAAGGGATATGAATATAGGCCCTATATAGTGCAGGTCTTAATTATATAAAAAGGGATTCTAATGTTTTTGCATCAATTGTTCTGAAAAGTTAGCTAATTTCTGCTATCAATTGAAAAGATATTCTATATTCTTCATATATTAATTGAAAAAATTTGATATTACCCTGGCGGTGATAATCGTGTACATTACAATTATTGTTGTGTTAAAAAATAGTGGATGCGTTACGTATACGTTAAAGATGCTCGATCTGTACCGCTTGATCGAACATAGATGTTTTATGTTAAGACTGTCATGAACGACAAAAAAATTCAAAATAATTTAGTCAATGAACATTTATTTTGTATCGGTACGATGCAGGTTAAAAATTGATTAAAAATTTTTTTTGTGGATATGGATGCGAACTGGTTTAATGCGCTGTTTGATGAACATTATGAAAATGTTATGAATAATGTTGGTCGGCATGTGTCCGATGGGTTTGCTGGTACAAGTTCTGTAAGTGGATTTGGAGGAAGTTTCAGTGATGGTTATGGAAACTACAATAGTGAGGTTCAGGATGACGACATAAATCAACAGGATGACGATGACAATGGAGAATTATTTTGGCGTAGAGAGTGTGATCGCAAAAAATTAGTCATCTGCACTGCAGTAGCAATGGCTTTATATCACGAAACGTATATTTATAAAGAGCCATGTATGAATTCATATAACACTGGCATGCGATGGTTGATGGAAATTCTAAATGGTCATTGGATACGTTGTGTGAACATGTTTCGGATGGATTCTGACACATTAAAAAGTTTGGCTTTGGAGTTGGAAACGATGTATGGGTTGAAACCGTCTAGACGGATGAGTGTTATTGAGAAATTAGGCATGTTTGTCTACACTTTAGCTCTAGGAGCGTCGAATAGGGAAGTGCAGGAGCGTTTTCAGCATTCAGGTGAAACTGTTTCAAGAAATTTCAATGCGGTGCTTCGTTCTGTGTGCTTGCTTGCAACGCATATAATAAGACCAGTCGATCCAGAATTCACAACAACTCCATTGGAAATTGCAATGAATCCGAGATACATGCCCTATTTCAAGGTAAGCAATATTGTGTACAAGTAGTTGAATATTTCAAAAGCTTATAATCAAATATTTACGTGCAATTAAATTGATTCGGCAATACACTTTATGTTTTTGTAGAATTGCATTGGAGCGATTGATGGAACACATGTACGTGCATGTGTTTCACAAGAAAATCAAATACCATTCATTGGTAGAAAAGGTATACCGACGCAAAATGTAATGGCAGTATGTAGCTTTGACATGCAATTTACATTTGTTTGGGCTGGGTGGGAAGGTAGTGCTCATGATACAAGAATATTTTATGAGGCGATTGGAAATACAAACATACAATTTCCGAGGCCACCAGAAGGTAGATTTTCTTTAAAAAAATATGTTTGTTCTGTTGTTCGAATTTTTTTTTTTATGAAGTTTTTTTGTAAGTGGGAAAAAATTCTGACATCTATGCAGGGAAGTATTATCTTGTTGATTCGGGATATCCGAATGAGTACGGTTACTTGGGTCCATATAGAGGGGAAAGATATCATCTTCCAGAATTTCGTCGACGAGGACAACCCCGAAGTCGAGAGGAACTATTTAACTGAGTCCATTCATCATTACGATGTGTGATCGAACGTACATTTGGAGTTTGGAAGAAAAGATGGCGAATCTTGCAAACCATGCCTGAGTTTCCTTACGAATCATAGGTTAAAATTGTTGTCGCATCAATGGCGCTGCACAACTATATTCGACGGAAGTCGAGCCAAGATGTTGCATTCAACAACTTTGATAACCACCCTGATTTCGTTCCTCAAGATATTTTTCCCGATGTCGTTCCACAATCACAAACGAGTTCACACCAGAGGGCGTCGGGTATGGATGATATTCGTGATGACATTGCAAATTGTTTGATGGGGCAATAATATGTAATTGTAATAACAAATCAAACTTTGATTATTTAGCCGGTATTTATGTGCAAACAATATTTTATTTCCTCTTAACAAAAAAACTTATTTTATTTATGTCCTTTTTAGTCATTTTAGTTCCAAAAGCAACCGCAACCACAATTTAACCAAACATCTTTTTAACCACAATAAAGTCAAACCACAACTTTAACCAAACACTCAAATTATATACACAAACCACAGAAAAAGCATTTTTTTCAAAAATCACTTTTTTCCAACCGCAACCACAACAATTCCAGCAAAAACAAACACTCTCTTCAACTGATGGCACAGCACAGCAGAGGCATATGATAGTGTTTTTTTTTTTTTAATTGATGGATATATTAAAATAATATTTTTTATTTATATTTTATATATTAAAAAAATATATAAAATCACGACCAGCCAAACAATGTTTATTGTGTTGCCGTGGGCTCCTCTTGCTGTCCTTTGATCGTGCCTTGTACAGTTCACTTACTACAGCATTAAACGACGTGTCAGTGTTAGATTCTCATCATCCGCTTGCTTGGTCTCCGCTTTTGACATTTATGTGCATCTCTGAATGAATAATTTCTCTTGGCAATTTTAAAAGAACGTTACTTGAAATAAATTATTTTTAGATGTCGATGGTATTGATATATAATGTCGGAGCATTTTTAAAATCGGCATAAATTTATTTTAATTCATAATTATACTGAATATCTAATAAAAATGTTAAAAAAGAACTTTGACTATGAGATACAATGAAGTCATTGAATTAAATTAATAGTGACTGTTAATGAATTTCATTTTAAAATCATCAACTAACAACTTTAATTTTATTTTTTAAATTTTTTTATTGATATTTAACATCTTTCTTTGTTTTACTGGGAAGAAATTCCCATGTCAATGATCTAACAAGAAAGATAAATATATGTTTGATATTATGCTATAAAATGATTTTAAAAAAAATACATTAAAATAATTTTTTTTTATTTTTAATATTAATACATCAAAATTATTAAAAAACACTAAAAAAATCAATTTAATATTTTTTAATATAAAGTGTCAAAGAACTAATTTAACCCAAAATTTTAATATATAATTTATATTATTCTTTAACATAAATAAATACACACTTAAAAAATACTTAAAATCAAAAGCTGCGCAGTCCTAAAGAGGGCCAAATAAATTATTAAAAAATATTGATCTCAATAGTTTATTGTAAGCTATTTAAAAAGAAAAAAGATTTGATCTCGATACTTTCTTGTTTCTTGAGCTGGTGCTTCACTTATTAGATCAGCTCTCTTGATTTAATTAGATCAGATATAATTTGATTTACCACTTGCATCAAAACCATGGATGGAAGTGCATGGTGTTGGCTGGGACCATGTTATTGGCAATCCCCCCTGGATGAAAGCACTAATGTCCACTACCACCTATTAACAATTGCCGAGAAAGAAAAGACAGGAAGGCACGACTCGGGATGATATACTATAACCATATGATAAAAATAATAATCATAATAATAATAATAACGTGCTCGAATCAGTAACGGGTTGGTCCAATGATTAAGATCGCCCATTACCGGGTAAAATATTTTAATTAGAATCGTCTTACGGCTATAATTAGTGATTAGTTAATACCAAACCTACTTTGTGGTTCCCATCACATGCGTGGCCAGATCCAGGGGTGATGGACAGCGAACGTGCCCATGGTCAGCAAAGGAGTGTTTTAAAATTGTTTATATTCACTTAAATACGATCAACTGGTTTTTTAAAAAATATATATTTGGGGTAATTAAAAAAAATTAATTCAGTTTCAATACAAAATGATCATAAAATATTCATTACTATCAATTAGAAGACAAATGAAAAAAAAAAAACAATATCTTGAAGTATCTTATTAACCATGGTTACAAAACTCGTGCCCATATGATAAGCTAACTTTATGATCTAAGCAATCTAAGGTTTGGATTAATTCGAGTTGAAAAAAAATAAAGTAATTCATCTCTATTGAAACCTTGAGTTAACTTGTTCTAAAAATAATCATAAAATACTTATTATTATCAATAAAAAAACAAACAAAAAATAAAAATAGAGTAAATCATTAATCATAATTATAAAATTTGTACTCACCTGGTAAATTAACTTAAGATCAAAGGGATCTAAGACTTGAATTGTTTTGAGTTAAAAAAATATGAGTGATTTACCTTAATTTGTTTGAGCGCCTGAGTTAACTCGTGGTAAAAATTAATTAAAATCTAGGTCTTTAGTTGATTTTTTTTTTCTTATAATTTTTCCAACGTGACAGGAGCCGAGGAATCTTTGCAATTGTTTTCCCTTTTTCTAACGTGCCTCCATAAAAATGATAAGATGGGCTGTTTTGTCATGTTAATCCGGGTGTCGTGTTTATAAAATATAGTTGAGGTTTGGTTCGGAGGCAGGACGTGCTCATGGTGTTTTGTGTTTTCGGATCTCGTAGTTTATTTATTTAAATCTCCTGTCTTGTCGAGCTGTTATCCAACTACACAACATTGAGAAATGGACAAGCTTACATGACATGGAACAAATGGCACGCCTACATAACACAAACCGTTAAAGTAAATTCTATAACTTATCAATATAGAGCTTGACCAATACTAAGTTTAATTTCGAATTAGTTTTTTTAGTTAAATTAACATTTTTTATATTTTTAATTATAATTTAGATTAATTTATCAAGCACGAGTTGACTTACAATTCAAATCTGAGACCATATTGATTTAAAATCATATTAGAAAGCAAATGCTATAAAAAAAAACAAAAACAAATAAATAGTATAAAAAGAAAAGTGAATGGCTTCAATTTTCTTTTCTTATATAGCCAGCAAAAAGCAACGCGTGTGCTTGGTAATGTGAATATGGTGATTTTTAAAAATATATTTTTAATAAAAAATATAACAAAAAAAATATATTTTTTTTTATATTTTCATTGTTTACATCAACCACTTAAATAATTAAAAAAAATATTTGAAAAAACATTAATTTACTTATTTTTCAAATAATTTTTTTTTGATAAAATTACATTATTTTAATAAAAATAATTAGTTCAAGGTGAATCAATTATACTAATAAGATGATTCAATTATTCTTTAAATCAAGTTCGGCAGCTATGAGTTACAAACGGTACACTTGCCACTATGCTAACTACATAAATATTGAAATCCATTTAATTATGTAATAATCAGTCCACAAGGGGCTCTGAAATGGCAATCCTTGGTATAGATCCTGAAATCCCATCCTTTTAATTTCCAATTTTTTTCTGAAAAAAATTACCACTGAACGCATGAGGAAAAGGGGAACCTCGTTTCCGCCCCTAGTGTATTATCTTATCTCGAGATTCGTCTTCAAGAAATTAAATTATATCGAATAGCTTGTATAAATGGAAGAGGACACATTAGTGGATCAACATGATCATAAAGTTGGAAGAAATGGCAAATAGCTAGCTGTATGTGTAGTAAATTCCAAATGGATAGTGGGAGTTGCTAGCCACTGACGAGGAAGCCTCTTTTTGAAGTGATGCTTTCTCTTTGCCACCGCACTTTCCTTCAAGAAAAGCCAGTCCCAAAAAAATGCTTCAGAGCTTTGTGACTTTTCAAATCCGAATCCTTTCCTGCCTCTTCATTTCTTGCAAGTTTTGGGAGCTTCTGCTTTCCACAGTTCTCTTGAGGACGCTGCAGGTAATTCACTGCCTTTTTGACAAAACAATATGAGCTGATTGTAAATGTCTCGAGTGAAGTTGCATTGCTTTGGAAGTTCGATCGATGCATATTTCTAGATGGATGGGATTTGTGGGGACAAAAATCATACAAGTAATTGGTTAATGCAATGAATCATGTATTCTTGCTGGTTGTTATAAGTTTATGTGATGTGATGCACAAGCAAGTTAGTATCAAAATTTGCAATGTTACATAAGTATTGAGTTTTTTTTCAAAAAAACATATTACAAAATAACAATATTAAGTTATTAAAAATTCCAATAAAACCGTGTTCAGCGATATAGAACTTAATTAAAAGCGTGTTCACTTGTTGAAAAAAATATTTTTAATATAAAATAATAATAATAAATACATAAAAATTACAAGTATTTTTATAAGAAAATCAAAACTATAATTTATGATAGTCTAGATTTATGTAAAGTGTTGATTTTATTTCAGTTAAAATAAAGATATCATGAAAAAGTTGTATTGTTAATTAAATTTTTTTTTAAAAAAAACTAGATTTATATTAAAAATAAAGTTTATGATACTACTAAATATAAAAATATAAAAGAATAATTTTAATATCTTACACTGCTAAAACTTGTTTGTATATAAAAATATTTAGTACTGCTCATATTTACTCATTTAAAAAATAAAAAATAAATAGGGAGAACCTCTAATATTCTCAGTCTTCTACATGAAAAATATTATATTTAAATATAAAATTCTAATTTTTATTTTTTTTTTACTTGAATTCTTAAAATATATATATTATTTTTCTGTTTTAAAACAATCACGTAACAATTATGTTGTTTAACCAAATTGTACGACGCATGCACCTTCCTTTTCTTGTGAAATTCAACTATTGAATTATTGAGATATAAATTAGTGTATAGACAAATAGGCATTAATATTTCGTAGCACGAAAGTTCTGTCTTCTCTCTTCTTCCAGGATATGGGGCCTTGTGTCGCTGCGAACTTTCCTTTGATCAGGTTTCTTCATAATTAATTAATCATACAAAAATATCACTGAACTGCAAGAAGGGTAAACGAGAAATCAGAAGAAATACTCATCCCATGTAATAAGATCAAACACAAGCTTTCCCTTTCGTTTTTTGGCTAGATTTTTTTTAACATGACATAAAATAGTCAAAATCCTAACTTTACGTTTGAATACAATGGTTTTGTTAATGCTAGATGAACATCGTAGGAATACTGGAAGATCTTAAATTTAATTTATATTCTGAAATTCGGCAACTCTAAAAGAATCAATTTGCCAGATTCTTGGATACTTTTACTAGGGATTACAGGAGCTCTGTGTTGATGAAGGGCTACCGAAGGTGACCTAACGTTTAGATCCTCGAAGGAGAAAGACAGGGCCCAGGCTTCCTCGACTTATCCTGAAAGCTGACAAGACTTGAAAATGATAAATAATACAAATTTTATAGCAGTCCAATGCTGACTCCAATGGAGCTACGGATCGCAGCTCTTGTAGCTGTCAATGCTTCCATCAACAAGACTTTTATACCGTCATAATTTCTTATGCCAGAATGCACCATCGACGGTACCTGACAAAGGATAAGAGTTTTGTTTTGATTGGAAGTATCGACAGATGTCAAGACGATGACCAAATTGCAGTGACTCTGACGAGGAGTTTTTTTTTTTTTTTACTATATACAGAAAAACAGTAAAGAAAAATAATGAAGTAACACATTTGAAAAAATAATTGCAAACTAATACATTTTAACAACTCAGATGATATTTATACTTGTGAATCACAAATGACATCTATAATTTATTTTAAATTAAAAACCAGATATATTTTTTTCTCTCTCACTGCCCCTTTGCCCGTCTCTCCAATTCTAGATCCCTCTCAATCTACCGCCAAAAAACATCCCTAGCGTCCCTAAAATACTCATCTCTCTTTAAAACACATATCTATCTCTTTCTATCTAGCTTTACCCGTGACAACCACCCGTTCTCTCTCTAGTAGCGGCAAGTGTTGAATTTTCAGGCCAAAATAACCACCATTAATCACCCAACCACCTTAGATTTCATTTTTAGAGGTATATTAAACACATTCCCTTAATTAATTCAATATAATTTATGTTTAATTGGTGTTAATTTAATTTGATTGAATGTTAGGATTTTGAATTGAGAATTATGTTAACTAGGTGTAATTGAAATTGTAAATTAGATATAATTATGTTATTTTGTTTAATTATAAATTATTTTGTTTAATTTGATTGTATAATTGCGTCGCATAAATCTTGACCATTGGTGGAGCGATTAGTCAACTTTGTAGCTTGTCTTGTTAGATGATATGGGGTTAGACATTTCACAGTAAATCTCACTCATGTCTATAAATTTTATCGAGATAAGTTAGATACATAACAAACACATCATGTATATATATTTTTTTTTTGTCATTTTGAAGTTAATTTTCTAGTTTCAATTGATTGTTTGAGATAATTATTTTATATGTTTTTATATGTTATATAGATGCCACACACAAAGGACTTGATACTTTCAGTTTCACCTATATGCTTCGAGAGATGTGATATTTGGTTAGCACATGTTCATTTGCACTACTTCGATATTGTTGAGATGCATTGTCCATATTGAGTAATGCAATAGTTTAGATTATCTTATCATATACTAGGGAGGAGTTGCACAATATCAGTTGCCAAGGTAAATGTAAGGGGAGTTGAATGGTAATTTATGCATCTTACCTTGATGTATGAGATGCTAGGAGAGATCGTGTTTTGATAAGTGACAATCCACGATTGATATAGATACCTAGATAACATGGTATTTGTCCACTGTGTGCCATTTCATTACACTGACCTGATCGTGTTTCTCGATACATCCACAAATTTAATGCATCATGCCCCCTAATATCCAAGACATAATTGATTGGTATGAAATATTGTTTTACATTTATTAAATACCATAATAATTTTATCATAGATGATCATTATTGATTGGTTTTTAATGTGTGTATGAGAAGCTTAGAAAGTAACAACGATTATCCATGAAGATGTTAATGAGATGAAATGTATTGTCACCAACACCACACTCAATTTATACCGTGGCGAACTTCAATATGTTGGGAAGGATAAGTATCTTGAAGCAACACTAGTAAAAGATGAGATTGTTTATTGTGGGAGTGTTAGGGATGTTGGCCCATCCACGAGTGATCTAGGTCTATCCACGAGTTGAGATGATATTGATCCTCCTCAAACTTACATAGATATTATAGACCTGACCTCTAGTTGGACGAGCTGAGAAGATTATTAGATATAATTACATATTATTATATATTTACAAGAATTGTGAATATATGTATAATTAATTTAATTTTTAATAAAATATTAACATTGTCTTAATTGTCTGTGTATATTTATTATTTGTGATTAAATATATTATTTGTGATTAAATATATTATATGCTAATTGTGCAAATTGTTATTTTTTTAGCAGGTAGTTGATGGCAAAATAAATTATTCCTAAACGCTTCTACTAAAAAGATCGCAAATGGCATTTACAAAACATGAGTCACATATATCATTTGTAATTTGAATGTTGCAGATTTTATTTGCAAATCTCTCAAGTATGATAGATTCTTAATTATTTTTCGACTTATATTAGTTTACAAATTTGGTTTTTTTAAAAAAAATATGCTAACTTACCAAAAACACTCCTATAACTAGTCCACACGCACGGAGATAACCGAGCACCCTAATAAAAGAGACAACGTGGGCGTTCATCACAAGAAAACAAAGTGACACTAGCAGGCCTGCTGTCTCATGAACATTCGGCCCGTACTTATCTAACAAAAACACAATCCGGTTTTTTATGAACCCGTGAACATACAGATAATCTTTGCATCTAAAATTTTCTACCAGTACTGAATAGAATCGACTTGTATTTTGCCCCTAATTTTTATCATCCAGAACTATTAATTAATGCTCATACCCTGTTATTTAGCGGGTTAATCCATTTTTTTTAAAATGATGATGTTAAAAAAAAATTCAATTCAAAATAAAACTTGAATTGGACTAAATTTTGAATCAACAGAGATGATCGGGTTAATCTTTTTATTATCTTGATCAGATTGTATAACTATACTCGGTTGAGTTTCGCCACCGCATCCCCACTACTACTCGTAAGCTTGCACAGGCAGGAGTGTCGGCCACCGCACGTTATTCGTGGCGGACCATCAAGCATCTTTGCTAGCACGCGCAGAGCCGAGAGATATTTTTAAGGTTTTTTTAAATTTTTCCATCACGACAAACTTGACAAATAACATTCACGTTAAACTCGAACATACGTGGTTTCTGTTGCTGGAGTCGAATACTGAACTGGGCTGACTCATCGGGGCCTTCTTGAGCCATAACCCACCAAGAAGGTAAAGCCTTATCAGGTTTAAGGTCCTGTCCGGATTCAAACTTCCTTCTGCCTCGTCATCTTTCTCGTTTTGTTCTCTAAATTTCCACCCACCCCCTTCATTTCCATCATTAAATATAGAGAAACTATCTCAATTCAATAGCTTAAACTATTAGGTGAGACTCTAAGATATAATTTATATTATTCTCTAACACGTTCCTTTAAGTGAAAGCTCTTTGAGCTTGAAGCTTGTAAAGATCCACATTACCTTATACTTAATTTTTATCAAACAAATAGGGTGGTGAGATTCGAACTCATGACCGCTTGATCATCCTCTGATACCATGTCGAGAAACCATCTCAACTCAATAGTTTAAGCTGTTAGGTAAGGTCCTAAGATATGTCTTTACCAATAAAAGTACAGAACCCAAATTATTAATACATATAAACGATCATAGATTTTTTATTTAATTTTTCTTAAGAATCTGATCCGGGAAGCTTGCCTTCTTAGATCCGCGACCAATTTTGTTTTGCCAGCACTCCTTCAGTTAGCAACCTTACCCGGAGAGGCAAAAGTAAACTTGCACGCTTCATTGCGTAATTATCCCCTTTCCGAGTCCGAAATGGAATCCTAGCTTGAATAATTGGGGCCGGTTTTTCTTGCATGAACTTGCAAGCAACGTATCACTCACCCGATCACTGTCACACTTTACTTTTATTTATCCTAAAAAAAGAAAGAATAGTGTCATAATCCAAGGTATAACTTCCCTGTTGATGTTTTTGGTAGAGGAAAGAAACAGGAACGAAAAGTGTAACGGGCACGACTTTAACTTGTTAATTTGATTCTTTTTTATTTTTTAATATCTCTTGCATCTTTCCATTAAAGATCTTTCAGGAACAAAAGAATCGTATTTTATGGAAGAAATTTATTTGGTACAGATGTGATATATTCTCGTTAAATGCAAAAACATAAGATTTATTATGAAAATTATGTAGAAATCTCACTTTCATGTGAATTGCACTGTGATGAGCTAGTTTTTATCCCTGTAATAAATCTGGCATGTAATAAAATTCTTGGAATTTTGTTAGACTATTGTTTTTACATGGCTCTGCAAAAAATAAAGAACTTTAGGGCGTTTACGTTGTAATTACGGGACACTTGTAGAAAAAAGAAAAAAGAAAAAAGAAAAAAATATTATATTTAATCTAAAGAAATGATAAAAACTTTCCCTTTTATCTTCCGGTATTAACTACAGCTAGAGTATCACACAATTTATCAGCATAAATAACTTCACTTGCTCTCACGAATATAAATATGGAAGTGTGTGTTTCACTTATTCATCCAAAGAAATCTCTGCAGCTTTATATATGTGTCACTTGTGGGTTCTTTCGGCAAGGAGTGGGTTACTTTCTTTTGCTCCTTCCCTTCCTCGTCCCACTTCAGCTGTTGTTGAGAAATGGAAAAGTTGTCAGGTTTAAGTCATCTCTTCATGACAATATTTCTGCATAATTTCTCAACATTTATGGTGATCCCCGCCATTACTGATGTCACAATGTCGGCCTTATGCCCTGGAAGAGATGAGTGTTCTTTGGCCATTTACCTAACCGGATTCCAACAAGCGGTATGTTCTTCTGTTTCTCATTTTCTTTTTGCCCTTTCCCATTAAACATTCTTAATGATTTCACTCATGTCTTCACCCTTTCTCTGCTAATTTAAGGTCACGATGCATGATTCTGTTCTTTGTTAATTATGAACCATTTGTTTTCCCATCAATCATTTACAGGCATAATATATCTTACTTTAAGTTTAGTCCTTGAAACTCTGGTTAAAGTTTCAGACATATATTCTTCTTGAATCCAAAATCCAGTATCATGAGGCCACAGTGTAGTGTATGCAGTTAACAAAAAGAGTTTCTCTGTCCTCTCCAATCATAGGAAGTTTCCTTTCAGTCTCAGCAGATATACAGTTTGGATGCACTTGCCACCGTATGCGGAGAATCTGCTAACCGCTAACTCATACCCCACCTTTTCACTTTTCTGTTAATTTGAGTTTGATGCAGTCAACTTTAGGGTTACCATGTTAACTTAAAATAGACTAGAAGAAGCCTAACCAAGAATTCTGCTGGACTGATCCATCCCTGACTCGATATGAAATGGGCTCACTCAAAACTCACACGCCTAGATAAATTACGGTACATGAGTACGAAGCATGTTCTTATGAAGTTCAGGACAAGAATTTGAAGCCATAATGAATCCTTTTACACTGCCACTGGTCTTCCCGCTTCGGTTGTGGTAAAATCAAGACAAGATCGAAGAGTTAGAAGTAAATGACTTTACAAGGTGTCTGATTTCTTTGACATATTTTTGGAATAGTGGTGGTTTTGCTGTCATGTGCTAGCGTTTAATTACAGCATTGAAATGGACACCCCACTACCTCCCAAACGCTCAACTACGATAGTGCGCTTTAAACTAATGTCAGATGCCTCAAGCCTAAACACAAGACACATTTTTTCCCGGTTATATGTAGACGTTATTTACTGGTGGTGCTTTAACTGCATGCTTTTATAGGTTTTGGTATGTAGCTTTTGCTTTAGTTAGTTCCTTCTTTGTGTTTTGAGAGCCTTCGCAAGCAAGGGAAAGAGAGATGGAAAGACTTTCGGCATTAAGCCATCTCTTCTTGACTCACTTTCTTCACTCCTTCTCAACATCCATGGAGACTCCAGCCATGACTGATGTTTTTATGTCCGCACTTTGTCCTGGAGAAGATGAATGCTCCCTGGCCATTTATCTAAGTGGACTTCAAAAAACGGTAATTTTTGTTTTCTAATTTTTCTTCTTGTTATCAATTATTCTTGTTTCTTTTCAGGCGTTTAACCCTCAAACAATCATCCTCCTAAGTTAAATTTCTACTCCTCGACCGTGCTAAAATTCCTTTCCAATTCAATCTACCAAAATAGAAGCTTAGTGAGTTTGTGCAAGAAGAAGAAATTTTTCCCTGCTAATTGTGCTTATTGTTTTTAATCAAAAGCATTTTCCATTTAACTTTAGGCCAACAATAGTGACTGCTTTTAAGGATAATCATGGTATAAAACTCTTCACTTCAAACCATGAAATGGTGGAGTCTATTATCTCTATCTAATTTCTTCCATGTTTTTTTTTTTTTTCTTTCCCGAACCTGTTTATTAGGTTCTGATTATAATTTTTTTTGTTAGTGTTTAATTTTGTTTATGAATGTTTTTTTAAAATACATTTTATTTGAAAAATATATTTTTAATAATTTTAATATGTTAATATAAAAATATTTTTAAACTAAATTTTTTTTTTTAAAAAAAAAAACACAATGTTACGTGCAAAGCAAAGGTTTCAGGCTTTGGCCTCGTCTATGACATGAATTAAATCAACCTCGTGAAACGAAACTTCCCATGGTTGTCACCAAGCCTTAATTTTAGCTCTTTCAATTTAAAATTCTTGTAAAAACAATATATATATATATATATATATCCAAGTGTCTTCTCATCTAAAAAGCATCACCTTTGAGGACCCACGATCACATTTTGCTTACAATATTGTGTTACGAGTGCCGTGTTTTGTAGTTCGTTGGAAGCACCACAGCTTATTGGTTACTTTTTATAAAATTCAAACCTGAAACTTAACAATAATCCTAATAACCACTGGACCGTCTCCTGAGGAACAATGACAATAGTCGACAGTGACATGTAGGTTGTCGCAATCTCCGTTCTTTTTCTTTGGAACTCCTTTTTATTCAAGAACTTTCGCTTGCCTGCCCTCTTATCTTTACTTACATAGTTATACGGTCGGTCATGTACTGTTTATCTAAGCTATGATTTGATGTCTCTGTAAAAAAAATATTTAAGATAAGACGAACTTGGCCCGAGTCAAGTTTTGGGTCGGCGGGTTACTTGATTAACATGCCGGTCTTTGAGGTTTTTTATTTTTTTTCACGGAAAGAAGAAAGACTGGGAGCTTGGAATTTTAGTTTAAAAAACTCCAAAAAAAGAAACATTGTTCGGAATGGAAGTAAAGATTTGGTGGCAATCAATAAAGATGTCTTGTTTTATGCAGATTATAGGGCTTGGGACGCTGGTAACGATGCCTTTGATAGGGAACATGTCGGACAAGTATGGTCGGAAAGCTTTGCTTACTGTTCCAATGAGTCTTATAATAGTTCCCTCAGGTAAGCATGTACTTTTTCGTTGGATTCCAGGAGATTTTCTATGAATGATCGAGCGGTAATTCAATAATCTACTGTCCTCGAAGAGTAAATAATAACTTAATACTTGCAATTTAACAAAATAAATTATTTAATTCTTTTAGTTTCGGAACCCACCTATTGGATCTGCTTATTTCTGCATTTGTTTTCAATTCAATCTTCCTTTTTGTCAATTCCATACATTTTTCTTTTGTTTTCCTCCATTGAAATGGAAGAATAAAGATAAAAAAAAGTAGGGAATTTTGATTAGGAAAAAAAAAATCGTTTTTGAAGAAAAAAACCTATTACTCAAAAGATTTGTAAGTTTATATATATAAAAACTGTCATGATCGACTCATTTCAAGCTTCCTATATATAGTTTTACTTTCCTTGTTATAGGTTGGGATTTTCAACCTTATGGTTGGTTAGTCGTTATTTGATTGTCAATATATACAAGCCTCCTTCATTAATCAAGCAAGTTGGAGAAATTAATTTCAACATAATCGGGTGGTTAGTCGTTTTTTGACTTGATTGCGAATACAGGCTGTTTCAATAAAGGAAGACGAGAAGAAAAAATAATGACAAGAACTTTAGAACAATTACGTTGATTTTAACCCTAATTATTTGACTGAACCCCCTTCAATCAAAGAAAATGAGAACCTCATGACATAAACCGTTGAATTTAATTACAACTAGTGTATTTTTAGTATTATAATACAAGATATTTTTTAAAAAATATTTTTTATTTAAAACTATATCAAAATATTTTTATTTTTTATTTTATTTTTGTCATTAATATATCAAAACCATGAAAAAGCATTGAAAAAAAAATATTAATTTATGTTTATTTTTTTAACTAAACACACCTTTAAATGTACCAAAAAATAGATTTAAAAACAAACAAAAAAATGTGCTAAGTGAATCTAATATTTCACGCCATCATTACTGAATTAATTAGCAAGACCGAAGTGAATTTTCTTTAATCGATTTCTTTAAGAAAATGTTTGCGGGAACCGTACTTGAGTTGAAATATTATTGCAGCCATATTGGCCTACAGCAGGACCAGGAACTTCTTTTATGCGTATTATGTCGTCAGGACTCTCATGGCCATGGTCTGTGAAGGAAGTGTCCAATGCCTTGCTCTCGCCTATGTGGTAAACACCTTCCCCCCCCCTCCTTCTTTCGAAGAATATTACTGTACATTTATACTCGTACCTTTACCGAATCAAGATCGAAACTAGTGTTTGTTGACCGATGTTCGGCACTGAATATTGTCGGGCCCTATTTTAAACTACATAGAACAGGGTTGGAATCGGGTCGGTTGGTTTTGATTAATAAGTGAACTGGGCTAATGGAATATGAAACAACGCGGCCCATTATTTGTCTTCGTTTCCCTTTAGATCATCTCTTTCTATCTCCAGGCAGACAATGTTCCGGAGAGTCGGCGAGCCTCGACGTTTGGGATTCTTTCAGGCATTGCATCCTCCGCTTTCGTATGCGGAAACCTCTCCACTCGTTTCCTCTCCACCTCCTCCACCTTCCAGGTACAAAACACACTCTCTCTCTCTCTCCGTCCCCGTCTCCTTTTCTTAACGTTTTTATCATTAACTTTACCTTTTCATCAGGTTTCTGCCTCAGTGGCAATCGCAGCTCTCGTGTACATGAGATTATTTCTTCAGGATTCCATCATCGATGAACAACTCTCTACTCCAATACTAACATATAAGGGGAACGGGAAAGGAAAAGGAAAAGCTAATGCTGCATGCTGTGCACATGAAATTCCAAGCAAAAATGTGCAGGTTTTTAAATCAGCACCTTCCTTGGAGGATATGCTCTGCTTGCTTAAGAGCAGGTTAGTGGCTCCTCTATAAATTGTAAACTTTTTTCTATTGATACTTTAACTGATGAATAAGTGGGAGAAAGGGAATTTGTGCCAAGGCATTCTACTTGTAACAAGTGCTTGACTTTACTCGCTTCTGAAGTTTTTTCTGGAGCTTCCGTTGTCGCAAATATTTATATGTATAGTGATTATATGCAGTGTGACCCTTTCGCAAGCTGCTGTTGTTGCATTTTTCTACAGTCTTGCGGAAGTTGGCCTTCATGCTTCATTAATGGTACCTTCCTAACTACATGAATTAGGCTTACCGTGTGTTGTAGGAATGATTCAATAGCATTAGGCGCACTGCCCACATTATCATTTGGGTTTAAAAACAAATTCATCATATTTATGTATGAGACTTAATGGTAATTGTTTCTTTGCAGTACTATTTGAAGGCGCAATTTCACTTTAGCAAGGATCAATTTGCTGATTTGATGGTGATTTCTGGGATTGCAGGGACCGTTTCACAGGTAATTGTGAACTCTATTTTGTTTCGGTTTTAATGACATTCTCTGTCACTTGTTTCCCATAGTGCTTTCCAACATAGAATTATTGGTGCACAACCTGCAGTTGGTTATTATGCCTATATTGACTCCTGCTATTGGAGAAGCAAGGCTGCTTGCAGTGGGGCTCTTTTTTAACTGTGTACATGTAAGCACCTTGTATTCTATACAATTTCAATTGAGCCCAAAATGTTATTTGAACCAGAATAATGTCCTTAACTAGTTGTTAGGTCTATAAGCTGTAACCTTTATGTCAGGTCGTGTCATTGAATAATTTATGGCATTGGATGCAGGTGTTTCTTTACAGCATAGCGTGGACCTTCTGGGTACTTCTTTGAAACTTAAGACATGACAACAAGCTTCTTCCTTTTATTTTTGGATGCCTTTTCTATTACTTTGTATTAGGCTTTTCAATATTTCTCATTGTTTCTGGTATATGCTTTCTCTAATTTTTGTCATGTCTTCGCATTGCTAACTTCTTCAAAGCTGATCCTTACAGGTACCTTATGTTGCTTCCATGTTCTCTCTTCTGTTTGTGTTTTCACAACCATGTGTAAGTAATTGCTTCATTTGTTATTGTGAAGTTCGTCTTCATTTAGCTTACAGCATTCTCTAAATAATATTACAAAGATAAATTGCAGATGCGAAGCATTGTGTCCAAGCAAGTTGGATCCTGTGAGCAGGTACTATATTTACAAGTGGTTCAAGATTTTAGTCGGTAGACTGAGTCTTGACAGAAAAGAATGCATGTTAAACAACAAATGAAGTTATCCTGTAGTTTGCATTCAATATTCTTCAGTTCAAGACACGCCAAATGTCTTCTTATTTGCTTGTGGATACGGGTCCTGTTTGTGTAGCCTGAGTGCCTTTAATGCTTATAATTCTCTTTTCCTTTTCAGGGGAAGGCTCAAGGGTGCATTTCTGGAATAAGTTCCTTCGCCAATGTCATTTCTCCCTTGGTTTTCTCTCCTTTAACAGGTGAGTGGAGTTTCATTTTTTAAATTATTTTCTGGCCTAAAGTTCAAACGAAAACTAAAAAAGTCAAAATTGTTTTCCAGCTTTATTCCTCTCTGAAAGGGCGCCGTTCCCCTTCCCTGGTTTCAGTATTATGTGCGTCGGATTTGCATCGGTAAGAGCTTTTACATTATGATTTGTTAGTACTGAGCAATAGCCAAAGCTTAGTCTGTTCTATAATGAGCTAGGAATCTAGTCAGTTTAGTGATGTGTCCAATTTAGTTGGGAGTTATGGTACCAGACTCCGTCGAACACAAATCTATTGAGTCTACACTTAAGGCTTAGCCTGATCTGCCCATAACTCCAGTCTATCCAACCTAGCCATAGTGTCTAGTTGACAGAGCCCATATGGAATTGATGAAAACTATGTTTAAGGCTGTCAAGTTGCAAGCTGGGATTGAATATAAAAGCACAAGAACACCCATAACTCCAGTCTGTTCAAACCTGGCCATGATACCGAGATGCAAACTGTCCATCTTATATCTATGAAACTTATGTTTGAGAGACTCAATTTGCAAGCTGAGCTTGAATTTGAAAGCATGAGAACACCCATTCAATCAACTGGACCTCCAAAATGGAGCTTCCCAGATCAATTTTCACTCCCAGTTCACCTGTATCTTAGTGTGAGGATTGTGTGCATTTTAATCTTTGCAGGACTCTGTAAGCTCTGTGTGTTGCTATTAAACGTAGTGTTAACTATTTACTGATAATTTTCATGCTCCTTAACAATTTTATGTAGTTGATAGCCTTCATTCAGAGTCTCATGATGAGGACCGCTCCTCCCATTGCAAATCAAAAGGTCGTTAATTCCAACTATGTGGATGCCTAGTTATTAAAGAGGTTTCTCAAACAACAGTCATAGCTTCTCTCTGGTTTTAAGCCGAGCCCTAGTGTTTTATATCTTATCCTCAAAACCTCCCTGGTATATTTGTGTATGGGGAGCACTAGAAACCAAGATTGGAATTTCTAGAATCGAAAGTCTCGTCTAGCTAGGATCCATGCCAAATGTAAGTTCCAAACCATTTCATCTCTAGACCTGAACCTCCAAGAGTGGACAGCAAGATGCCAGAGCTTAAATTCTGGATGGCATTAGTGTCAGGTGTTGACAGTGTAGTTTGTATTATTATATAGGATCTGTGTATCGCTTGCCCGAAAAGTAACAAACAACTTAATATATGGGAAGCAATGTATACTTTTTTTTTCATGTGCACTGTTCTCCGAGGAAGAAAGGGAGATATGTGTAAACGGATTGTTCGTGTTAAGCCAAATATATAAACTAGTTTGGCTCCCTGCAAGCAGATTCTTGGACCCGTGATCTCAACGCAAAAAAAATATTTTTTTCTTATTAATCTGCATGTCTTAAGAGATCAAGCAAGGTTTTTGGCATTGACACGTGACATTAAATTTAGAGATTGAAATCCAGCTAACAAAATATAAAACATAAGTATGCACGAAGTTGAGCGTCACAAGTTTTATTAAGTTTGACTTGATTCAGGCCTGGTCCACGTCATTGAGTAATCGAGTTTTTTCATTTTTGTTTTAAATCTTTTATTCTTATTTGGTTTAAATTGGGTTTTATTGGGTTAATTAAATCATAAATTAATCTATTACGTTATTTAAGTGCAAATTTAATTAAATTAATATTAAAATTAATTTAATTTAAATTAAACTCAATTCAAGTTAGATTTTAAATCACTAGTTTATTGAGTTAACTTGTCACTGTTTTTACTTCCAATCCAATAATCAACTTGTAGTAAATCTTGGGTCATGAAACAAGTGGCTTGATCGGGTAGGTGATTTTACCTTGAGTTAATTTATTTTTTTATTTTATAAAAAAATTAAAAATAAAAATTAAATAAATTAATGAGTTTTAATTATTATTTTTTCAGGTTAATCTGTCATGACCGAGTTTTTAACATAGAGACATTGAATGAATTCTCTTTTTATTTTTGTTGATAAACGATCTAGATCTCCAGTTACAAATCAACCTACGATTCAAATCAAATTTCAAAACAATAACTTATCGAATTTAGCCAAGTACTAGCTATTGACCAACATTCTGTCATGGGCCAAAAAAATTCTGTTAGAAAATTACTCTACATGCAGGTTTTTTTAACATATTTTTGTATATAAAAAATTTAAATGCAAATTAAAAAATTCATGTATACATGTAATTAAATAAATCGAGAACTATATATATTAATAATAAAAAAAATTATTAACGACAACTAAAAATAAAATTGAAAAAATCAAGAGAGGTATAAATCAAAATATTTAATCTTACAAGACAAGATATTTACCCGATAGTCTCTATTGATTTTTTATTTATTAAAATTAATTTTCCATTCAATTAAACAATATTAAAAATAGACAAATATATTAAATTTATTGAATAAAATAAAAGTTAAAAAATATTATGCAATGTAGCATATATTAGAAATGTTATATGAAAATAAATATTTTTTATTTTAAAAAACAAAGTTCTTGTATACAAAATAAAATAAAAATACTATAGATGTATCAAGATAATTTTTTAAAAAAATTAAATATGCACAACACCATAAAAAACATTTTTTGTCCAAAAATGTTAAATAAGAAAAAAAAACAAATCACATATGAGAGATATTAATTGAAATATAAATTTAAAATTTATTTTTAAAAAAAAATATGAAAAAACAATATTAGTTTTAAAAATAGTAATATTAGAAAAAAAATAGCTCGGGTGTCATGGCTTGACTGGTTAAACTTATAACCTAGACTATGAACTCAACCAGGTTCAATAAATTCTTTCCCTTAAATTTATATCCAACCTAAGAAAAAATTGAAAGGGAGCCCACACTCGTAGCCCTATGGCCTAGCATGCTTAGGTCACTGTAATGAAAATGCTAGGAGTGTTAGTGGGCTTTCAAGCCAAAGCTTGTGGGTATGCTTGTTTTTATTTTTTAATTTTTTTAAGAGGTGAATGACATGTTATTTGTTTTTTTTCATAGGAAAAAAGTAGCCAGCATGTTACTCATCAAGGCAAATGACGTATTGTATGCAGGCTTAGATTCAAGTCACCATAGTGAAGCCTGTAAAATCACGTTACGATTTTTTGAGTAAAAAATACCTAATTTTAAGTCATTTCAACCCAAAAACATTCCACCAACACCTTTGTAACACTCACAAATCATTCCATTAACTCCAAATACCAAAAAAATGGTTCAAAAATTCAAAATCATACTGAGATAGTTTTGACTTTGTGGACTTAGATATATTTTTATGCAATATTAAAACTCTAAACAATTATCATGAAACTCGTGGAAACCAGGAAAATTCATTTTGGAGATTTGAAATGGAGTGAATGATGATTTTTTCTCTCATTATTGAAATTCAGCAACCCCTCTCTTTAGCAAGGAACTAAAAAACAATATAAGTGAAGTATATATTAAAATTGATTTTTTTAACATATAAATGGATCTAAATTGTACAAATTGTGTTATTTTAAAGATTAAAGATCTAAGTGGATTTTTTATGCAATTTCTAGTATGCCTTCTATGTTTGATATCTTCTACATTTCGATCTTTTTTTTTAATTTCATAATTGATGACAAAAATTAAAAGTAATTGACTTTTAATTAATATGAAACCACATGAAATAAAATCTTGAAAACCAAAACGAGTTATTTGAAAATAATGTTACGTGAGTGTTTCAATGGTGCCAAGCTACAGTTAATAAGGCACGCCTTTTAATATATTCTATAATAATAATAATAATAATAGCTATCTTGTATACGAAGGATAAGAAAACGCAGCGAAGTGAATGGTTTGAAGAACCCATACGTTACAGAAATGAAAAAGGTTTCTATCCTCCTCGATCCCCCGTTATCAGAGCTGCCACGCCACGTGACAACTCGTGCTCTTAATTACCTACATTTAAGGAAACTAGGAGTTGTTAATTACGCTTCAAGAAGCATCAGATTAGGCTGGCAAATTTCTTGATTTTCTTCATTTTAAAAAGAAAAAAGTTTTGAATTTGTTTGGACGTGTGGGGTGAATGTTTTTTTTTTTAAAATTTTATTTTAAAAATATATTAAAATAATATTTTTTATTTGTAAGAATTATTTTTGATATAAATACATCAAAATAATTTTAAAATATATAAAAATTTGAATTTAAACAAAAAAAATTTAAATTTAAAAAAACTATGAATTATCACCCCATCTGTGTAGTTACTGCAGCTCCATGACGTCCCTATATCATTTATTAAGTAATATAATAAAAGGCGTGGGGAAACTACTGTAGCTTCCCCGCGCCTTTTACTTATTTAAGCTTTTTTTTTTTTTTTTGCATTTTTTTTTCTGTAGCATTTTTTTTTTCTTTTGCTTTTTTTTAATGTTTTTTACTGTAGCAGCCTTTTTTTTATATGTTTTATTTTTTATCGCGTGGGTTTTTCACTGTAGCAACTTTTTTTTTTTTCCTCACTTTTGTTTCTTCTGTTTTTTATATATAATGTATCATTGTACACACAATGAAACACTTGACTTTTTTTTTTTCTTTGTGTTTTTTTTCTTTAATTTAGTTTATTAATGTGAAAAAAAAAATTAAATTTAGTTATCATATTTTCATTACACGGATCTCGGTTTTTTTTATACATTAAGCTGGTTGAGAACTTAGCTTTGTAGCTTTTTTTAAAAAAGAAAAAAAAAAAACACTATGGATTACTACAGTATTTTCCTTGTATGATTTTTGTTTGGCTGCAGTGTTTTCCCCACGTGTTTATTTTTTAAATTATCTTTGTTAAATTTATTTTTTTAATATTGAGTTGGTTGAGAATTTAGCTTTAACTTTAGCTTTCCCCACGTTTTTTCATTATAATTATTATTATATTGTATTATATTATATGAATGTTTTTTTCTTTTTTTTTTCTTTTTAATTTTTTTTAATGAATTTTTTTGTTTGATTTAGTTTGTTAATGTTAAATTTTTTTATTTAGTTATCATATTTTCATGATACAAATCTCGGGTTTGATGGGTTAACCTGATTTAACGAGTTATTTTTTCATTTAGTTTAGTTTGTTAAAGTTAATTTTCTTTCTATTTAATTATCAGACTTTCATGACACGTATCTTGGGCTTGACGGGTTAACTTGGTTTGATGGGTTAACCCGGTTAATTCTAGGTAAACCCGTCATTTTTTTCTTTATTTAGTTATTAAACTTTCATGACGCAAATTCCAAGTTTTACGGGATAACCTGGTTTAAAGGGTTAACCCAATTAATTCAATTTCTTTTTCTTTTTCTTCATTAGTTTTTTCCTTTCTGTTGATTTTTTTTCTTTGTTTTTTTTAATTAATCTATTTAATTATCACATTTTTATGACACGACCTTATAGCTAGACCCACATCCAATATTCTTGGGCCCGATGTTACAGTCAGGCTCACTTAAACTTGGGTCATGCAAGTTTAATTTTATTATTAATATTATAAATATTACTCCTAAGTCGGGCGTTGCAGCCAAACCCAAGATTTTTAGGTATAACTTTACAGAAAAACTCAAGATTTTTAAATTTTTATTTTTTTTTAATATTTTTTGTACAAAAAAAAATGACCCACGACATCGCGGGTATCAAAGCTAGTTTATTTATAATCCTCCACCTCTGCACCTTCAAATAATATCCATTTTCCACGGAAATATGCAAAATGAGAAATAATAAAATCTTCAATGTACTTTTAAATTCGGATAAAAATCCATTCTTTTTATTTAAAGGAAAAGATGCAAAACATTCTTGGACTAACATTTATAATGGAATAAAGTTTAATCAAGAGATAAAATTCTTAAAATATCATTTATATCTAAATAATTTTTTTCCATCCTCAGTTTAAACCAATCCATCATTAATTATAAGTTAAAAAATAAACTTTATTGAATATTGATCACTGAATTTTAATTAAAAAAATAAAATAAGAGAACAAATCTCCTTACCATCTTACTTATTTATTAAAATTATAAATTCAAGAAAGACATGGCAGGAAATAAATAATTAACTATTGGTTATGTAAGGTCTTAACAGCATCTCTAATAAAAAATGCTATATTAAAGAGCCAAATAAAAAAAATAGCTTTTTAAATGGTGTAAATATAGCCTTTTTTATTATGTATATTCCAATGTAAAAAGCTATTTACAAAAGCCAATTATAGTTTAATATATTTCATTTTAATTTATTTTTAATATAATTATACAACTAATTTAGATATTTTATATATAATACAATTATGATGTTATTAATTATATAATTAATATGAGTAATTTATAAAAGTAATATAAAATTAATGGAGTAATATGAAAGTTATTGTTATTGTAAAACTTTGAATCATTATTATCTGACTTTGAACTGTTACTGTTCAATTTCCAACCGTTAATGTTTGACTTTGAAATGTTACTGTTCAATTTCCAACTGTTATTGTCTGAGCACTCATCAAATTTTTAACTATATTTAAAGTTCTAAAACTCCATTTTAAGTGAGATTAATCTCGTTAGAAAGCCAAGACACGAGGTTACCATTTTTTGAACTAAAAGAGAATTGATATACTAGTTTAATTGCATTTTCAACAAAACAAAATATAATTGATCTCAAATTAAAACAAACAATCAAAAATAAATTTTAAATATGTCATTTTATATTTTTATCAATATCAACTACCATTATTAATTCCTCTCAAATTTTATCAAAGATAACAACAAAAATAAAAATTGTCTTCCTTTACCTATATTAAAAACATAAAATAATAAATAAATAAAAATCATCACAAATATTAAATTAACAACAAAAGATCTAAAAAATCAAGAGATATAAAAGAGAAAAATAGAAAATGCTTTTAAACAAGCATACCTTTTAATTTCAACTAATTAACACAACAAATGTTATTAATTAACCGGAGAATAATTGATTCTTGTTTTTCTAAATTTGAGAAAAGGGTGAGGCACAATACAAAATTTTAAAATCTAAAAGTTCTTTCCTCCTGTATTTAAAGAAAATTCCTCCTGCATTTAAAGAAAAAAAAAAAAAGAGCTGTTGACCAATGTTTATAAAAATAGCCGTTGGCCAACAGTTATTTGTTTTTGTCATTTCTACAAGGAAATGTAGAAATGGCTTGTTATTAAACAAATAGCTAAAATAACTATCTATTTGGCTTATGCGTTGAACTGAAGAAATAAAAAAGTAAAAGCTAAAAGTACATTTTTTAACATTTGACTCTTCATTTGGTTCTCTCGTTGAAGATGTTTTAAAAAGAGAGATTTTCTATTCCACAAGACAAAATTAATTGTGCCTTACCAAAAATTTAAAATTGAATAATAAAATAAAAATATTTTTCTCTTTAGATTTTAGTTGAGTTAAGTAGGTTTCTAACTATTGAGTCAATTTTTTTTTTTTTAATTTAGACGATTTTAAATTTTAAATTAACTAATTTTAAATCAATCCATCAAATCTATATGAGCTATATGACTAGCTTGTGAGCTAAAACAAAGCTATTTTCTTTTTAATTCTTCTACACCAAATAATAAAATAAAAATATATTTTGTAAGATTTTAACTGCTTCATGTATGAATTTAGATTTTTAATTATACCAATCTGAATTAATTAATTAATTTTAAATTTGAATTAATCTAGATTTCAAATCAACCATTTTCTACGAGGCAATACGAGGTATATAACTGCCTGTTGGCCATAAAGCAAAGCTACTCGCTTTTTAATTCTTTCACGCCGAATTCAATTTGCCATTTTAGAACTAACTTCTGTCAACATCTGATTAACTTGTACGATTCGGTAGATTATTTATTTAATGTTTAGCACAAACACCATCATTAAAACCATCCACGTGTCACTATATTCTTCGCTGTTAATACAGCTCACACCGCCACAGACTCTCTCCCCCGTTTCTTTGCGCGTTCTCGAAGCCATCAGTTTAAGCCCTGTCTGGCTTCATCAGATAAACCGAGAAACATACCGCGATACGGTTGCTATAATTAGCGTCCGACATTTCACATTCCTGGGCAAGGTTTTTTGATTTGCTTTTAGAATGGCAGCAGCAGACACTAATCCGAGGACAGCAACATCGATTCTCCATGGAGACCTCGAATTAAAAATAATCGAAGCTCGACGGTTACCAAACATGGATTTAGTATCAGAGCGTCTCCGTCGATGTTTTAGCGCATTCGACCCATGCCGGCACCCATTCTCTAAAGAAAGAAAGAAACAGCAAACCCATCGACGCAAGATCATTACCAGCGACCCGTACGTAACAGTCTCTGTCTCGGGAGCAAGAGTCGCCCGCACGCGCGTGATTTCAAACAATCAAAACCCGGTTTGGAACGAACACTTCAAGATTCCTTTGGCTCATCCGGCAGAAAAGATTGATTTTCACGTGAAAGATAATGACATGTTCGGTGCTGACTTGATAGGGACTGCAAGTGTTGAAGTTGAGAAGATTTTGTCAGGTGAAACGATCAGTGCCTGGTTTCCCATTATTGGATTGTACGGAAAACCTCCAAAAACTGATTGTGCCCTTCACGTCGAGATGAGGTTTACGAAATGTGAGCAGCCTGATGACAAACTCGGGGTTGAGAATTGTTATTTTCCGGTGAGGCATGGAGGGAACGTTACCCTTTATCAGGATGCGCATGTGCCGGATTTGGGCTTGCCTGAGATTGAATTGGAGAATGGGAATGTGTTTAGGCATGGGAAATGTTGGGAGGATATTTGTCATGCTATAGTAGAAGCACATCATTTGGTATATATAGCTGGTTGGTCGATTTTTCATAAGGTGAAATTGATGAGGGAGCCTTCGAAGCCATTGCCGAGAGGTGGGGATTTGAATTTGGGAGAGTTGCTCAAGTATAAATCACAAGAAGGTGTGCGAGTTTTGTTGTTGGTTTGGGATGATAAGACTTCTCATAATAAGTTTTTTCTTCGTACGGTATGTTTTTATTTGACTGTTTGAAGATTTTTTTATGGGATAAGATGTGTTTTTGGACTCTTGGATTTTGTTTTTTAATTGATGTTTATGATGAGTTCTTGACTGGAAAGGACAGAAATAATTGGTGACAGTGATACCTGAGACTGGAATTTGTACAGTACTAGAATCTTGCTAAATTTGGAATTTGATACTTCTGGCTTTCTTGAATTTGGATTTCTTTGTGTTCACAGTTGGTGTTTGAGTGGGTTAAAAAATTGAAGGATTTGTATTCTTTGATTCTTGGATTCTGTTTTTTAATTGATTGTTTATAGGGCTGCTGGTGGGAAAGAAGTTGCAGCTTGGTCTACTGTTTATACCAACTGGGTTCTTGCTAAAATTGGACAGATGATTGACTTGTTATTAATTGCTCGAAGTTCAACTGGCTTTTCTGTATATACACGGTTTATTTAGTGAATGTGGAGGATTTATTATATGTTCCTGTTTTGGTTAATTTTTACTGTAGAAGTAAATTGTTGCTATTTGCTAAAAGTGATTCTATACTTGAGTTATCGTTGGTTGAATTGTGATTGGAGATTCTTAATCGTAATGTTGAAAAGGTGTTGCTTGCAGAATGGAGTGATGCAGACTCATGATGAAGAAACTCGGAAGTTTTTCAAGCATTCCTCAGTGAATTGTGTGTTGTCACCTCGTTATGCTAGCAGTAAGCTCAGCATTTTCAGGCAGCAGGCATGCTTAGTTTTCCACTTGCTGTACCATCATTTTCTTCATCAGTTCTAACATGACTAATCACTAATACAGTGATTGTTTGATTATTAGAATTGCTTGCTTATCATATGAGCAGTGGTTTGCAGTTTTTTCTGGGACTAGACAAGGCGATACTTCTAGCTACATCTTTGATCATGCTACCTTGTCCTGTTTCTTAAATAGTTAATAAAGGATTGAGGAATTAGAAATAGAAGGAAAATAGGTTTATTAAAGATGAAGTGTTCCCTGCAGCAGAGATCTAAAACATGTGCACACCTGTTTATTGTATTTTATCCTCAATCCAGAGTGAATTATTAACAAATCATCAAACTTAGACATGTGTGCCAAAATGTCCAAATTTGGTTTGATTATGAATGAAAGCCTGTTTCATTCTTTAGCCAGGTGATTCTTGAAAGAGATCTGTTGTCCATGTAATGTCTGTATCATTTTTAAATGAATTTGTTAGTGACTGTTATATAAACTATTAAATGGGAAAAGATGTTATCCTAACATTGTCTAATCAAGGATATGTTTCTTCGATGCTGGTGATATCTATAAAATTCACTTGGAATGCCTCTATAAGTCTAACATCCATAGATTTCACTCTTATGTTTTCTGATTGAACAGCACTTTTGCTGACAGCTTTATCGTGATAACTATTTTCAGGTCATTGGGACCCTCTATACACACCATCAGAAATGCGTGCTTGTGGATACACAGGCATCTGGAAACAACCGGAAGATAACTGCTTTTATAGGGGGTCTAGATCTTTGTGATGGCCGCTATGATACACCAGAACATCGCTTATTTCGGGATCTTGACACTGTATTTCAGGATGATTATCATAATCCAACTTTTCCTGTGAGTATTCAATTTCTCTGATGATACACTGTGATCAATCTTCATGTTCAGGATTTATATTTAGCATGCTCTTCCAGATCATTGGCGCTAGCATAGCGAACTATCCATTTACCTTGTACATTCTTTTAATGGTAGGCAGGAACAAAGGGTCCAAGGCAACCATGGCATGATTTGCATTGCAAAATTGAAGGGCCTGCTGCATATGATGTGCTTACTAACTTTGAGCAGCGATGGAGGAAAGCCTCAAAATGGTCAGAGTTTGGACGAAGTTTCAAAAGGGCAACTCATTGGCGTGACGATGCGTTAATAAAGTTAGAACGGATCTCATGGATACTTGGTCCTTCCCCATCAGTCCCTAATGATGATCCTACATTATGGGTGTCTGAGGAAGATGACCCTGAAAACTGGCATGTTCAGGTTCATTAGCATGCACTTTTCTATGCAAACCTTTTGGACTTCTTAAAGTCTTTGTAACATTAAATTTTCATTAGTGGCTTTTGTGAATTGACAGGTTTTCCGATCTATAGATTCAGGATCTTTGAAAGGATTTCCCAAAGATGTTTATCAAGCTGAAAAGCAGGTTAATTTTTTTGTAGACTGGAAAGAAAAAAAAAATAGTGTGTGACCTTTCTGTTGATTTGGCATGACCATCACCGCATTTGAATTTTTACATTACCGTAATTGATCAATTCTATTTCATCTTTTTGTTGCAGAATCTCGTTTGTGCTAAAAATCTGGTTATTGACAAGAGCATTCAGACAGCATACATTCAGGCAATCAGATCTGCCCAACACTTCATATATATTGAGAATCAATATTTCCTTGGGTCATCATTTGCATGGTCGGATTATAAAAATGCAGGTTATTTCACTGTCTTAAAAATATACTTAAACAGTCACCTCATCTATACTGCTAAAATAAACTTTTTCTAACAGAGCATATGTCTTCTGTCTTAAACTCATAATCCTGGATTTAAAAACATTTCAGCTATTAATTTAGGTCTAGGTCACAGTAATACCTATTGTTTACTTGACTTTCATATCTGCCTCAGAAGTTCTCATAAAAGGCACTTTTCCTTTTATTTTAACCATTTTTTTTTCTTTTTGGTTTGATTAGGTGCTGAAAACTTAATTCCCATGGAGTTGGCATTGAAGATTGCAAGTAAAATAAGAGCAAAGGAGAGATTCGCTGTTTATGTAATAATACCAATGTGGCCCGAGGGCATTCCCACTTCCGCCTCTGTTCAAGAAATCCTCTTTTGGCAGGTGATTTTACATGCAATTTTTGTTATTTCTTGAGCGCGAAGTTGAGAACACTGCAACGATGGAGAGGAAGATTCAATTTTTTATTTTTTTTATTTTTAAAGTTTGCCACATTTGCATCGCTTAAGAGTGAGACTATGTTCCAGATAAACCTTTTGTATCTTTTGTTGCATTTTTATAAAAAAAAATTAATCTGCTTTCCTACCTTTATGCCATGCTTTCTGCTGGTAAAGGCAATTCTGTAAATCTCCATATTTTGCTGCTGTTAATTTCTTGAGCTATGGCAGTCATTTGTTTTCTTTCCAAGAGGGAAATTGTGTCCTACTTTATTTGCCATATGAATTTTATCCATGTGACTAATGTGTTTTTTTTCTGTTACAGGGACAGACAATGCAAATGATGTATGAAGTCATAGCAAATGAGTTGCAATCCATGAATCTTGAGAATTCACACCCACAAGACTACCTAAATTTCTACTGTCTTGGTAATAGGGAAGAGGTGCCAGGTTCAAACAATTCTGGTGATCAAACGGTAACTATACTGCACGGAACTTATCTTCGACTTATCCAATGATCACACATTCTTTTCCAAGAAGATAAAAACTTCTGATAACTAAAAAGGATCGATTGACTTCCATTCACTCATTGAGTGGAAAACGGGGAAGAGGCAGGGTTATTATAGTTCCATCGATACACCAGCTAATTTGAAGCATAGCATCATATATGTTCCCTTTGTCCTGATAATTTTGTGGTGACCATTTTTCAGGTTTCAATGTCTCAAAAATTTCAGCGGTTTATGATTTATGTACATGCAAAGGGAATGGTAGTCGATGATGAGTACGTGATACTGGGGTCTGCCAACATTAACCAACGATCTATGTCCGGTTCAAGGGATACCGAGATTGCAATGGGTGCATTTCAGCCCCATCATACATGGAGCAATAAGAAGAGGCATCCACTAGGACAGGTTTATACCTTCATTATTGTAGTTCAAACTTGAAACAACTGAGTCCTTCAGTTTTATTGCCTCCATTCTAGGATATCCCAGATCCCAAGCCAATTTAATTGCTACTGAACATATTCTCATTGGATATGCCTTTGTAAGAATTCTAACCTCGGTTAGCTGATCAAGCTTGTTGATGTGTCTTCAGGTATACGGATACCGAATGTCTCTCTGGGCAGAACACTTGGGGTTGGTTGATAACTTGTTTAAAGAGCCTGAAAGTCTGGATTGTGTCAAGAGTGTGAACAAAATCGGTGAAGATAACTGGAAGAAGTTCACGGCGGAGAATTTTACACTATTGCAAGGACACCTTCTTAAATACCCTGTGCAGGTAGATGGAAATGGCAAAGTAAGCCCCTTGCCAGGACAAGAGACTTTCCCAGATGTTGGTGGTAAGGTGCTCGGAGTCCGTACAAACCTCCCTGATGCATTAACTACATAGGTTCCAGTTTTGTTTTCATTTACGAGGAACAGCAACATACAGCTTATTCTGATTCAATCAAGGTCTACAGCCTTCTCAACTGTGCAATTTACTGGTGGCTGCCAATGTGCTATAATACCAATTTGAATTTACTTAACAGAATGGTTAATAAAAAGTTAGTCTGATGAATTCTGTATCTAGATCTGGCCACAGCAAGAGCTTCGACAGTGCGTTTTCCACTTTTCTTTTATAATTCTGCAGCTAGGGAAAAGGGGAAACTAGATCTGCAAGAACTATCTGGTTATTAATGTATAGGATACAAACTGCACACGAATGCTCATAGATGAAACATGATGCATCACAAAAACTACAATGTTGATAAAAATTAAAGGGCATCATACAATCTCTGTCCATCCTAGACAAGCTCTCATTACTGCTTTCCAAAAAATAAGAAGAGACACGTGAGATGATCCTTACAGATTCTTCATGTATTAAAACTTAATTAACGATCACTTTTCCCACCATGCCAGCTCCCTGGTGAGGAGAACAGTAGAAAGTGTACTCACCTTTGTTGCTCAAGGCAACTTCGTAAGTCTCTCCTTTGGCGTTGAGGAGATCCTCCTCGCTCATGGAGATTTTTGACACATCAACCCCACTTGGAACAGCATCCTCGTCGAAGAGAACGTTATGTGGGAACCCGGCATTGTTCTTGAAGACAATCTTTTCACCAGCGGGTACAGAGAATTCGCTGGGAACAAAAGCCAACGATCCATCATCAGCTCCGAGCAAGACGTCAATGGCCATAGCATTGCTAGCAATCATTGCGCTAGCAGCGGTGGCGACAACAGCAGCACCGACTTCTTTCATTGAAGCCTTGATGCTGAGCCTTGGAAGTGGAGGGGCTGAAACCTTGGCACTGGCACTGACTTTGGCATTGGAGGCACTGGCTGCCTTAAGACCGGTGAAAGATGGGATAGAAACAGCAGCAGAGGTGACAGTGGCCATTCTTGAACTTTTTTGTCCTGGTTTTTTGCTGGTCTTGTTTGTGCTGTGTGCTGAAGGCGATTAATCAGAAGGAGAAGGGAATCTAGCTGGTTTTAATGGCGATGGAATGCAAATGGGAGGCTGAGAGGTTCTTTTTGTGTGGTTTAAATTTTGCAGTTGAATGTGTGATTAGATAATGCGTGGCAAAGTGAATGGGCAGAGGAACTGGGTTATCTCTGAGGATTGCTCTCATTGGCTGGTCCGGATGTTCCTGACGTGGCATAAGTGTTTGAGCTGGACAGGAAACTGGTCCTTGATTTTTACCTTATCTTGAAATCTCAGGAATAAATTATGCTCACCACTATTTGCCCTTTTGAGAGAAGATATTTTCTTCTTGACCAAGAGGGTGATAAGAAAGTTTAAACTCTCAAGTCTTGCATGTATGGTAAAGAGATGGAGGGTATTTTTGTAATAATATTTTTAAATATTTTATATTTTTAATATCTACATAAAAATATATAAAAAATTTTAATTTAATATTTTTTAAGATAAAAAAAACAAGTTAAATCATATTATCAGACATAATACGTGGACAAACTACGTTCATTCACTTTGCCATCCATTATCTAATCACACATTAACTTTGCCATGCATTTCTGCTCAACAAAATGACTTCACTTCTTTAGTTTTTTTTTTTTTTTTTTGGTAATTCGGGGTGTCCGGGTCATCTTATGCGTACCACGACTAATCCCCAGGTCTACTGAACATCCTACAAGCCCAGTAAGCAAGTAAAGCACTGCGAAAATGGCAGGCTGGTGCACAAAGAGGATCAAACTCAGGACAGTCGCAAAGCAAACCTTGCAGTTAACCACTGAACTAGACCATAAAGTGCTCACTTCTTTAGAGAGGATCGACTTCACTTCTTTAGTTTTGTTATTAAATGAAGCTAGAAATGGGATCGATAATTAGCCACATAGCTGGCTTTCAAACTACAATTATCAAAGCAGATTCGTGCTGTTCTTTCCCACAGCTGCACACCATCTGTTTCAATCATGTGCTCCAAACAAAATATATGGCAAAGATGCCATTTCTGGAGCACATATTTTGGCTAACGATGACCATTAGCTTGTTTATTTTTTATATTTTAAAAATAATTATAAAAATAAATTTTTTTTATAATATTTTCAAATTATTTTAATATATTTATATTAAAAATAAATTTTAAAAATTAAAAAAATATATTTCTGGCGGATGGTACTTCAACCAAAAAAAATTTATGCAGGAAAGCTGTAGATTCTTTCTAGCTCATCAAATAAAATTGTAGGGACTATTTGAGAATATATTCTTTTTATTTATAAATATATTAAAATAATATTTTTTATTTTTTTAAAATTTATTTTTAATATTAACGCATTAATATGATTTAAAAATATAAAAATTAATTTTAAAAAAAATATTTTAATTTAAAAAAAAAACTTTTAAAATGTAAATCAAATTAGAGAAGCTGGCACAGCACCATTAGTCACCACTTTACCAAGATGCATAGATCAAGAGACCACCCGATATTGAACCGAATATTTACTGTTAGAAATTAAAAATTTACAAGGTCTTCCAACAAAATCCCGTGGGAGGGCTCTGATATCAGGTCCGTGCTTTGCTTCAACCATCCCCAATATCTCCAACTGCAGATGGCACAGTGTAGACTTTAAAGTTAAGAAACTTTGGCTTAATCAAATTATGTCCCAGGAAGGAAGCCAGAGCACCTTAACGCATCAGTTGCTAGCGCATCCTATTTGCAAGATGCTTAACAGCAAATGATTACCCGGTAGTAATTCAGCCAAACTACAGGTAACTTATTACGATTCACATATTGCCACCTGAAGGACTGCAGATCCACTGCAATCTACAGATGGTTCATCCAAAAACATACACATACTGTCTGATTTTGCAGTCACTAGCTACCAAGGTTAAGAAGCTTGGTAACTATACGTAAAAGTTTTTTAAAAAATCAAAAGAAAATTCCAAAACACCATTTTCCACCATTTCCACCCTGGATCTAGTTTAAAAAAAAAAAAACCAAAAAGGAAAGAAAACAAAGAAGACAGGTTTAAAATCTCAGTTCTAATATAAACGCATGTCAAAACTAAAAATCCATTGGAAAAAATAAGAGATTCTAAGCACTACAGATGGATACTGGATAAATAAGAACATCTCAATCTGCTTGTCTTTCATTGAACAAAACCTGACCTACCCAACTCCTTGCTCACAGAATCTAATTCTTGAATATCAACAGCTGATTCACTTAGTTTCTTGCTTTATCATTCTCCAATCGTACATGTTAGAGTTACAATATTCTCTTTTTCCAATAATCAGGAACAATATCAGATAAGAAACAATAACTGCTATGATTAGTGACTACCAAACTAGCTTTATTGATATCCACTAATAGGTCTCCATAGAAAGTATAGCACAGGCTTAGGTACTCTGCATTCAAGCACATCAACCAAATAGATCAGGGTTTCTAGATCCGCAGACTGACATCATATTTATCTTCTACCCTCTTAGGCTCTAATGATCAACTTCTCCTCAAGATATATGAACATCAACCACAAAACAATATTGTGCCCACCAAAAGGGCCATTGAAAAGATTTTCATTTCTCTAACAGTAACTTTTAATATATATGAGGACAAAATGATTAAGAACAATGCAAACAGGAGACCACGCATCCTCAAAACTTAGACTAGAATGCTTGTCAACTCACAAATTTCAAGAGATCAAAGCAGACCTATCACAACTAATGCATGCTACCAAAATTCTAATCTCACATGGTTACTGTTTAACAATACCATCGCTTGATCTTTCAAATCCCATCGACACCATTGTACGCAATTCCAGATAAAGTTTTTTCATTATAAATATTCACTCCTGCATTATAACATTCTGTTCAGCTCAAAATGAAACCTCACTTGTTATTAATGACACTAACATTCCAACTAGAACTAATAACAACATGAAAGACCCCCATGTACAACCCCAATATACACCAGTTCCCAGTATAATAAACAGAATGTACATCATAAGATCAATAATTTTCACCTCTTTAGATCGGAAACACATTGCTACCACCATCATCTCGATCATCATCCACATCAAACAACTTGAATCCACCATCCCATTTCGCGTCTCGATAATTAAAGCCCGGGTTCACATAGCACTTCATCTCATGAAACAAGTTCAAATTATCCACTAGCTTATGAAACACATTGCAACCGCAACACTGCAAGAGAACTAAATAAATATAATTCAACAGCAAACCCTAACACTCCAAATCAAATAAATAACCAAATTGACCCGATAATTACCTGAACGAAGACAGTGCCATCAGTGTAAGCATGGGGATTGATAGCGCGAGTAGTTCTTTGACCACAAACATTACAAGTGAAGGCCACGCGCATTCGCCTACGTGGAGATTTCGTGAAGAGAGACCACGGGAGAGTCGAGACCTTCTCCGTATTGAATCCGTCCTCGGACACAGCTGTCACTGAAGGTCCTTCCATGCCTGACCCTGTAGTCCATCCTCTCACCGATGCCGCACTCAGTACCAATCCCATCGCCGCATCCTAATTCCCGAAATTGCCCCGATATAATCATCAATTTACCAATTTGTCACAGTTTAAAAAAAAAATTGAAAGAAGAATTAATTTTTTTACCTTGGAGAAAGAGGGGTTGTTGAAGCGAGGGACGATGCTGGAATCGTGAGAGCGGGATTGGAGATCCGAATCTTTCTTATCCTCTGAAATTATGAAAATAAAATAAAAACTAATTGTAAAGGAGAGAAATGATAGAGAGAGTGTGGAGGGGACTTACTTTTCGAAGAAACGTGGATTCGGAGGAGTATGGGAGGAGTATTCAGTCCCTTTCGTTTTGGAGAAAAGGAGGAGAGGGAGGAGGAGATTGCGGCGGAGGAACTTAGAGCTTCCATGGCGGAGAAGAGACGCGAAAGTCTTTGCAATGGCAGCGCCAGCCGCCAGTAATGCTCGTATGGAGTTGGGTTTTAGTGTCGGCCGATGCATAGTTTATGGGCTTCATCTCGAACCTATTCAGCCCAAAACAACACATGTGGGCTTTTTCAATCTCTAGCCCAAGATACTGAAATAAAGAGATATTATACTATTGACGTGTTTGCTGGTTTTTTTTTTTTTTTTTTTTTTTTTTTTTTTTTTTTTATGGTGCTTAGCCAAATAATATTTGACTATTTACAGGGTCCAATATTTCAACGTTTATTACTAAAAAACATAGCTTGTACAAGAAATTGTATCCTTTTTGTGCTTGTAAACTATTTTCACGGAAATAAATAAATTGTTGTACAAATTGAAAGAAGAAATCCAATATTAATTATCAAATGTAGAAATTTGGCTGAAAATATGTTCTGAACTAAGAAACTTGAACCAAATTAATTCAATTAGTTAATATGTACTCATATTTTTTTTTTATAATAAGAGCATTCTCGGATTATTTTGTACATTAATCAATTCTTAAGAACATTTTCTTATTACCGCAATATATTCAATAATTTTAATAAATTTTTTTAGATGTCATACCAAAGATTTGAATCTTAAGAATTTTTTAAAAATATATCATCCAATTAATTTTTAAATACTTGAGATTGAAATAAATAAACAAAAAAAGTATAAGAACTAGTATTCCGTGCATGAATACAAAATCCATTATTAGTAAAAAAAACATGAATATTATTACATTTTTTTATTTTAAGAATTTCTTGCTTGCAAAAGGGAGAGACAAAAGCAACCTCAGAACTCCCACCAACCAACAAACTGCTAGCTCAGATTCGAGTAGGCAAGGTAAGTCAAAATAGCAGCTGTGTTAAACCCATTGAAACTTGACCCAGAAGCCGTTGTATAAGCACCCATATTAGGGAACACAAGCCAGTCATCAACCTCCAATTCCGGCAACTGATGACCCATCATAACCGTGTCAAGAGCATCACACGTCGGTCCGAAAACCGTCGAACTGTAGCTCCTTTCTCCTTTGCACGTGGGATTCGCACTGTTAGAATTGCAAGCTAGTGGTGTGCATGTGATAGTTGCATGATCATTTAAAATACAGTTCAGGGAGCCGTAAATACCGTCATTAATCCAATACTGTCTTAACTCTCCTCTAACACGTTTTCCTATAACGTTGGTGGCTAATGTGAAAGGCGACTCGGCAAAAAAACGGCCCGGCTCAGAAATGATGGTTAGGCCCGGTTCATTTGGGAAATAAGCTTGCAGGGCGGGTTTAATTGCTGTAGCCGCTTCGTCAAATAGGGATCCAGCGGTGAAGCCGCCGCCGATGTTCAGTATCGTCATTCTAGGCATGCCAAGACGATCTGCGGCTTCAAATACAGATTTAGCCGAAGCTATGGCTCCTTCGTATGCTTGAGAATATGTGGCTCCGCTTCCTATATGGAACGAAACACCAACTACATTGAGCCTAGCCGTTTGAGCGGCTTCGAGAAGAGGCGTGACTTCTTCAGGAAGCGCGCCATATTTGGAACCCAACGGACACCTTGCTCCACTATCGTCAAGGGCTTTAATCCGAATGAGCAATGCACATTTCGGATGCCATTTTTGAATTTTGTCAAGCTCTCCTTTCGAATCAAAAGTAGTTAGATTGACGCCCACGCTGGCTGCGTATTTGATGTGTGACTCTGGCTTGCATGGATTCGCATAAACGATTCGGTCCGGAGAGACTCCCAGAGATAAAACCAATTCTATCTCGGCCTGGCTAGCACAATCAAAGTTTGAGCCAAGAGCCGCCAATGAACCGAGGAGAGCTGGTTCAGGATTGCACTTGACGGCGTAAAACGGACGTACCATGGGAAGGGTACGTGTCCACTTGTCAATGAGGGAAGACACCACTCCTAAATCTAGTACGTAAAAGGGCTCTTTGGTTTCTTGTTCCTTAGAAATTATTGACCGCATAAAATCAGTCAAGCCGGTTTTTGGTAACGCCGTGACCCTCTTGCCCGTTACACCTGGTGCACCCAATATAACACCTTGGAGGTTCCTGATGATCGACTCCATGTCTAAAATTTAAGGGCTTGAAGAAAGGAAAATTACCAAGGAAGAAGAGGATTTGAGAGTATTGGAAGGGTTTATATTTGGAGGGTATTTATAGTGATAATTGAAAGAAACAGAAGTCAAGACACTTAAGCCTGGTGCCAAAAAAAGAAGGAAAAAAAGGGTGAATTATTGAGTTACCTTTAGAGCTAAAAAGAATCAACAACATTTTTCCTTCTGAAGTGAGTTACCTAGCTAGTTTGGTATAAGCCTGTTAAGGGGTTTTGTGTGTGAAGACAAGCTGTTGATTAATTTATGGATGATAAACGTGGGTGGTCGTTTGATGAAGAGTTTGAGGTTGATTAGAACTCTTGTGGGGCAGCTATAACATGGGATATTCAAAATGATTCCTGTCGTGAAATTTGCGTGCAAGCGGTGAATGGGACGAGTCTGCGTGTAAAATGCGTGATTCTCGTTGCTTTGTATTGAAGGACAAAAACAGATGTTGAAGGACAGCCACAGATTCCTACTCCTCCTGCAGATCAGATTGCAGAGTTTAACCTCAACACAAATTGCACAACTTGCAGAGTTTCAGTTTAAGTCCAACACAAGTTGCAGAGCTTCCTTCTTACTGCAATGTTACGATTGCTCTGCATATAATTGATAGTATAGTTGTTAATAGACATAGGCTTTGATATGACCATAACTTCCTCTGCTGTAACAGAAATCAAGTGTGTTGTGTGTGTGTGTGTATACCTCTGCTGCTGTAACAGAATTGATATGAAATAATATTCTTCTTTTTCTTTGTTTCTTCACTTTGACACTCAAAACTTTTGGCAGTTGGGTTTGGATACAAGAGATACCAAGGGTAGATTTGAATTTCTATAGCTGATTTGATCTGACGATTATGACCATTGGAACAGCGTAAAGGAGACTAATTTTCTTGAATCGATTCATCCCTTACATCATTCGAAGCTTCTTTCTAGATACCTTGTTACTCTTTTGTTTTGAACATGGCATGTGGTTGAAGTTCTAGTAAAGCACTCCTTCTGTGACCAGTGACCACACCAACCCAGCTTAGATTTCTTTTCACTAAAGTCTTCGTTGGACTATCTCAGTTTGTCAAAATTCACGAATACCTCTGTTTTATAACAAGAAACATGTACATGCCCCATGATTTGCACGCGAAACTCCCTTTCAGTCCACTGGAAATGAAGTAGCCAAATTGATGTTGAGTGAGTAATTGTTTTTAGTTGAAGGTTATGCTTTGGATCACGTGTTTCTTTTGGTTCAGTTCAGTGAAGGGCAAGTGAAGAAAAGAGAGTGTCATATTGATATTCCACGGTGCTGATGACTGATGAGTATGATATCAATCTGTTTATTGAATAAACTTCTATCGCCAAATGTAAGCAGATAGTGCTAACATATTGTTGCGGTAGCTGCTGCTTTTTATGGTCCATTGATGCCTAGTTCAGGCCACTGCTGCTTCTGGACTTCCCAGTTAGGAGAGACAGACAGAATGAAGATGGACCAAACTAACTGTATCCGGATCTCTATTGGATGTCCTGTTCATATCCGTTAGCACTACTAATTATTTAACACCACTCTAAAATTCACACCCTTTGATCGTCTTGCTATTTTAACTAGATATGCTTCAAATTGAGAAAGAAGATGCAAAATCATCAGAATTTCTCAAATGAGATCAAGTTCAGGGACTGATTGTTACCCAAACAGGTGGTGGCAGAATGAACAAGGAACGGTTGTCTTTTAGGCCTCTCTCATAAAAGAAAATATGTGGACCGCACGGCTGTTTAATCTGATACGAGGGCAATCCTAGACGCTGGACATTTTATCATGGAAGTCTCCCATAAAACATCACAGCAGTTACTGAGACAATCATCGGTAAAATAGATAAAGTTCCCTTTGCAGTTTGTGAAATCTAGAGCAGATATTGAATGTGAGCAACCCCAGCCCAACAACAAGATTTTATCCTCCAAGCTATCCACCTCTGACCACTTTGACCCCCCTGCATCTAGCTTTTAAGCTGCGAATTTACGAGTTTGGTATCGATAAGAACATTATATTTCCTGAACCGACCGGCCAATAATATATGTTCATTTAAGCTTGCCATGGATTATTGCTTGTATCCCCATTGTGGTACTGGGACAGGAGGCGGATCTGCAACATGGATCAATGTTGGAGGGTTATCTGTTTTACAGGTTGAAATTCTTCCCATTTTATCAACTACGTAGAAATTTCCTGAAAGAAACATAATATCGATGGTTGGGGCTGTCTTTTTGGTAAGGAAGTAAAAGCCATGGAAGCTGACAAAGAAGATCGTGAGGCTTCCAAGGTAAAGTGCCATGATTTGCAAACAGCTGTAATGCAATGCAATCCACGTAGTTGGTTTGTTTTCAGGCTGTGATTTTTGGCAATTCCGGTTGAATGTCTGACCACCTGGACACCAATGTTTTCGGCCTTGAAATTATATAGAAGTCCAGCTGTCCTAATGTCTTTGGCCTCCAGGACGTTGGTCCTAGAGAAATGGTCAAATGGTGTGTTGTTTCTATGTGAAATCTGCTTAAGTTTTGGCTATTACTCCTTCCGTTTTCTTTTCCCTGTTTTGCTACAATTCACTGCTTAGGCAACAATGATAAGTTTTGTAGCCGGACAGGTTGCAGTTATCATAGGCATCAATCAACTAGCATTCATTAGGACATAACCGAGCACACATGACTGTTTGGTTATTTAGTAAATTTGCACATTCGTTTAAGTTGTTTAAGGACCTAGATAATGGCTCGAGACTATTGTAGGATTATAAATCCCTTCCACCTAATTCAGGCCATTTTTCACAGCAAGGAGAGACTGAAGATGGACAAAATTACTTGTATCATGTAATGTACATTAATGGATGCATTTGGGTAGTTGTTTCTAGAAGGAAATCAATTTTTTTATGTGGTTATTAAACAAAATCTAACTTTTTAGGTTCATTCGATGACATAATTAATATGATCAAATTTAATAAGAATTGGTTATGTTAACTTTAAAAAATTTAAAAAAAAAAATAATTTTATTGGAGATAATAATCTACAAGTTGACTTCGTGTTTTAGTGATTTAGATCTTAAATTTAACCAAATCTTTGTTAGGTTTTATTTCTATGTTTTTTTTACTATTAAAATAGATTTAGATAGTTACTTTTATTTTTAATTATCATAAGTGTGTAACAAATAAATGATCTATAAGTTAATTTAGTAATCTAATGATCTAGATTTTAAATCTGACTAGAGCTTTATTAGGTGTTATTTTTTTTTTTATATATAATTAAAATGAATTTAAATAGTTATTTTTATTTTTAATTCTATTTTTAATTGTTATTGGTGTATAACAAATAAAGAAAACTAAATGCATATTTTCAATACCTATTATGTATCAAAAGAGTTTAAGATTTACATTCTAACTGCTGGTAGTCATAGACTTACTTGATTGTCTTGTTATTCAACTACATAAAGCTTCAAGTTGAAAAAAAAAATGCAAAATCAATTCACAAATGACAGCCTAGTTCAGTCCTTCACGGACTGATCGTAACCCAGACAGGTGGTGGCAAAATGAACGAGGACCACTTTCGTTTTAGGCTTTCCTCGTAAAAGAAAGTGCATGGACTGCGCGGTTGCTTAATCCGATACAAGAGTAATCCTAGACGTCGGACATTTCCACCGTGGAAGTCAAAAACGCCGAAGTCGTGACCCTCCCATATGAAATCAGCACCGGCCATAAGATTATCATCTGTAAAGTAAATGCAATCGCCTTTGCATCTGTTGAAATCCAGAGCTGATACAGAGTGTGAGCAATTCCAGCCCAAAAACAACATTTTATCCCCCAAACTCTCTACCTCTGACCACTTTGATTCCTCTCTCTCTAGCTTGTAAGCCACAAAACTGAAAGTTTCGTATCCATAAACAGGAACATGATATTTCCTGAGGCGACCTACTAATAAAAGACTTCCATTTAAGTTTGCCATGTACCATTGCTTGTATCCCATTTTTGGTGGTACAGGCGGTGGATCTGCAACATGGATCAATGATGGAGGATTGTCTGTTTTACAGATTGAAACTCTTCCCACTTTATCAATTACAAAAAAATTTCCTCCATGAAACATAATATCTTTATAATTCAATGGTGGCGAGGTTTCTCTGATGATAGTCCATGCTATGTCTCCTGATGCACAAAAGGCTAAATTTTCATGCTCAGTACCATATATGGCCATGACCATGAAGTTGGAAACCAAGGAAGGATCAACAGACACTCTGACTTTTCTTATAAACCTGTCTCTTAGACGTTGTTTGGACGACCTAATGGAACTCGGATGCAGGTTCCGTGAATTTTTAAACACTACTTCAGTAGGGAAATTAGGGGAGGTGGATAGTGAAGGAAGATCGATTCTGGCTTTTGTTAATGGATTTAGGAGAAATATTGCGGGGGTTTCCTCGACCATAACCAGCCAACCATGTGAAGAACCACAGCACCGTTTTTCATAAGATTCAGGCAATTCCAGGCGGTATGTTTTTCCGTCTGCAAGGTTGTAGAAGCCTCGGTGGTTTGGGCTGTCGTTTTGGTAAGGAAGCAATAGCCATGGAAGCTGACCGAGAAGGTCATGAGGTTTCTTGGGTAAAGCTGATCTCCATGATTTGCAAACAGCTCTAACAAAACGACAGCTTCGCAAGTTAGTTTGCTTTTGGGTTATGAGTTGTAGCAACTCGGGTGGAAGATCTGACCACCTGGACATGATTTCTGGTGAGTTTGCCGAAAGTTAGTTTTCTGAAATATTAATTGAAGTCTTATTGTCCCTAGCTTCGCATCAGGAATCTCTACTTTGGAGAAATGTTAAAAAGATGTGTTGCTTTCTTGTTTCTATGTGCAATCATTTTGTGTTTCGGCAATCTCCTTGTGTTTTAGCTTTTCTTCTTGGCATTTTCTTCTTGTCCATCAAATCTTTTTCTTTGATGATAAATCAAGTCTCGGCATTTGTACTTGTCCATATTTATTTTTGTTACATACGCAAGCACATGCCACAAGTTTCTGGATCCAGGAATAATCCTGGAGGATTAGAACCAGATGTTTGTTTCCTGTTAATATTCCCGCATTGGTTTTAAATGTTTCTCAATCTAGTTTTAGAGGTTATCGATTGAGAATTCATTTGGAGATTTCCTGTGGCAATTATGAATTGCTACAATTCCACCAGATAGAAGTGCATTGCTTAGGTGCTTAGGAACAAAGGTCATTGGTTCTGCGCAGCATTTTGTTCTACACTAACAGCTCTAAATCTGTTTCTGATGTAAAGTTCCCTTCTCGGTTATTCGATTAAAGTTTTGCTTCTGAAGTAATAATTCATAAATAAGAAGAATCTGACTATGGGAAACTGGCTAGATCAAAGTAAAGAAGCTCTCATGTGATGATAGACAATTGTTTCGGAATTGAGATATCCAGGAACGAATACTTTCTGAGAGGGCAAAGAGATAAAAAGAAAGGAAAATTTGCATCATTTCTCCTAAGACTATATATTTACACCTGATTCACGGACTGATTGTAACCCAAACAGGAGGTGGTAAGATGTACAAAGACCTGTCGCGATATTTCAGCAATTAGATGCAGGAGTTCTGATGGAAGTTCCGACCACATGGACTCGTTTGATGTTTCTCAGCTTTTTTGTCTAGTGAGTGCTTTCTTTGGTGAAAAGTCTAAGTTATCTGCCTTAAAGTTTCTGACCTTCGGTGCTTTAAATTAAGAATTTAAAACAACTTGTATCTGCCAAAGTAGTTCTTGTCCAGATTCATTGTTAGGTTTTTGTCTTTGTCTGGCTTGCTTAGAAATTTTTTATCCTAAGCTGCTTACAGTGTATACTCCCATCTCATCATCATCTTGCTGGCAACGCTAATATACGAGTGTCTAGCCCATTGGTCAACAGCAAATGCAGGTCCTGGGTTCGATCCTCAAGAGTACCAGCCTGTTTGTTCAAATACGCAATATATACGAAGACTATAGAGCTGCGTTCACACCATGCCGCACACCAAAAATGAACCAACGCAACCTTTACCTCACATCAACACTTGAAAACTCTACATATAGACGTCTTATATTTGTATTTAAGGGAAATCCCAGATTACAAATCTGAAAAAAATGAAGAAAACTCAATTATCAGAATAGTCAAAGGAAACTGAAGAAACTCCCAGCCCTTTTTCGATTTGTTAGTGCTAGTGATCTAGACTGCTTCCCTACTTCTCTGATTTCCCTCCACCAGGTAAACAAAGTTAATATGCTGTCTATTTCACTGGCTAAATGTTGCATATACTATTTATTGGTTACATCTACATCTACATGCTGGTACAGCATTAAACTCTCAAGACAGGAGAGACGAAGCAGTGAAGTGAAGATGGAGATAACATATTCTTGTGTTTTTCCTGTTTTGAAATAACAAAAATTATCCGACTTCGTTCCTCCAACCAAATGCGTTTCTATCCTTTTTGTCCTAACCAGACGCAACCACATCAAAGAAATATTATAATATATAATTAAAACAGCAAATATTATTATATCTAGACCACAGATTATATTCATTTACATGTCTGCAATTTTCATGAAATGCCTGTAAAGAAAATGTACAGTGTCTGTGCTGTTCCTGCAGGGGATGTGGAGCAAGGGGGAAATGGAATTGTGAAAGTAACAGCAGTAGTACAGGGCAGTAAATATATAGAAAGAGCATGCACGCTAGCTAGGAGTATAGATAATTGAATGGGGAATCTTTGTCTGACTCCGGAAGTGATGATAGCAGGCATCCTTTACTCTTCTTACTGAAGAACGCCCGACCTTCCATCTTCACACATTTACTCACCTCACCAAACTTTTCCCAGTAATAAAATAAAAGGAGAAAACATTGTCCTTCCTTTGCCACCGCCTCTGCAACGAAAATGTATTAGAAAAGACACTCTGTTTGAGGGATTCTACTCATTGATTTCGAACTCGACAAATCCAGAGGAGAAGAGAGCTTCTCTAACCATCATTTTATATCCCTTGGGATTAACCTCTGAGATCAACTCGGTGCTGCATAACTATGCTCATTTATTTCTCTCCATACAAACAAAATCGTTTAACTGTCCTCCGGCCTGTATTATTATATGCGGTGCCTTGCGAGGAAAAGCGAAGAAATGTTAAATGAAAAGTGATGATGGAGACGGTGATGGGAAAAGGGGCCTCTCTTCAACGAATCAACCGATCCACTTGTCTTTTGCTTCATGAGATGTAATGCTGACTTTTTATGGTTACTCAAACCGAGAGGATTCAATTAATCAGGTGTTCTTGCTAGTGATGCCCCCATCTTGTTCATGATTACATCCTAACTTAATTTTCAAGGGGACGCGTATGATTAATGAGACCGACCAAAATAATCCGTAGAAATTAATATAAAATTAATTGAACTAAACAATTTTTTGAATTTGTTGGATAATTTTGGTTACGAAATTTTAAAAAAAGGGTTTAACTTAGTTTTGACTTCAAATTTTAGAAATCGAAAAAACTAGCTAAACTGACAAGCTAAATAAAAAAATATATAGTAAACTAAAGGCCCGTAAAATAAAAACTTGTTAAAATAACCCAATTAAATGTTTATTAATTTAAATTGGATTATTTTGTTTTAACAAATATAAAATTGAACTCATTGTTTTCATCATTTTATTTTATTTTATTTAGTTCCATTTATTTAAAAAAAAAAAATAGCACCGTTGCATTTTCTATCCGTACCGAAATATTTGAAACGATGCCCATCCCTAATGCATTAATTTCTCTCCTACTTCGGCAGCAATAATGAAAATATGAGGCAACAAGATTAGTAAATGACCGTCAAATACCATCCCTTCGATTTGCAACTAAAGTAGGACTAAACCGACTCGTGATGCTTAAGCCTTAAAAGAAAGAAAATGCATCCCTTTTCTTGGAAGATGAAGGTCCAAAATCTACGAGTCGATAACCTTTGAGATAAATTTTTCATTTTTTGTGTATAAAATTTTTACATGAAATATCCGTTCGTGTTTTAAGACAATCAAATTGATGAACGAAAGAAGAAATAATTTAGCCATCATCTACCTATCGTATAGGAAGGAAAACAAGAGATGACTGAGGCGCGCGGGCTCTGAGATTATTGCCAAATTCCCAAAGATACACCACAGCACTGGAAATATTACTCTACATGGCCCAAACTACAGTCCTGAAGCACCGAAAGGAAGATAGAAAATAAAAGTTTGGACTAAGAAGATCCGAAAAAACTAGCAGTGAAAGCTGAGTCACATATGCTAGTTCGGAGCCTGAAAATTCCTGAGCATTCTTGTTAATTATGTTTTCTGATCATTGTTAAGGTGAAGAAAACAGAAGCACAAACCTTCTGGCAGGCCTGTGTAGGCATGTAGACGAGAGATGGCTTGAAATAGAGAAAGAAATGAAAGAGCACTAAGATATTGGCACGGCTCAATCAGAGACGACCGACCACCATTATTCTTTCAAGCTTTGATGATCTTCTTGAAAAAAAATGGTGTCTTTTCTCTGAGTGAACCGGGCCAACATCGCAATGACACTTTCAAGCACGCGCAAACTGTCTCCCCAGCTTCAAGAAAGAGCTGCATTCTGTATTGCAGAGAGAGAGAGAGAGAGAGAGAGAGAGAGAGAACAGACATGCAAGGTTGAAGAGAAAGAGAATACAAGTCATGAAACAAAATGAGGATGTGCCCTATCAAATTTATGCAGATTGAGAAAGAGAGAGAAGGACCTTTGCTGGTGTGTGCATTAAAAACCCTGGACAACCTAAACCCGCATCAAGGACCAGAGCATTGAATGGTAACCCACGAACCACCACCTCCATAATATTCCCTGCAATAAATTTCCTCTCTGTCTCTCTGTATGATACAGGGCCTTGGCCCTCTCGCATTAATAATGGCAATGGCTCCATGATTCTGTACAAGCCTTTCTTTTGACCCTAGACGAACAAACCAGAGCAAACTGATCGGTGCTGAAACCGTTTTTAATAAGGGAATCGTCCCATAAGGCCATGACTCTCCAGTCTGAACTGCTTCTTAATTGCTATTGTGGAATCTCATCAGTTTTTGTCTCTTTATTACCCATTTTAACTGCCGGTGTTTAGCAACCAATGACCCCTTTCCATGACTTGAATTTTGAAATGAAAGCACAAAAAAAAAAAACAATTATTATTTTCTGTAGGCATGTTTAAAAATAAAGGTTAAAAAAATATGAAGAAGGTTACTAGGGCGAACAACAAGCCCTTTTTTCAACAAAGTGACTTGCATTATATTGGGGCTTGGGCTAGTTTATATCTCATTACAAGGGCATTTTTTAATTTTTTTTAAATCTAAAAAAAACAGTAAATTACTTAACAAGCATTGAGATTTAATTAACTTGTATAGAAGACACTTCAATTTATTTTATCATTGCATATATATATATAATTCAAAGAAGATCTTAGGCTCTGAAAAACCTCAAAGGACAAATTGTCATAATCAACTGCGCAAATGTCTTCTACAATTATAATCAAGCAACGCATAGGGGCATTACCAAAGCACATATTTTAAAAGTCCTGCAAAAGAAACCTCTTTTGATAGCAGCTCCATAGCAACCTTAGAAACCATAATTATAAAAATCTAGGTAATTCAAAACAGTTTTATTTCAATATTTAAAAAAATAATTAAAAATATATTATTTTGAAAAAAAATTAAAACTTACCATGTTTATTAAATTCAACCGAATCAATTTTCAGTCAATTTTGATATAAAACCGATCGAAACTAGGACTCTAATCAGTGGGTCACAAAGTCAACTTACCGGGCTAGTATAAATTTGATAACCATGATTTTTATCGTCTTATAAATCATGGTCCTAAAAAGTTTTATGGATGTGTTCCATGTGAATCATAACAATTTAATTGGCACCGTGGGCTCGATTTTGTCACTGGATCGATAGTGCCGTTCGACTCGATTCATAGTATCTCGAATAAAAAGATTAGGCCTTCTCTAATTTTGTGTTCCCCTTTTCCCAACCTGATTTTGTCACCGAATCCGAATCTAATTTCATGTCCTCTTCGGCTCTTACTCTTAATTGGTAAGCAACCTAAAAAAAAAGAAGATAAAAACTGAAATTCCTTCTTCCTGAAGTCATTATAAGTGCATAGCTCGCTGTTGCACGGACAACCCTCTCCTCCGGTTCCTATATTGTTTTCCTCAATTTTATCTGTGTTTTAGGACAACGAAACATCGGTTTAAAGAGTTCAATCTGTAGTTCTTTTGTTTTTCCAATGGTTTCGCTAGCACTGTCGTTGGATAAGTCAACGTGGCATGGCCAGGTAACCTTCTAAATCCCCCTTCTACCCGTTGCAAATTTTGCTGTCCTCTCTCCTTGCTTATCTTGTTTCCTTCTTGTTAAACCACCTTTTCTTTTCTTTCTGGAACTATTTAACTCTTCAATGTGCCGATAATAAAACCTTAACTCGACGATGAGCTACTAGGGGTTGTGGGTTTTTTCTGATTGCTCGAAAGAAAAAAAAATTCGGACTGCACATATTGCTTTTTTCAAGTTACAAGGGATGAACTCGACGTAACCTCCTGTATAGCTATAGGTTCCTTAGTTTATTTTAGGGGGAAGTACTATATTTTATGCACTTTTATGTATAATTTATTAGTTTATTCAACTTGGTGCAAAGCCCATATCGGGGACTTAACTTTATTGAGTATTAGAACAATCTTATTTTAACCAAAAAAAAAAAAAAGTCAACATGTTTTTGTTTACTAAAATCAATCAAGTTGTTGCTCAACCCGGATTTTTTTAATGGATCAAGCTTCTTCTTTTTTGAATCTAAACCAGTTTAGATTTTAAATTAATTTATGAAGGCGGTCCAAGTTTTATAAGAAAAGTCTTATGTATTAACTATATTGAATACCAATGGGTTTAAAAAGAACTCTGTATTTTGGATTTATTTTCTTTATTTTCATGGATAAATATTAAGCTTTCTTCACATCTTTGGTTAACATTAGCTCCATGGACTAGATACCATTAATTTATATAATTACATGGATTTTTAATCTTTGACGGGTAATTGAAACCTCACACTACTGCAGTAATAATAATTGTTGTATAAGCTGGTTGAAAATATTTCTTATCATAAAATAAATAAATATTTGTTTTATGCATATGCATACGTACCTTGTATACACTTTTAACTGAATCAGTGGTTATAGTTTTTTTTTTTTTTTTTTCAATTTTAATCCCTTCTTTCCCATCAGATGCCACTTCATTGTTGCATAGGCTAACTCCCTATCTCGTTTTCTACTTTGATTCCCGCAGATGACAATCAAAGCTGGCTTTTCTCTCTTGCCAATTCTGCTGTTCTTCCTCACTTCACTACTTTCCTGTGGAGCTATCTACACTATAGAGAAATTTTATACTAGTTTTTTGCTTATGATCATGGCATATTTGTTAAATTTAATGCAGATATCTTTGTGGGAATTGGACCAAGTTCATAAGGTAATCAAATATTTAAAAAAAGAAAAAAAGGAAAAAAAATGATTCTTCTACCTGTTGATTTTACAATACACAGACTAATTGATTCCAAGTCTTTGCAAAATTACTGTAAAAAAATCATTATTTGATTAAATTTAGTGTTTCTAAATGCGAAATTACATCTGCAGGATTCAGAGGACTTGTTTTCTATTGCTTCGACAGCAGATGAGCATCAGGCATGCAATCCCTTTGTTTCTTTATTGTTATTCCTTGTTAGTAAATGGCTTCATGTTGATTCACTCTTCTTCTCCAGATGACATTTACTCTTTCTCCTTTCGATCAGCCACATGCCGCCGTACTGTTCCCTGTCATATTGCCCTCCGTGGCAGCGTTTTACACCATGGAAGAGAACGTAATCGTGGGCTTGGGATTCGTGGTTATGGCATGTGTCTCATTCTTAGCCCTGTATGAACTGTTTTTTCCATCTCCTGTCAACTCACCAGCCTTTGATTTCTGGCATGAATGGACAGGCCTGAAATTGTGCAAGGTATTAATTCTTTTTTAAAAAAATTATTTCACAGCATTAAAAATCCCTTAGGCTACGCAGCTATTACTGTGTTTTAATTAAAATACAATTTGTAGTTATTTGGTTAAAAAAAAAAAATGATATACTATTCATTAGATTTCCTTTTCTTTTTTGCTTGGAAATACAATATTTAAAAAGCAAGGTATTTCTTTTTCTTTTTTTTTACACTATTCATATTAATTTCACTTTTTCATTGAATAGTATAATTAACATGAACAGTGTATAACGATGCACTCTTCATGTAAACAGTGCAAGAGAATTGCACCGTTCACTTAAAAAATAGTGAATTGTGCAATTCTCTTACACTGTTCGCTTGCACTGCGTGAATATTTTTTTTTAATAGTGTATTAATTTTTTTAACATTTTTTTTTTAAAAAAAACTAGTTTATAGTGGATTTTATATATAATAATATTTTATCTAATTTTATTACACACTAAAAAAATTATGAAAATTGTAGTTCTTGTCAGATGTATTTTTCGTAATGGAATTATAGATGGTTTCATAGAATAATAAAAAATATTTTATATAAAGTATGATTTATTTCATGATATAATAGTAATAGTTAAATCCACAATATTTAAACTAAAAATATCAATATCAATATATATTTTTTAAAATTATTTTATAACCTTAATTTTAAAAACATTCTTAATCAAACACATTAAATTATTTTTTCTTCAATTTTAATTTCAACCACAGTTTTAACCAAACATTTATTTTTTCAAACTAACCTCAACTAAAAATATTTTTTATAAAATATTTTTTTTCAAATCACAACCACAACAACTACCGTAATACCAAACACACTCTATGTGAACTTAATCATATTTATAAAGACATGAAGATGGGGTTGACCCTTATGATATTTTTTTTATTAAAAAAATTAAACGTTTTATATTTTAAAAAAAAACTCAAAACAAAGTTATTTTAATAATAAAATAATTTAAAATTAAACCTCAACTAATGATAAACTCTGAATTAATAGGTCATCAAGTTGATTCATTAATTCGAACAGGATTTTATAACTATAACATTGACAGGATGGGATGGGACTGGCATAGTGGTTGTAAATTTTCTTGCTTTTTTTTTTAAATTTGATATTAAGTATTATTTTTCCAATAAATAGTACTCGTTGTGAAAATTTTGAAAATTTAATGTGCAGACACTGATACCAACTTCGCCGGAAGACAGGAGACAGCAATTTGAAGTGCTATATCACCGTATATCGGGTCCTGAGGATGACGAGAGAGAGGGGAGTGAGGAGAGGAGTTTGATTTCTGAAGCTGAGTATCTGGAGGGAGAGGAAGGAGTTGGCGAGAACGATGTCCAAAATCAAGGGGCTGAAGTTGAAGGATTGAAAGACAAAGGACTTAAATTCGGCATTGAAATCAACGAGGACGAATGGGAATATATAAAAAACTCTTCACTTCATGCCAAAGACACCCAAAGTGGGAGTTGAAGATTGGGTCTTTAATTCTAGCAATGAAAAAGAAAATATGATTAAAACTCGATCAAGTTTCCTTTTACCTTTCCTTTTCCTTGCTTAGCTTGTAGGTCGAGGCTAGTTCTTATAGGGTTTGTTTTTTCTTTCCCTTTAACCGAAAAGGTCATTCCTTTTAGGCACATGTGTTTATGTGTTTTTTACGGTTATTATATTATTATACATATATATAAAAGAATTGATTTTTTCATGTAAAAATAATATAATTATAAATTTTGCTAATTTCTTTTTTACTGTATCATACTGTAGTTATATCAAAATTATAATTTTCAGGGTTTTTTAATAGAAAATTACTTGATATATTTATTATTTTACACTTGACTGGTTTATCATAATTTTTTTTGTAATTTTTTTTTAGTTTTTTCTTTTTTTTCTTTACACTTTTTTCTGGAAAAAATATTATTTTTTTATTTTTTACACTTTGAATATTTATCACTCTATATTTTATCTATTTATATCATTCTTTGTTTTTCTTCTCTTTATTTTTTTATAAATTTTTTTTTTCACAATTTAAAAAAAAATATTATACAAAGACTAAGAAAATAGTGTTTACCTATAATAATTACAAATAGTATTTCATTCTTCTGTTAGGTTAAAATTAGGTTAAAAATTAGCTTGAGATCTTACATATTTGTATCAATGTGCGTATAATTTTTATTATATTTTATTATATGTAAGTATTGATTTTTTAATTTATAATTATATTTTTTACTCAATATCAAAAAATACACTAATAACACTTATGTATTAATTCTTTTGAAATTACTTAATATGTAGCGAAGCGAGTTGAATTGATACGTTAACATTTTTTTATATAATTTAGTGACGCATATGGTTTTTGATATATTTAATTAAATGCATGTATAAATTTTTTTATTTATAATTATATTTAAAAAAAAAACACATTTAAAAAAAATTGCATATTTATTTTTAGTTTTTTTAAAAAAAAAATTACCCCACCCCACGGTAAAATGTGAATTAAATAACTAGTTTGGATCTATCCCTTGATTTATTAAAAGAACTTCGTACAATTTTTTTTCAAATTGTAGTTTTACGAGCTGGTAAACTATGTTCTCACCGGCAAGGCTCTGCAGTATTCTGCTTGGTGTTAATGGTTTAAATTATATGACGTGAATGTCATGGTTTTCTTTTCATTTTTCTTTTTTTTTTTGAAGAATCTAATGAATATATTTTAAAAAAATTATTATTAATATGGATATTCAGGTCAAGTTGGACGTACCTTCAATTAATTTCACAAACCCTGCAATTAAACAATCATATAATTTTTAATAATTTTAAAATTTATAAAACTTGATCTAATAATTTATAAAAAAAGTAAATTTAAAATATAATTAATTGAGATATAACCTTGGGATTCTTAAAACTTTTTTTCAAACTCAATGTTCTTAGTCTGTGCAGTATGGAAAGAAAAGAAAAGGAATGCTGCGTGTCCTAGGTATTGGAAAATCATAAGATATTGCAAAGCATATTTTAATTTTACAATTATTTCACGTAAATACGTGGTTAATTTGGTGTAAAGCTAGAGTAATGGGGTTATACGGATTAACTGAGATACTTATTTAAAAAAAACAAATAATTTTAAAAATATTAAATCAAAATTTTAATTGGGTCAATTCTAAGTGCTGAGTTTAATAACAACAATCCACTTCATTTCATGTGAAAATACTAGTCCTCTGGGTGTATGCAATTCATCCATTCATACAGAAGGAAATCCGTTACCATGACTGTTCATGAACTCTACTTGCTCCACTTTTATTTAAGTGGATGGATAATTATTCCACCGTGCTGGATAATAGTTCTTTTGTTGATCTTATCATTGCATAGCATCTCCGCAAGGGTATTCATTTGTCACGAGTCATGACCTAATGTATCTAGTCTCGACTCTCGAGCTTCTTTCGATAGAGAAAAGAGAATAAATTTTTGTAGGGTCAGCGGTAGTTTTTGCCCACACTCGGTGTGTGTATGCTCCAAAACACTGTTAAAGAAACAGCCCAGACCGAGTCCACATCCCACGTTGGACCGTGATGGGAAAGAAGAGGTGGTCGTGAATTTACACATCGTACCATGCTCGAATCATTGATCTTTGGTCTGCCCTAGGATTCATTGAAAAGGTGGGGCGTCGGGTGTTCTTGTTATATCCAGAGAGACCAGTCACTGTCTATTTCCCGGACAGGCTTGCTTGCTACCGTGGATGATGAAGCATCTTTCTGGCCCATCCTTGCAACATGCGGTAATTTGCTTGATTTTTCTCTCGAGAGAAGCCCAAAATCTTGGCACTAGTGGCACCACACTGTTCATATTGCCGTAACTTCAATACTCCCACGGGAAGGAAAAGGTTCTTTTAATACCAAGGACTAAAAGATTCGAGGAATCTACGCCTAATGTCGCTACTGGCATGACACCTGCAAAACGAGATGGAATAGGCTAGTGGGTTGAAAGTTTTTTTTTTTTTTTTTTCATCCTTATGATTTTTTATTTTATATCTGCTTGCCCTCTTTATTTGTATTTATGTATATATAATTTTTTTATTTTCAAAATTATCTTTATTTCATCCGTATTTGATAAGAAATCTAGATTACTCTTAAATTTCCATAATTTATTGCATCTCATTTTATTAGACACTTGTCAAGATAAAAATAAGCTTGGGACATATTATTCCATGTAACCTTGTGATTTGAGAATAACAGAATCTTCTAGTCAAATAAAAAGGTTGATATTAATATAAATAAAAATAAACGAGGACAAACAATTATAAAAAAATAATTAAAGAGATTAATATAAGCTCTTTACTTATTCTAATGATGGCCAATGTTTTGTAGAGAGATAGAGAGAGAAGTTTGTCTGGGCTGCTGGCAGCCAAAACGGACGGCACCCTTACGCTGCTTGTGGATACCACCCCGCGCCACACTGTCTAGACCGGCCAGGTTTTTCAGACTCGTACACAATTTTTTTATATTTTTATGAAGAAATTCTTTACAGACACGCTATTTTATGCAGGGTTACATCATTTTTCTCGGCAAATCTCAGCCAATGGTTACGTTTAAACAACAGATAACTACCAATAAAATGTGTGGCTTTACAATCAATGAGAAGCATCAACGTTTCCGATTGCACATCTTGAGATGAGTGTGATTAAAAGCTATAAATATTTTATTCTACCAGGTAAGCATGACATATTACAATTTTCTCATCTTTAGATGAGGAAATTTTCAATTTTGCTCACTGAAATCTTAGAAAAACTAGGAGAAAATCGAGGGATTTAGGGGAGAATTAAGGGGAACTCGGACACACAGCTATAAACACTTTAGTGTCTGTTTGTTTTTATATTTTAAAAGTATTTTTTAAAAAAATTAAAATTTTTTATTTTTTAATTAATTTTAAATTAATATATTTTTAGTGTTTTCAAGTCATTTTAATATGCTGATATTAAAAATAATTTTTTTAAAAAATTAAAAAAATCATTGACATACATTTTAACACAAAAAATTATTTAAAAAACAATTATAACATACTACCAAACAAGTTCTAAAAAAATAAAAGGTTAAAAAAAAAATAAAGGAAAGGGGCTCCATAGCCACATTAGCAAGGAAGAAAGAAAGGGGATTCGAAAATTTTTTGACTAGTTGAGTTTCAAAAGCTTGAATAATGTTTGGTAAGGGTTCTAGGCCTACTCTAGTAATTTTATACAATTCAAATAACATTTGAGGTAAAAATCATGAATTTTATGTCAAAATTTATAGAATTTTTTTGGAAAAGATACAAATTAACTATAAATTGATCAAATTCAGTTATATTAGATCGTGTTAGGTGTTAAATTTAGTAGAATTGATAAAGAAAAATATAAAGTCCTCTTGAACCCAAGTGGCCAGTCAAAAAATAAGTTAGGCTCGCGATGTAAATTACATATAATTAAGTGAAATTGCTGTGAACTAATGTATATTTATACGAGGGAATAATTTTTGAAAGAATTGAAATATAATTTGAAATTTTAATTGAAATGTCGTCATTGTATAGTAAGAGATTTTGTTAACATGAATGTTAAGTGAATTAACTTTAGATGCCTGGGCAAATATTTAAGTGAGCATGAAGGGTTTTAGATAATTGAAATTAATGATATTGCAATATATGTATACATTTAAAAAAAAAACTATAAATGAGAATTTATCTAGTAGCAAATATGAGAAGGAAATTTGATATGCTTGTTGATATAAAAGAGACCTCGAGAGCTATGCTATAGTAGAGAGACTCTAAAATCTTTGTTTGCAAGTAAATGTTCCATGCTTTAACATTTTCTCTTGTAAGATTGTCCGTTATAATATATTGTAGACATGTTATGTTATTTTATTTTTAATCTGTAAAACATACAGTGAAAGAAATAAATTTTATACTGGTGGGATTAATGTCCAGTAAAGGATAGCGAAATTAATTTTAGCAATAAGATCAATGCCTAGCAAGAAAAAAAATCTCGATAAAGTGATTATAAATTAGTTTTGATGATGGAAATAAGTTCCGGCAACAGACATGAAGAACTAATCTTTCTCGGTATTGAGATTAATGTTTAGTACTGGGAAATATAAAATTTATTTTAGGATATAGGAGTTTTACCCAGCAATGGATAAAGAATTTAGATTGTTTAGAAGTGAAAATAACATATGCACATATGTGAACCGAGAATTATCTAGTGTTGAATATAGGTTAAAAAGAGTTTAATACGAAGATTGGAGCTTAGAAAAGAGGATGTGTATTAGAAACAATGATAAATAAAAAATATTGACATGAAAAATAAATCATGTAAGTTAAAAGTAGATTATGTTAATGTAATTGAATAAACCTTACAATGAATTGTGTCCAAACTGTTAATTTATTGAGATCAAATTAGAATTCTGAATAATCTGTATATTATGAATGCTTAGCTGAAAGTTATTTAACACAAGCATATCATTGTATTTATTCTAATTGCTTATGTAAATTATTGTTGCTTACTTAATCTACTTGTATATTAATTTACATGTCCTTCTCGGTCTTAAACGGAATAATAGATATTTAGAGATTCTTGTTTGTCCGGTAAAAAACTATAACGGCATAACTAAATGTCAATCTACCTTAAATTATGTAATTATATATTCAACTTAATTAAGATGGTATATGATATTATACTTATGCTTTTGTTGTGGCTTATACTAATATTATCAGATAATTTATGATTATAGATTTTGATTTGAATCTTGAGTACTATAACTAGATACATGATGTGACATTAGAATAAATTATAATAGCTGTGACGAGATGTGTTGTGAAATGATAAGTTCAGGATGGTTGAATAATAATTGAGCGTATATTAAAATATTACATGTATTTATCGATAAATTAAGATCTCTAGGTATAAAAAATATTTTACTGAAATTCTAGTAGATTCCCATAAAGCTACAAAAAAATCATTTGAAAAATGAAGCTTAAAATACATAAAAATATCAGGGTGTTACAATCAACCTTGTATTCAAGCTCATATATCTCAGCTCATGATCACGATGTATAAATAAAAATTAAATTTTATGTGAAGTTTTATTTGGGTATGATATAAGGTTTAGAATGAAGGTACCATTGGAATTGTTAGGGAGAATGTCACTCGTGGACTTGAAGTTGCTGGGTGGTAGGAGTCACTCTATTTATTAAAGCAGGAATTAAACTGTATTTGATAATGATTTTTGAATCTTGGAATTAGTAGAATATATTCACTCTCCACCTTGTTTCCTTAGATTGTGTAGATGCACAGCAACTTCGATGGGTTTTATTGACCTTTTGTCTTTAAATCACATTTAGAATCATTAGATATTGGATTTCCTAGGCATTATCCACGAAAGAGATGGGATGATCCCGTCAACCAAGAAAAACAAAAATAAATATACCTCGCTTGACTATCTAGCTAGACACAAGCCTACATGTCACTGATTTCTCTAGGTTTCTGTACTTCAAACATTTATTTGCTTATGTTTAGGAGGACATTAAAGGTATGATAAGGATTGTGACTGTGGTTTTATTTTAAAGTTTTTTTTTTTATTTAAAAAAAATTAAAATAATATATTTTGTTAATTTTTAAAAATTATTTTTGATATCGGTATATAAAAATGATATTAAAATACTAACAAATATTAATTTAAAATAAATAATTTTTTTTTAAAATATTTTTGAAACATAAAAACAAATAAAATCTAAAACTAATAAAAAACTAACAAAAAACACTTTTAAAACACTAATAACCTATCTATTTGTCTTATTATAAAATACTGAGTAGTATGGGCAGAGACTCGGCTAATTTAGAGGATTATTTATTTTTGAGAGGCACAAAAATAAGAGAGGGAATTGGGATAGATAAAAAATTAAAAATATAAATTAACCCGGGTTAATTTATGTGAATTTATTTTTAAAATTATGCAATTGATATGTCATATTTAGAATTCATTTTATTCTAAAAAGCATTTGATATTTTTTATGTTTTCAATAATAAAAAAAACTATCAATTTTTGAAAAGAAAACGGAATAGAAAATTAAATGTTAAGAATTTTGCTAAAATTATCACATGAAATGGACATGAATTATGGCCCCTGAACCCTCTCATGTCATGAAAGAAGAAGCCGGTGTTAGCAAGAATCCCCAAGTCTGCCGGCCTAGAAAGCATAGAAAAAGCGAAGATAAAGTCCATGGCGGCACCATCTGGTTGAAATTGCAAAGCAGCTGCTCACTGTCTTGCAAGGAAATTGCAAAATAAAAATATTTATTTATTTATTATGCTCTTTTTTAATTTTATATTTCATGTCTTGCTCTGTTTTTATATTTATCTCCATGTTTGGATTTTTTTTTATTTAAAAAAAGCTACTACCAATACCAATAAAAGCACTTGAGGTCTTGACCTAATAGTAAAAGGGGTTTGTTCCCTTTCTCTGCACCAGGGTTCAAATTTTACTGTGCACGCCTGTCACCCTTGCGGTGTCTTACATGCTCACTGGGTTTGCAGAATGTTTAGTGGACCGTGAAATTAGTCATGGTACGGGCAAGCTCGCCCAAATATCCACGTAAAAAAAAATAAAAATAGTGCGATGAGTGCTGACTCAGTGAACATTTTATTTTAACTGCCAGCATGCAATGAAGAATCTAATTGGCAGTGCATATACGTGTGTAAGTTAAGTGGAATGTTGAGGCAACAGAAGAAATTCATTGGCGAGGAGTGGAGGGGCGTGATGCCATCAAGTATCAAGGTCATCCAGAGGCAAAGACCCTTTCATTATTTTTCTTTAATTATCGACTTTTAGCCCGAGTGACGGCACTGACGGCAGAGATACATAATTTCTTATTGAGATTTATTTTATTAAATACCGTGGTATTATACAGCTGGCGATTGGTTAGTTGTTTCATTTCTCAGTAATACTTGTGGCATAATTAAAATATCACAGCAAAGATGGCGCGTGTAACCAATAAGGATGGCCTAATCATGTGGATGGTGAAGAGAATATATAATCTTTTCACCCAGACACGCGGACCAATTAGAAGACTTGTACATGTAAATATTTTAACATGATCTTTTAGAATTCGTAGCACGACCTTGTTTCATGTACCACTATCCACGAGGACAGCCTGCTGCGGATAGTTACCGGGTTCCCAAATGGATTGGTTGGTTTTTGTTGTGGACCCATCCATATCCAAATTAATGTACTCGTAATAAATGAAACGAAAATCTACTTAAAAAGGATGGATATTTGAATTTTATTTCGAAGATTGCTTTATTTATTTAAGAAGAAAGAGGATATTTATTTATTTATTTTATTTATCTTAATATTGGAAACAAAAATGTGATTCTTTCTTTGAACCAAACCGGTGAAACAAGCAAAGCGAGAAAGCAGTGTTAGAATCCACGTAGATGCGCGCTCATGGGTGCGCATTACGCCATCAGCTAAACGTCTTAATTTTTCCGTAACCTAATCATGTTTATAATACACAAAAGAAAAAAAAGAAAAGGAAAAGAAAAGGAAAAACGGAAACAGAGCGAGAGAGAAATAGAAAGAGCGAGAGAGAAATAGAAAGACAGAGAGCACTGCTAGCTTCTCTTTCTTCATGCAAGCAGGTCTCGAATCTTCCTTGTCGTTTACCGCTAAAAAATTCACCGTTTCACGTGATCGATCACCACCGCCACTGATCCTCTTCAAAAAATCACCTCGCCTTTCGTTTTTCTTTGTTTTCAATGGGAGACACCGAGAGTTGCAGCAGCAGAGCAGTGGATTTCGTGCCTCGAAACCAGAGGCAAAAACTCGATGTTTTCTACGACGTTCTTTGCCATCTTAAAGAATCGAATGACAAAGAAGCGACTCGTCCTGGCTTCGAAGATGAACTCTGGACTCATTTCCGTAGACTTCCTACTCGGTAACCTCAATCGGAATATTCCTCTCTCTCGATTTTTATTTTATTTCTTATCGTTTTGTTCGTTGTAATTCTGATCTAATTTACTGATTTTCTATTTTTTAATTTATTATTTAGGTATGCAATGGATGTGAATGCGGAGAGAGCACAAGATGTTACTATGCACAAGAGGTTGTTGCAGATGGCACGTAATCCAGCTACTCGGCCGGCGATTGAAGTGCGGCTTGTTCAGGTATGAAAACAAAGATTCGGTTAAAGATCCCTTCATGACTTTTGGTATCTACGCTTTTAATTCTTTTGCTTGGCTTTGTGTGATACTCTTGTAGATTCTTCCGGTAGAATTATTTATTGGCAGGGTAGGTGTGTCTTATTCCATAAATACTGCGATTAAATATTATTAGCAAATTGCCCTCTCTACAGTATTATTATTTAAAATAAAATTAATGATTATCCATGTTTTCACGTTTGCTGTTGTTGCTATTTTGGTTCAATGGTCCCTGATATCTTCGAACTGGCTTGCAACGTACCGAGACCAAGTCTAAGTCTAATTTCTCACGCTTATATATACAATTTAACCTCTATAAATCAATAAGTTATACCATAAAAATTTATTAATTAATCGAGATATTATTTAAGTTGACACCAAAAAGTATTATTTAATTGAGGTTATGAATTATTGAGGTTATATATATATATATATATATATATATATATATATATTCACTATGGTGTGTGCAGTTCTTGATCTCGGATAATCTTGAGGTGTCTTGGGGAATGGAACAATAGAATTCCTCTCTGGTCATACTCAAGAGTTGACTGAAAATGTTTCTATTTGTGAATTTTAAAAAAATAAAAAATTGATATGTTTGGAACAGAGGAATACGAATCCATACTAGTAGTGCTTTAGAACAGGGTGGCAGAAGAACTTGCTATTAATAGCAAGTTTCACCACTGATGTAGGAGTCAAAATACAGACTATGCTGACCGGTCTATAATTGTTTTTATCTAAATGGAAAAAAAATAATTTTCATGTTATAAATTTAACTGTTGATCTATTGTCTTGAACATGGTGAATTTTCGTTAAGAATGAAATTGATAATTTTAACTTTTGCTTGAACTATTTTTCCTGGGAATTCTAGTTTATGTTAGGGTCATATAAAGCTGTACTGTAATTGCTGTTTTAGCCTATTGTGTCCTTTACCCTGTTTCCTTTTATGCAACTTCTTTAAGAATGGTAGCATTATTACATTGCCGTTGTCACTTTGATTACAATTTGCCAACCTTTCATTGCTGGCAAATGGCATCTTGTCTTATTTTTCATATGCAGGTTCCTTCTGCACATGTTGGACTTTCTAGTGATTCGGTAGATTCAGACTCTCCAAGGAAATTGCAGCTCCAATATTCTGATTATCTCGAGAAACAGAGGCATGGTTATGCAAATTATATTATTTGGATTTGCATTTTCTTTATGAAAATATGCAACTATTAATGTCTTGTATTTGTCTCTTCGTTTCATTTTCAGGATTCATCCACCTCCAGCTTTTGGTTCATTGACTGATTTTGAACTTCTTCATAAAAATCAGAATGATGATATCGCTGCGCTTACCAGGCAAGTTTACTTCCGCTAATGGTTCAAAATGTTCTTTCCTGGTTGTGAACTCACAATCATTCTTTTGTTTAATTTTTCTTGGGTCGCTTGATGTGATTTACTATCCTGTAGCTGTTCTGTTTCCTTATTGCCTCACCCAGACTAGGCTTGCATGTAATTTTTCTGAATGTGACCTTCGAAATTCAAAACAGCTTCTGGTCTTGTGAAAAATGTTTTATATCTCAACCAAAGAAAGGAAAACATGTGGGGGGATATTCTGAATCAAATTGGATTTTTCAGGATATTCTAGATGAAATTTGAATCGTCCTTTCTTCTCCCAATATTTCCTTCTTAGATAGAAAGGAAGAAAAAAGAAAAAAAGAAAGAGATGCGCCGCTCCATCAAAATGTTTTCTTATATATGTGACACGTGAAGAAGATGGCTGGGGTAGTCGGTGCTTCCTGATGCAACTAGCCCCAACATTAGAATTAATTAACTGGTCATTTGTTTTATGTGTTGCTAACTCATGCGATCAGTAGCTTAAGCATTTGATTCTAAGAGTACAAGCAGATTCAGAATTCTGCATATCAGGAGTTCTGAACTATGAGGCTGGGATCCTTTAAATTCTAGTGTTTATGAAGGCTGATAGATGGTGTCTGTAGACACGTTGCTTTCTCCCTTTCTTGTTCCTTAGCTGTGTTAATCCTTTGCTTTCTTTGAATGAGTAGTTGTGCTATATGCCATTTGAGGCAAATATTTTCATTAGCTTATGGAAACGCATTTTAGTTATTGTGAAAATAACACTGCAATACTTCCATGATTTTGTAGGCTGATGCATGAAATTACAATTTCAACTAATGATAAGCCAAAACTCCTGAGTCAGGTAGCTGACCTCTTCTAGTTTCTGAATCATTTGTAGATGTCATCCGCGTTGCATTAGTCTTGGTAGGCATATTGCTTTTGTTGACATTCTGCAATGAGCATTGCATACATGGAATTTATTGCATCCTTGATTTAGCATCTGTTTTTTAGACATCTTCTGGACATGCGTGCAGGAACAGTCTTGACATATATGAGGCATCTGACCTCAGATTTATTTTTGGAGTTGAAAGCTGACATACAAAAACATCATGATTTGAAGGATAAAGTGTGCATGATGTAAAGGATGAAGTGTGCATTTCCATTCACTGTGTTACAATTAGAGGATCAATCTTACTGAATCATTTGTCATGTAATTACTTGATCTTGAAGGATTTTCTGCAAATCATTCTTTTCTTAATAACTTTCTTTAACTTCTGTTTGGGAACCCATCTATAGCTTTATTCTTTCATGTTTCTCAGTTAATTCATCTTATTCATGGCCTTCCACTGCCCAGGGAGTAGACTTCAAGAGCTCTTGCTCTGTGTATCCTCCTCCTACTTATTCTGCATTTTTCATTGTTGACATTTTTATAGTATTCCTATATCTTGCATAACTTCCAGTTTATTTTCTGATCTTTTTTATGATTGGATCCTTTCTACTACCAGTCAAGAACAACTGTCCATAGTCTGCCTCTCCTCTTGGATCTTCTCTGCTAGCATTCATATGGATTTTTAGATGAAATATTTGTATGCATTTTTATTGTATTCCTTGATTGTTGCACAAGTTCTGGTTTATTTTCTGATCTTATGACTTTACTTTCTAGCACCAGTCGAGATTCGTGTCCCTTACTTTGATCTTCTCTTCTATTAATCACATGGATTCCTAGCCTCAAGATGACATGTTATACAGTATCGTTGTTTTTCAACAGAAGTATCTGCATATAATATTATTGTTGCGATAACTTGAAGTAATAATTCTTTGTGCAACAGAACTATCTGCATATAATATTATTGTTGTGATTGACCTATTAAAATCAATTTTGTTTTTCTAATTTTTGAATTTTCAGTTGACTTCCTTGCTGTCTGAGATTGGGCTCAACATTCAGGAAGCTCATGCTTTTTCCACAGTAGATGGCTACTCCTTGGATGTTTTTGTTGTTGATAATTGGGCACCCGAGGTACTACCCCCATTTTGCTTCACCTTAGGAATAACATTAGATTTCTAGTCCTTTAAGAATGATCATGTGGTTTCCAAGATTTACTGTACAGTTTTGATGGAAATCAGCTCTTGATTTGTAATCGTTCACAATTTTTTGTGGGGAGCAGCACATTAATCTATATCATTGTTTCTTTCACCGCTTAGTTACAAGATCATGAAAGAACACTATAGTGGAATTTTAAACTGTCTCTTATCTTCTGACAACACTCACGACTTACTTCCATAATTATTTACAGGACACAGAGCGGCTTAGAAGCATGCTGGTTAGGGAAATTCCCAAAATCGAGGTAGCCCTTCTAAATGCTACTTTTATACTAAATTGGATGTTAGTAATTAATTTCCAGAGCGAGCTTGTGTTCTCTTGTATGTTATTTTTAGGGCTTTGTTTGCTCATTGTTATGTTAATGTAATTAAAATGGTAAATGAGCAGCACTGATTATCATGAACTTAGTGCCACTTCAGTACTCTTTTAAATGATGTATAGTTGATAATTTGAAGTGCAATGCAGAAGAATGCATATCCTGTTGTGGAGCAAGATCAAACAGGAATCAGCCTTGTCTCTAGTCACATGAACGTTCCCGCTGACTCAATTGATGTTTGGGAAATTGATGCACACCAGTTACTATTTGAGAGAAAAATTGCAACTGGATCTAGTGGAGATCTGTGAGTTCTTGTCATCGTAAGACCTGTGATCTGTTCTCATACGAGTGCTTTTTTAATAGAATGATTTAATTGAAACAGGTACAAAGGCACCTTCTGCAGTCAAGATGTGGCTATTAAAGTGCTTAGGGGTGAGCATCTAGATGATAAACTTCAGGGGGAATTTGTTCAAGAAGTCTCTATCATGAGGTCAGTTATATTTTTGGTTCTTTATCGATTCGATCCATCTGAATGCTTACAGAGATGCTCTCTGAAATTCTGAAAACATTTGCAGTTACAGCTGGAACTTACAAATATACCAGTGGAATCATGTTTATATACTGGCACTATATCCAAATGTAAACTAACCAGGTTGATAATCCTGACAGTTAAGAAAATTTAATTATTGGATGAGCTGTCATGACTCCTAACAAATATTTTCTGTAAATGTTTTTTAGTAGTTTGAATCCCAAGAAAATGCAATTTCAACTCACAAATAGTGAGCAATGGGTAATGTTTTCTTGTGTGCTGAAGAGGCCATATCTAATGCCATGTAATTTGTGGCACAAGTGAAGTAGCTTTTCTAAATTCTCATGTAATTTGTGTGACAATTTAGAAATTTGTACACAAATGCATCATATGATATATTTCTTCTGTATCGAGTACCAAAATCTCTCTTGTAATCTAGCTTTCTAGGAATTCTGGTCCATAATCTATCCTGGGAGCATGAATATTGCATTAAAGTGTTTTCAGTGTTCCATTTCTACTTTGTGAAGTCTCTCTTAAATCGTTTGGGATCTTAAAGAAAAAATAAATGCTGCCACTGCACTTCTACACGCACTAATTTCTTCTAGGTTCCCCTTCAGACTCCTTTGCAATTTGCAGGAAAGTTCGTCACAAGAATGTTGTGCAATTCATAGGTTCATGTACCAGACCTCCAAGCCTGTGCATCGTGACAGGTGATTTGGATTGAACTCATAGATATATGTGTACCTTTAGCTAATTAATTATATGTTGGTTTGTAGTGTAATTTTAATACTGCACTCATGAATTGCCATTTCAATGTGTGTGATGTTTTTCTGTTTGCATATAAAACCCTTCTCAGAATTTATGTCTGGTGGAAGCATGTATGACTTTCTGCATAAACAGAAGGGAAGTTTAAATCTTCAGTCTTTACTACGAGTAGCAATTGATGTTTCCAAGGGAATGCACTGCTTGAACCAAAATCATATAATACATCGAGATTTGAAATCTGCCAATATCTTGATGGACGAAAATGGAGTAAGTGATTCACTTCCACAGTATTTAATTATCAATCTGGTCCGTGCTCCTGTGTTTGTTCTTGCTCTTCTGAGTTCTGGAACTGCATCAGTTTTTTTTCTCTATTTCAAACATTACTTTATACTTATTGTGTCAATTGACCATCATCTTGCATTCGTTTTTAATTGATGCCTCAAGATTTCCTGTTTCTCTCAGAACTAAATTGTGTTTCAAATTGAAAAGCTGGAAGAGCTGATTAAATCCTCTTAAGAGGAAGAAAGGCAACCCTGGTGAATCAGCTTTTTCTATAATAGAAAATAAGTTTACAACTTTGCTTTTTTGGCTCTCACTACCAGTTTTTCTTAAAATTTCTAAAATTTGGCTAGCAGGTAGTTAAAGTTGCTGATTTTGGTGTTGCTAGAGTGCAAGATCAGACTGGTGTGATGACTGCAGAAACTGGAACTTACCGCTGGATGGCTCCAGAGGTTGGTGCTGTTGCACTGAATAAGACGGTTTGATGAATCACATGATGAGTGCAGAGTTTTTTTTATGCATTTGGTTGTTACACCATATCTCGCTAACATATGTTCCCTTGGTGTTTGATGCATATAAGGTTATTGAACACAAGCCATATGATCATAAAGCAGATGTTTTCAGTTTTGGCATTGTGCTGTGGGAGTTGCTTACTGGAGAGGTAATCTGTTTCAACAGAATTAACGAGACAATTCTTTTTCATATGTTTAGTTTCTCCAAATGTATTGTTTTTATCTTAAGTTCTACAAATATATGATCACTCAGATTTCATGACAATAATCTAAAGTTCTTGTGAATGATATCCTAGCTTCCATATGAGCATTTGTCCCCGTTACAAGCGGCAGTTGGCGTGGTCCAGCAGGTAATCCTCCAGAACGCTTTTTCTTTCTGCTTTGAATGGGATTTTACTTTTCCTTTCAGATAGAAACCAGCCGGTCTTTGGCATTGTCTGTCAACTGCCAAACTGCTTCTCGACCAACACCACCCTGTGCCTGGTATAAGATAAACCATGGCCCACATGCTGGGCAGATCACAAGCAGCTCTAAGCATGCTTTCTAATGCCTTGCATCAAAACTAAAACGGGTGGGGGTGGGATCAAAATCTTAATTCTGTCAGCAATCCCAAAAAAGAAAAGGATTAGGGCACTTATTCATGTCTGTAAATTCTTTTCATGATCAACCAGCGGCCATGCTGCTTGGTGGTAATATGAACTGCTGCCATAGAAGCGTATCATGAGCTCAAATTAACAAAAGGACTTGCTAAATTACTAATAAAGAGCTGCTGTACTACTGACATGGATTTCCAGGGTCTAAGACCACCAATTCCAAGCCATTCTCATCCTGAATTGGCAGACCTGCTTAAGAGATGCTGGCAGCGAGACCCATTTTTGAGACCTGAATTCTCTGAAATTTTAGAGCTTCTACAGCAATTAGAGAGAACGGTATGGGAAGATTCTAAAATTTCTCCATTTCTTGTTGCTGTGCATATTTAGAAACTCATGTAGTCTTGGAACAGGTTGCTGATGAAAGAGACGACAAGCAGAAAGAAAAGTCTCCTAGAAGGGCTGTAACTGCAATTAGATGAGAAAGACGGTGAGGCCACTGGAATTGAATGCTTTACATCCATCGTAATGCTTTCGTTTCGAGACACTCTCTCTCTACATCTTGCTTTCGTTCAATCAGGTGTGGGTTGGTATGCTCTGTTGACGAATACAAACACAAATAGAAATATATATATATATATATACTTATACACGTTGGTACATATATTTTAGGCACGCATCTTACCTAACCTAGAAGTAGAACTGTTGGTCTTGCAGTTGCTCACCAAAGCGTAGAGCGTAACTTTAGTTTGTGTTGTCCTAGTTCTGGGGTTGTATCATAAACCAGCTCAGCGAGAGAGTAGATAATGTAGAAAAGTGTTCAGTAATCTCCTTGTTCTATAGAATTAACATCTTTTTCCTGTTAAAAGCTTTGGAATTAGGAGTTGATGTTTTGTTGAAGTTGTCATTTAACAGTTGCAATGAATCTCAACCTTATTTACAGAGCCAACATTGTTTAACCCGAACCAGTTATGGTAGAACTGTTTTTTCTTCCTCTCCGAAAAGAATAGAACCTGCATAAAGTAGGCCTTCTCCATGCCCTGGCTTGGGAGGGACAGGCCAAGGGTGTGTATTTAGCTATACTGTGTCTGGAAAAATAAGGACGCTCCATACTATCCATCAAAAAGCTTCATATGCTGAAGGAAAAGTTTCATTAATTGATAATCCATTTCAGCCCCACTAAACCGAATGTGAGTCTCAGGTAAGTGAAAAGTAGCAAAAACTTTTGAGAAGGAAATGCATTTAGAGGTTCCCTCCTTTAGCGAAGCCAAAAGTAGAGAATTTATACGATGAAAACATAGTTGTAAAACCCGAGATGATGTGATAAGTTGATTTAAAATCTGGTTGATTTTGTTAAAAACTCTAGTTAATATGCTTACCTAGACTATCAACGTGTAGATATTTTAATTTTTTTTCTCAAAAAAATAACATTGTTTTTATTTAAAAAAACAATTAGGTGTAACTCAATCGGAGTCGGTTTTCACAAAAAATGGAAGATATGAAAGTGTACACTATAAGCTAACCAGAATGCTGATTCCAAAACACTTTTTTTTTGCCTTTGTTCTCCAAATCTGTAGCTTCCATGAGCGTCCGTGTCCACTCAATTAGTGCAAAGAGTAAAGTGATGATGTTGTACTATCAAAATTCGAATGTTTATCTATCAACTATAGTTTACATGCTTAAAAGCACTATACATCAGTAATTTATTACCCACACGAGGCCTTGAAGATTCCTCTAAGATCCTCTAATGGAACCCTTGAGAAAATCCCTGAAATCTCATGGTGCTCAGGCTTAAGCAACAATCAGAGCACCTGGAAGAAGAAACATAAACTCACAAGCTCCTCTGCACCATGACAGGGATTGTCACATGGCACAGTCCTCCAGTTCGCTTGACCAGAATGAACAAGTCATTGTCAACATCAACAATGTTGATGTTTGTGACAAAGAAACTACTATTGCTTCAAAATCCAGCAGTGAAATTCCAAGCAGTAAAGTTAAAGGTTCATCAAAGAAATTCGAAGTGTCGTTTGAGGGTGTACTCAACGAAGCCTTCCAGCAAAGATGCAAGGACTTGGCAAACCAGCCGTCTTTCGATGCTTTTGAACAAAATTCGTGGAGGTTAGTCGTAAACAAGATTGGTCGTTTGGTGTCTGGTTGGGGAATTATGCTTGTTGTGATCTTCAATGAACACAATTTTCTTTTGCGGAAACGGGTTTTGTATTTTGTTTATGGGTTGAGGAGAGCAGTTCAGAATTCCCTCTGGTTGGGTTTGTCTTTGCTCATTTGGCACTTTGTTTTTTATCATAAGGTTAAGGAGAGTAAGAGCAAGATCTTGCCTTATGGGACCAAGATTTTGGTGTGTTTATTACTTTATTTATAGGAACAGTGATATGGCTTCTGAAAACCCTCCTTGTTAAGGCTCTTGCTTCATCCTTCCATGTCAATGCATTCTTTGACCGAATCTAGGAGGCTCTGTTCAATCAATATGTAATTGAAACACTCTCTGGTCCTCCATTGTTTGAAAGACGAAGCACCAAGGAAGAGGAAGTGACAGTCGGCGAGGTTCAGCAGGTAAGAAATTCTGGGTCTACTAGTCTTGCTCCTGGTGAACTAAAAGAAACACTCATTGCAACAAAGCTACAACGATGCACCACCGTTGGGAAGAAACCCAGATTTTCTAGGACAATGCCTAGTAAGAAAGATGAAGAGATTTCAATTGACAATCTGCAAAATCTAAATCAGAAGAATATATCAGCTTAGAATATGAGGATGATTAACATTATCCGTCATGGCGCCTTTTCTACTTTAGATGAGCATATACTGGATTCAAACGTCTCATATGACTCTTCCCTGTATATCAAAAGTGAGTGGCAGGAAAAAGAGACAACCAATAAAATATTTGAGAAAGTGTTGAAAATTAAATTTGAATTCCGGTTTTTAAAAAAAATAGAGTAGTTGGTCTACCGGTTAGGAATCGGTTGATCAATTGGATTTAATAAATCGATCGATTAATTAAGAAACGATTGACCGATTCAATATATAAAATACAATTTCTATTCATATTAAGATTTTCTTATATTAGTTTAATTTTTTGATTGTTTAGGACTTTATGCCTATAAAAAAACGTTTAGAGAGAAACATTTAATAAAGTATATATTCCTCTCAATTTTCTTCTTGTTCTTGAGTTTTTTACTTTGCATTACTGTTTTTGATCTTCTACCACATTCATCCTCCTTCCAACAAGTGGTATTAGAGCTTAGGTTTGATTATATAATATGGTTAATCCAAACTTCTCACTTCAATGTCATAGGTTGACAAATGATAACTATAAAACTTGGTGTATTCGAGTAAAAGCTTGGCTAGGTTTCCAAGATGTATGGAAGATAGGCTTTGAGGAGCCTATAGATGGAGCAACGTTAACTTTAGCCTAAATAAAAGTCGTGCAAAAGGCACAAAAGAATGATCAATAAGCACTAATAATCATCCACCAATATCTAGATGATGTCACTTTTGAGATAATAGTCAACACAACCACTGCTAAATAAGCATAAGAAGTTTTGAAAGAATTAAACCAAACATATGACAATGTGAGAAAGGTATGTTTACAAAAGCTATATGGTGACTTTGAAAAGGTACACATGCTTAAGTTGAAGAATATTTCAGAATTAAAAAGAAGCATTAAGAACAATGTATGTCATATGAACAACATGGGAGAACAAGGGAATAAACAAGTTGTCTTTTAATAACCCGGCTAGTAATTAATCTTTAAATTTATTCATTTTCCTAGAAAATTTCAATCTTTGGATATTCTTGAACATTTACTAATTTAGAACTTCTTTATGTCTTTATCTATTGTTTTAAGTTAACATATTCAGAGAGCGGAAGGCATTGACATTATCTTTCAATGACACATAAATTATCGTCGATGGACTTCATATTATGTTAAACATCCTCGTCAGCATCATCACTTTGATAATTTAGCTTATCATACTAGGAATTCTAATCACCTGTTTCCTAGTCTTTATAAGTTATCTGCTTCTTCTCGTGGTGTTCATCTTCGAAAATACTTGCAAGATTGTATTTTAAGCAATCGTATTCTTCTTTGTAATGTACATATTTGACATTGGTGATCGATGAGAGGTTAATGAGAATTAGGTATACATAGAAAATATATTGCAGCTTCGTGTTTATATAGAAATGTTAAACTAGATTTAACTTATGTTTCTTTGAGCTTTAGATAAGAGTTGAAGATATGAGTATATTAATAACAATGTTTTTAATGATTGATAACCAAAAGATTAATTACCTTGATAGTGTTCTAATAAACAAGCCTATTGCTACCTTTAATCGCAGTCCATATATGACAGACAATTGATTTCTGTGACCAAATCTCCACTCTAATAGAGAAAATTGCTAGCATAAAAGACAAAATAAAAGGGTATGTAAATATGTATAAATATTCACCTAACATTTCCCATTTCATAGTTAGATCCCAGCTCAAGTAAATCATTGCCGCAATTGATATAAGTACGTTGAAGGAAACATTAACCACTGGCATCCAAACTCGATAATGTTTGTGACAGATGTAGAGGACATAAACAAAATGAAGATTTCATTGTTGGTTATGCACATGATAAACCATCAGGAAACGGGGGAGAGATAGGCTAGGAGAACTTTTCTTCTAGAAGAAATGATCAAAGTGTTAATAGAGCTTGATATTGAATATCGCGGGTTGATCTTAGATGTGAACATCAAAAAAATGTCATTTTTTGTCTCAATTAGGTTTCTCTTAAACTGGACCACCAGTGTTAACTAATCAATCATTTTATAACACAAGTAAGAGTTGTGACCATATATTTAGTACTTGGAAGACAACTCTGAATCACTATGAGCTCCCAACACAGGTAGGATGAGAATCAATAAAGATTACTTCCAAGTCCAAGCATGTGAACAATATGTATAACTTGCCTCATTGTAAAATGTAAACTGAAAATGTAATAAATGTAGTTTATGATTCATTTAGTACTATGATTAGACTAAATAAGAGCATTCTAATGGAGGAATACTTTATCCAAATTATGAGAATGAGGTATTTCTTACTAGCGAAGCAAAGAAAAGGTTAAAAAAAAATTCCAATTATAGAAACAAAGAAAAAAAATCAAGTAAACTAAGTTAACCAATCAAACCCGTAACATGAGTTGTGAGACTGAAATAATCATATAAAAAACAAACCGCAACAAATCATCAAGTTTAATCTCCAATAAACTAAATTTTAAAAAATGAAAATAAAAAAAAAAACATGAAAAAAAAACTATTGCAATTAGTATTTTGTGTGGTGGCATGCAGTAAAATTACCAACTTTTTTAATTTTTTGTTTATTTTAATTTTAATTAATTAATAATAATAATTTTTAATAATCACAGGCCTGCAGCAAAGATGGATCAAAGAGGTGACACCCATAATCTGGGTTTTCAAGCCCATTTTCACTGCTCTTTCGGGTCTTGATCGGTTGACCCTGGTGACCAGCCATCTACAAAGGATAAAGTGGCAGGCTTCCTTTTTGTGCGGTCACAAGACACAAAACTGAAAGAAAAAGCAGCAATAACCAATCTTCCTTCAGCTACCAAATCAGATGGCAACTCCAGTGAAGGTGTACGGCCCACCATTATCCACAGCAGTGTCTAGAGTCCTAGTTACTCTTCTCGAGAAAGATGTGCCTTTTCAGATCATTCCTGTTGACATGTCCAAAGGTGAACACAAGAAGCCCGATTACCTCAAGATTCAGGTACTCTTGACTTGAAATACACATATTACTCCTATTTTGGTTACTCTTAATCTTGTTCTCCTTCACACACTCATCAATTGCGTAATTTTTACCATATCTGACAGCCCTTTGGCCAAGTACCGGCTTTTCAAGATGAAAGCATTTCCCTCTTTGGTAAATATACTAACATTATCAATTTCAAACTAAAATTATACTGATTTATTTTAGTAATCCCTCTTTATTAATGCTTTTTGGGGTTTTTCCTTTCTGGGTCCCAGAATCAAGATCCATATGCAGGTATGTGTGTGAGAAATATGCAGATAGAGGAGACAAGGGGTTATACGGTACAAACCCATTAGAAAAGGCATCAATAGATCAATGGGTAGAAGCTGAGGGGCAGAGTTTTGGGCCATCAAGTGGGGCTTTGGTGTTTCAGCTTGCATTCGCACCAAGAATGAATATCCCACAAGACCAGGGTGTGATAAAGCAGAACGAGGAGAAGCTGGGGAAAGTGCTTGATATTTATGAGCAGAGGCTTGGAGAGAGTCGGTTCTTGGCTGGAGATGAGTTTACTTTTGCTGATCTTTCACACTTGCCTAATGGAGATTACTTGGTGAATGCTACGGACAAGGGACATCTTTTTACTTCCAGGGAAAATGTGGGGAGGTGGTGGAATGAGATTTCTGACAGGGAATCGTGGAAGAAAGTTATTGAGATGAGGAAAAGTGGTTGAAATTGGTGGTAGATTCTCGGTTTCAGGTTACATCGGAGGCGCCGGTGAGGGTTTAAGGGGTTTGTAACCTGTGATTACGAGGTTGCTGTGTTTTCTGCATCTTTCGTTGTATTGTCATTTCCCATGTGTCGTCTAATTTCATGTGGGCTGTCTGTCTTGGACGTGGAAACTAGGAGTTGCCATGCCTAGTACTTGTTGATTCAATAATCTTATTCCATGTGTTTGGACTGAGTAGCTTGTTGTTCTTCATTTTTTGTCTCATGTTCTCAACTTTCCTTACTCGCGTGAATCGTGATACACATTCATTTTGGTGTTTTGGATTCAATAATCTTCAAAATAAAGTAATTCAAATTCGCAATAAAACATGTTGGCTCTTAGTAAATTTTATTTCTAGGAAGTTTGAGGTCGAACTTGCGCCATTTTAGTTGGCATAACAAGACTAAACTTCTGGATAGTTATGTAGCAATAGAGTTTGATATTGTGGTGGATGGTTTTAATACTATATAAAAAAAAATTCAATAAGAGAACAAAAAAATGAAAAATAAAATTGTAAATATCTTAAAAAAAATTAAAGAGAACTAACTTAGATGTTGGTGGATTGGGCTCGGTGCTACTGTAGAAAATATTTTATTTGAAGATGGTGATGTAGATATATTTTGAACATTTAACTCAACTCATGTATTTTTACATTTGAAAAAAATAATTATTATTAATCCGTTGCGGAGCGCGGGCTGATATTTTAGTTATTATATAATACATAATGGTTATTTTTAAAAATATATATTGAAATAATATTTGTTTATTTTTAAAAAATTATTTTTTATATTATCACATCAAAATAATACAAAATCATTAAAAAAAATATTAATTTGAATTAAAGAAAAAAATAAAATAAAAATCAATTTTTTAAAAGCATTTTTGAAATGCAAAAACAAACAAGTTTTAATAAGAAAAATTCAACCTAGTTTCAAATTAAAAAAAAAATATCATCACTTAACTTTTGTACAATGTAAAAAAAGTTTTATCAATTTATTTCTTTTTTATTGTGTAAAAAAAAAATTACATAAGAGAAAAGAAAAAAAATCTTCAAAGGCAAAAAAATAAAATTAAAAATATTTAGCAGCTCAACTAAATCTAGTAATATTGGGTTCGGCTGTCCAGCCAAACCCAAAATCAATAGATCTGGCTAAAAGCCAGACCTAATAACCTCGAGTTTAGTACCTTGAGTCTGGTGGCCCAGCCCGGTCCAACAACACCTTTTGATTAAAGCCGGATCTAGTAATCTTGAGTCTATAACTTTTTGATTAATAAATAGAAAAGGACAATGCCCTCTCGAGTTCACTAGTGTCGTCTACATTGTAATGAGTCTATGTCCACAATACTATTTTTTATATATATATATATATATATATATATATATTTAATTTCGAGATGATATTTTTTTATTTTTTATATCATCACATCAAAATAATACACAAATATAAAAAAATATTAATTTGAAGTAAAAAAAAAAAAATTTAATTTTTTTAAAATCATTTTTAAAATGCAAAAACAAACATGCTTCAACAAAAAAATTTAACCTATTCTAAAAAGAAAACAAATTATCATCACCCTATTTTTGTACAATATAAAAAAAGTCATGTGAATTTATTCTCTTTACAGTATGAACAAAAAAATTAAGAGGAAAAAAATAAAATTAGAAATATCTTAAAAGGAAAAAATTAAAGGGAAAGAAATTAGTTGTTGGTGTATTGAGCAATACTCTGCTATGCGTTATTCATGATGCTGCTGTAGAAAATATTTTATTCGAAAATGATGATAATAATGTAAATATATTATGTGCTTGTAACCCAACTCGAGTATTTTTACATTTTAAAAAAAATATTATTAATCTGTTGCATAATGCGAACCAATATGCTAGCTTTTATATTATTACGCAGCGGTTATTTTTTAAAAAAAATATGTTAGAAATATTTTTTTTTTACTTTTTAAAATTGATTTTTACATTATCACATCAAAATAATACAAAAAATAAAAAAAAAATTAACCTAAAATGAAAAAATTTATCATCACTAAATTTTTATATAATATAAAAAAATTTCATCAAATTTTTCCTTTGCTATACAAAAAAAAATAAAAGAAAATAAAAAAAATCTAAAGAGACGAAAAAGACAACATTTCGGTAGGTGTAACAGTATCTACATTACAAACACTTTATGGTAGTGTTTGGGGCTGCGTTTCTATTTGTGTTTTGTAAAATTTTAAATTTTTTTTTTTTTGCTAAAATTAAATGCGATTTGTACCTTTTAGATCGTTTTGATGTGTTGATGTCAAAAATGATTTTTAAAAAATAAAAAAACATTATTGACATGTATTTCGACACAAAAAGCTATTTGAAAAGCAACCACTACCACACTATCAAATACGCACATATTTACTATTAAAATATAATGTATCTATGTACAAATTACAAGGACAATTTTTTTGCACGTCTTTTAAAGGATAATATAATTTTTTTTTTTAAAAAAAAAATCTAAGCTGATAGAAGATCGACCGTATCTATTTCCACGGTCCATAAGCGTTTCCATTTTTCACGTGATATCTTTTTGGCTCTGGACTTTTCGTAATGTGGTGGGCCCTAAGAAACTGACATTTCTTCTGGATTTTTTTTAAAGATTAATGGTGAATTTGGTCCTTCTACTATCAATTCTATCTTATTTTGATCACCTTTACTCTCATTTATCCCAATTTCATCCTCTTATTCTCTGTTTTGAGCTATTACATCACTCCATCGGTGACACTTTAAATACTGCCATTAAATGCTATAAGATAATGTTTGTTTATTGTCCCAAAAAAACAAAAGACATGGACAGTGAATATAAAATGAGCATGCATCTTTTTGTTTAGAAAGTACAAATATTTTATATGAAAATACATATATTTTTTAATTATTTTATATCTCTATCATTATTTTTTTAACCAAGCATGTTAATATTTCTTTTATATCTATCGTTTATGTTCTAAAATGAGCATGCCACATGTTAATATTAAATGATTACAAAATATAATAAGAGGATGGAATCAGGAAAAGTAAGAGCCAGGGGGACTGGACTAAGATGATAGAAGGACTAAATGCACCATAAATTGATTCTTAATTATTGGGCACACCAACCACTCTTATCTGCTGCATAAAGTTTCAGAGGCTCTTCCTGCTGTGTGACTATAAGTAAAGTGACCAGAGCACGCTAAAATCCACTCCAGCAGCAAGACGTAATCTTTCCTGCAACTAGCAAATCTAATGGCAACTCCGGTGACTATTTACGGGCCACCATTGTCCACGGCAGTGTCGAGAGTCCTAGCTACTCTGATCGAGAAAGATGTGCCCTTTCACCTCATTCCCATTGACCTCTCCAAAGGTGAACAGAAGAAGCCCGAGTACCTCAAGATCCAGGTACTGATCAGTATCTCTATCTTGGTGACTGCCATTTTCTTTCCTCCATTCACATCCTCACCGCCTCCTTTGACTCTTAACAGCCCTTTGGCCAAGTACCAGCTTTTAAAGACGAGAGCATCACCCTATTTGGTAAACTACACCAAATTCTAAATTATGATCATCATTCTCCATTCACTTAATCCTCTTCATAATCCCTCGTTAATTGTTCTTTTTACATGTGTTTTTTGATTGTTTGTTGCAGAGTCAAGAGCAATATGCAGGTACATATGTGACAAATATGCTGACAAGGGAAATAAGAGCTTATACGGCACGGACATCTTATCAAAAGCAAATATAGATCAATGGGTAGAAACGGATGGGCAGACTTTCGGTCCACCAAGCGGGGACTTGGTGCACGACCTTCTGTTTAGTAGTGTCCCAGTAGACGAAGCCTTGATAAAGAAGAACGTAGATAAGTTGGCGAAAGTGCTCGACATTTACGAGCAGAAGCTTGGACAGACTCGGTTTTTGGCCGGAGATGAATTTTCTTTTGCTGATCTTTCACACCTGCCTAATGGGGACTACTTGGTGAATTCAACCGACAAGGGATACCTGTTTACTTCCAGGAAGAATGTAAACAGGTGGTGGACTGAGATTTCTAACAGGGAATCCTGGAAGAAGGTTCTTGAAATGAGGAAAAATGCTTGAAATTGGTGGTCGTTTTTTGCTCGGTCTGCCAGCACTCTGCACTCCGCAGTCTCAAGTGAGGTTTTTAAATAAGTTGGCGGCCTCTACCTTGCTCGGTGTGATTTGTAATTTTGTAATGCAATTATCTATGTTTCCAACCTTATCCATGTGTCTCAGCTGATGTTGTCTGTAGCATGTGTGCTTTAGACATCGAGGCGATAGGTTGCCTGTTTCTTGTTGATCCAATAAAAACTGCCATGTCTTGGGCTTCATGACCCATTCTTCCTTTTTGATTCTGTGCTCTTCAAGATTTGGCTAACGATGCTTCCAATGGGATGCATGATTTTAGTCGGCAAATAGAAACGGAATTTTTGCTTTGTGAGCTCGGAGATGAAATGTGAACAGCTTAAAACTTCCAATGTTCTTATGACTCGACATGCTATCCGCTGACAAATTGAACAAAATAATTCAGATTTCGAAGAATGTACGGTGCTGGTCTTGCTAGTGATGGGTTCATTTAGAGCTTTCGAAAGAGGGTCGTCTAGAGCTTTTTAATGTTTTTTTTTTTTTTTTTTTAATTTTATTTTAAATTTTTTTTTTGTATTTTCAATATTTTAATATCAAAAACAAATTTAAAAAATAAAAAATTTTTAAAAATCACGTCTGGATAAAGCTCGCTTTCTTAACTAATTCAATTTATGGGACGTTTGTTTTACATTATAAAATATATACGGTGGAAATGGCAATCTAGAAATTATGTAGGTGGTTTTGGCTAAAAGTTTTACTGTAGAAATGATGATTTGGAAACTTTTGCTGTGGAAATGGCAATTTGGAAATTACGTGGGTGATTCTGGCTAGATTGTTTACCATCGAAATGGTGGTGGGGGGTTGTCTAAAACGAAATGGTCTTTCTTTTACTTTTTTGCAAATAATTGTTTTTTGTTTTACACGTGGCTTATTTGCCATCACATTTTTCTTTGAGCTTATCCGAAAAAAAGACTATTAATTATCTTTTTTTTTTTTTTTGTGGCGCTGGGTTTTTTTTTTACTGCCAAATGTGATTACTATGTCTCTCCTTTCCTTTTTTTTTTTATAAAAAATCAGATTTTCAAGTTGATGCTCTTTTTTTTATTATTGTTGTTCTTGCAGGGATGAAGGGAGAATCTCCGTTTAATTTTTTAAAATAATATCATAGCTTTAACAATTAAATTATTACAAGTTTAAATATCATTATTTTTATTTATTTAATAAAAAATTAAATACATAATAATATAAGGGTATTGAAATTTGAAGCTCAATTAATTTTTATTTTAAAAAATATATTAAAAAATAATATAAATTATATCTTTCATACCTTACCTAACTTAAACTTTTAAGAAAAATAATTTTTTTACATCCACCAGGTAATTGCATTAAATTATCCCTTATACCTCTTGAAAGTGGCATTCTAGCTTATATTCCTTCTTTCCATTTTCTTTTTTAGCTGCAATCAAGTTTCAATTGTTACACTCCCGATAATTTAAGAATATAATGCTCTACCTTGAAAAGCTTCTTCGTACTGTTAGCCTTTTATTTAAATTTGGTGTTGACTTTTTCCTTCTATTTTCATAACAAATTAAAAGAAATCTGTCGTGGATTCCTATCTATCTATGTTGTGTTAGTGGCCTATCCATGGGTTTTATTGCCTAGTCATCATCATAAGAGACGGTAGAGCCGAGTAGAGAAATTGATGAATTCTTATGGCGCAGGATGAAGAGTTGGGAATCACGATCGAGTTTGGGTAGGGAAACATTAAAAAGACGAGTTTTGGTGTTGAATCCTGTAAAAACACTAGCAGGAGTTGAGACATGAAGGCAGCATAAAGAAGATGACATGTAGCCAAAGGTTACCAAAATAACCTAAGACTTTTGAATCCTAGGAAGTAAAAACTATTTTTTTAAAAAAGAAATTTATTAAATTCTTATAAATATTCCAGGTTAAAATGAGGGATGGTGCTTTTAAAATTATCCAGAAAAAAAAATTTGGAGAATATTTGAGAGTGTAATAGAGGTAATTTTTTCTTATAATAATTTTTATTTTAAAATTTTATTTTTGATATTAACATATTAAAAAACATAAAAAAATTAAATAAATTAAAATTAAAATTTAACAAATTAAGCCTTAATTCTCGATAATGACGAATAGGTCTCAACGATACCTCTCATACCCAAACAATAACAAAAATAATATTTAAGTTGTGTGTGGTAAGGTATGATGTTAAGAATTAGGAGAAATATCAAAGGAACAAGATTTAAAATTGAAATGTTAAGGGTGTAAAAATATTATGTGGTGAAGTCTTAAAGATGTTTGATAATAGTTAAGATAAAAAAAAGTACAAGAGTTTATTTTAATATAAATAAAATCAATTTTTAATAAAAAAATTATAAAAAATTCAAATAATACGTCTCAAAATGATAATTGTAAAAGAAAAATGAGTAAATTAATATTAGATTTAAAAAATGGAAAGAAAGCACTTTCCCTTCAAAATTCCTTTAGTCCTTCCCTATTTAAAGACTTCCGCTCCCTATAAAAGTATGCCAAACACAAGCGTGGTGATAAAGCCCAACTAAATCGAGAGGATAAAGCCCATTATAGTAATGGACCGAGCAACGTAGAAAGCCCACTTTAGACGTTTGCATTCGATTCTCGGGTTCTGTCCCGCACCATATAATCCCGAGCCCAAAACAAAAGCAGTAACTGCGAAACGCAAGCCGAAGCCGCCACTTTTGTCCACCCTGCTTAAGCATCCAATCTGCGACACAGAGACGGTCATGGAATCGAGTTCCAAGGGAGAAGACGAAGTCGGAGGATACAACAGCAGCAACGTTAAAAAAGCCAAGCTGCAGTCAACTCTCGCTGCTCTCCTCGACGACCCTATACTTTCTGATGTCCCCAAGAAACCCACTTTATCTGATGTTGACACCCTTATCAGCCTTGAAATGGGGAGTGCCATGCGCATATCGGTTCAAAAACTTGACGGAACCTCCTTTGGTATTCAAAGCTAAAACCGTCTTCTTTTTGACATTTTAACAAACACTTAACAGGCGGCATGTGGAACTAAATTTTCTTTTGATTTGATTTTGGTGAAGATGTGGCATTGATGAATTCAGCTACGGTGAAGGATTTGAAGCTTGCAATTAAGAAGAAACTGATCGAGATGGAGCAATCCAAGATGGGTCATCGTCATATTTCATGGTAAGCTATTGTTCTCCAAGAATTTATCGAGCTTATCGTTACCATAGCCTGCAATTTTGCTGGTAATTGACCACTTTTGGTTCATTTAAAAGTAACTGTGCTTTGTGAATCATCAAGTTGCATGATGTATTGGTTTCATTACGTTTGCAGGAAGAAAGTGTGGGCTAATTTTGCTCTCTCGTATCATAATCAAAAGCTCCTCGATGACAACTCTGCACTTCAGGATTCTGGCATACGAAATAATTCTCAGGTTTCAGTTCTATTCTTGTAACTATTGAGTATGATCTTTCTTATCTGTTGATTTAGCTGTGGAATCTCGATGATGTTGCAATCTCCGAAGTTATGCACTTGATCATCCCCTGCATAGTCTTGTTTAATTATTGACTTTAGTTTCCCTGTTATGGCTTCCATTGCCTTTGGCTTAGAGATGTGTTGTGCCTTTGCAGGTGCATTTTGTGTCCTATGTCATGTCAAAGGATTCTCAAAGGCATTCTAAGCGGAGAAAGCACCGATTCTTTCATGGCCTTAACAAGCGTGCTTAAGCACTCCATTGTATTGCTTGATCTCATGATTCTGTACAGCTCCTAAGTAAACCTTCTTTATAGATATTTTTACAGAATTTATAGAAAAATTCTTCTCTTTTGAGTGCTACATTCAGATTAGTTCTAGACTTCTCAATTGGCTGCAGCAGCAGGCATAAAGTTTTGGGGGGATTTGCAAGATTCTTTAGCTCAGAGCGGCTAATAGCATGGGTGTGTTTTTCAAACCCCCCCCCCCCAAAAAAAAAAAAAAAAAAAAAAAAGATTATATTCAATGCAATGGTTCAGTGTCAGTTCTGAGATGGAATCTACAGATAATTGGGTTTCGAACCCTAGAATTAACCAAGTCTTCAATACAAAACCTCATGTCAAATGAAGTTGATTAGCATGCATCCACAGAGCAAATAATTCAAGAAAATACCATGAAGAGAAAGCAAGGCCAATTAAAGATTTAACTCTTGTTTTCTTTCTGTAATAGAGCATCTGCCAAATATTGTTTCAGCTGGAAACAATTGTCTTATCTCTTGTCTATGCCTTTTCCTTGCCATCATTGTTTTCTCCTTATTTTCAGTATTGTTAGGGCAGCCAGTGTGTGCGGAGACCGAACTGGCACATTTATTTTGCTATAGGGAGTCCATTTTCGGTCCATGCAGTGTATCCCCCAGCAACATCGATTACACGATTAAAACCCTGCAGAAGCAATTTCAATGCTATCAAACATCAGGTTTTCCTCATCTAAGAAGAATGCTAGAAAAAAGTAGGTGTTCATCATCACTGTAGGCTCCCAGACATGGGAAGAAGGTCAACATGAAGGTTTAAAGCTTGACCGTATGCGTTTCCTGTAGGTCACTCACCAAATTCATGATATCTTTAGTATCTTCTTGGATCAAAAGCATGTCTATTGTAAGTTATGGTCTACAGAACATTATTGTCCGAAAGTTCGGTATTGGTTTGCTTTAGGTTGTTCTTGAAGATCTTTCTGAAAGCAATACAATTGTGTGACTCTACATTTTCCAGCAAAAACAAAGATTGACAAAGGCATTGAAAATTGGGCACAACAAATATATTGGGACTTTTATTATGAAAAGCAAGGGTGGCCAAAGATAAGGTGAAAAAACTGATATAAAATTACTCGAAAAAAATTACTTAAGATATCAAATAAAAAAAAATTGATTTATAATTTTTTTTTTTTTAAATGGGTTCAGGTTTGGTTTCAAATTTGAAAAAACAAAAAAATCAAGCTGAATTTTTTTTAAAAAATAAAACCCTAAAAATCTCGGTTTTATTACATAAAAAATCTATTAAAAAATACAGCTAAAAGACTCGCATATGCTAATTTGGTTTTTAAAATAAAAAACTAACTAAATCGAAACTAACTATTTAGTTTGGACCAAACATTAGCTTCAGTTCATTAAAAAAAAAAAAACAAATTGATTCAGTTGGGTTGTTTTGGTCTAAATAGAGGCAAGCCAGCAATTACCTCTAAGGAAAAAAAAGAGGTTACAACCAGATATAGGAGA